>NC_072008.2:125204444-125506666 GCF_028885655.2 Pongo abelii
GTCTAAAATAGTCCAATGGGGCCAGGCACAGTGGCTCATGCCTGTAATCTCAGCACTTTGGGAGGCCAAGGTGGGAGGACTGCTTGAGCCCAAAGAGTTCAAGACAAGCTTGGGCAACATAGGGAGACCCTGTCTCTACAAAAAAATTTAAAAATTAGCCAGAGGTGGTGGCAGGCGCCTGTGGTCCCAGCTAATCGAGAGGCTGAGGTGGGAGGGTCACTTGAGCCCAGGAGGTCAAGGTTGCAGTGACAGTGAGCCATGATCATGCCACTGCACTCCAGCCTGGGTGACAGAGTGAAACCGTATCTCAAAAATAAATATAAATAAATAAAATATTACAATAGGATGATGGAAACGAGGGGGGTGTGTTTGACATACAGCAAAGCACATACAGCTAGAGTAGTCATCAGAAGATAAATACCACATATTAGATCCTGAAATAAATATTTTTGCTCACATCTCTAAAAGGAAACTTGAAATAAAATTTCGTGTACTCATTATGTTTACTTTGGAATTAGAAGTTATACATCTTTATCAAAGATGAGTCTCTGCTCCATTTTCAATAAGCTCACCTGGGGATCCTGATTGTTATACCAAGCTGCCTGATTTTATATATATCAAATTACATTTAATTATATAGATGCAATATGTAATTTTTCCCATAAAGTTATTTAGTCTTACTCAGACTAAAGTTGGATATCCATAAAGCCAAATGTATATGTGCAGGGGGTGTTTTGTGTAAATTTAGGGGTATAAGTACAATTTTGTTATATGAATACATTGCTTAGTAGGGAGGTCTCGTCTTCACCTAACCATCACCTGAATAATGTACATTTTACCCTGCACAGGTTTAGAAGCTAGTCACAGCTTATAAAATTTATTAAAATATATTTAATATTTCTAAGTTAAATTTTTCTGAGTTAAATTATTTATATGCAATTGGGCCACGTGCAGTGGCTCATGCCTGTAATCCCAGCACTTTGGGAGGCCGAGGCTGGTGGATCACTTGAGGTCAGGAGTTCAAGACCAGCCCGGCCAAGATGGTGAAACCCCATCTCTACTAAAAATACAAAAATTAGCCAGGCATGGGTGGTGTGCGCCTGTAATCCCAGCTACCTGGGAGACTGAGGCAGGAGAATCGCTTGAACTCGGGAGGTGGAAGTTGCAGTGAGCCAAGATCACACTACTGCACTCCAGGTTGGGCAACAGAGCAAGACATTGTCTCAAAAAAATTTATATACAATTGCATTTAAATGGTAACTAACCACCCCCATTAGGCAACATAGGGAGACCCTGTCTCTACAAAAAAATTTGAAAATTAGCCAGGGGTAGTGGCAGGCGCCTGTGGTCCCAGCTAATCGAGAGGCTGAGGTGGGAGGGTCACTTGAGCCCAGGAGGTCAAGGTTGCAGTGACTGATGTGGAGGAACTGGAACTCTCGTACCCCGCTGTTGAGAATGTAAAATAGTATAATCACTCTGGAAAAAAACTTGGGCAGGTCCTCAAATGGTTCAACATAGAGTTAACATGTGACCCAGCAATTACACTCCTAGGTGACAACCCCAGAAATAAAAACATATGTCCACACAGAAACTTGTATACGAAAGTTTATAGCAGTGTCATTTATAATAGGCAAAAAGTAGAAATGAGCCAATGTCCATCAAATGACGAATAAACAAAATGTGGGCCAGGCATGGTGGCTCATGCCTGTAATCCCAGCACTTTGGGAGGCCAAGGCGGGTGGATCACCTGAGGTCCGGGAGTTCGAGACCAGCCTGACCAACATGGTGAAACCCTGTCTCTACTAAAAATACAAAAATTAGCCAGGCATGGTGGTGCATGCCTGTAATCCCAGCTACTTGGGCAGCTGAGGTAGGAGAATCGCTTGAACCCAGGAGGCAGAGTTCGCAGTGAGCCAAGATCGTGCCGTTGCACTCCAGCCTGGGCAACAAGAGCGAAACTCCATTTCAAAAAAAAAAAAAAAAAAAAAGTGGCATATCTGTACAATGGAATACTACTTAGCAACAGAAAGTAAATAACTATTGATACACACAACATGAATGAATCTCAAAGAGTAACATGCCAAGTGAGAGAAGCTAGACCCCAGAAAGAAGAGTACATAATATATGATCTCATTTATACAAAATTCTAGGAAATGCAAAATTCTAGGAAACTAATCCATAGTGACAGAAAGCAGATCAAAGGTTGCTTGGGGATGGAGAGATTACAAAGGGGCACAAGAAAATTTTGTGTGGTAATGGATATGTTCATGATCTTAATTGTGGTGACGGCTTCACATGTGTATACATGTGAAAAACTTAGCAAATTGTGCACTATAAATATGTACAGTCTTATTGTCTGACAATTACACCTCAATAAGACTGTTGTTTTAAGCAGTTACCCATGGGCTGGAATCCACCAACTGTTGTTTTGTTTTGTTTTGTTTGAGACAGAGTCTCACTCTGTCACCCATGCTGTAGTGCAGCGGTGCAATCATGGCTCAATGCAACCTCCACTTCCCTGGCTCAGGTGACCCTCCTGCCTCAGACTCCTGAGTAGCTGCGACTACAGGCATGCACAACCACGCCCAGCTAATTGTTTAATTTTTTCGTAGAGATGGGGTTTCACCGTGTTGCCCTGGCTGGTCTCAAACTCCTGGGCTCAAGATATCCTCCTGTTTTAGCCTCCCAAAGTGCTGGGATTACAGATGTGAGCCACTATGCCCAGCTGTATTTTTCTTAAAATTAATAAAATCTAACACATATTAAATGCTGTTCTATGCACATATTATCTCATTTGCATGTGCCTACAGTCCTCTGAGGTATAGGTACTACTATCATTCTCATTTTACACATGAAGAAATTGCAGTTTGGAGAGGTAAAGCAATTTACCCAAGACCTGACAGCTAGCGAGTGGCAGAGCCAGAATTTAAACTTAAGCAACCTGGTTGCAGGGCCCACCCTCTTAACCACTGGGCTAAATTACCTTTCTCTTCCTATTTGCCCCAGATTCCCAGATCCAGATGCTCAGATCCACTCACTCTTATAGACACAAAAGGATAGAGCCATAGAATCTTAGAACTGAAAGGGTGTAGAACTCTCTTCCAGACCAACCCAGCGATCTCCCCCATAGCATCCCTAACAAGTGGCTATTCTGCCTCAACTTTTAGCCTTCCCAGTAACAAAAAGTTCACCCCATCGTACGGCAACCCATTCTACCTTTAAGTATCGCATATTTTACAAAGTAATGTCTTTTTGAGCTGAAGTCTACCTTCATGAAACTTCTACCAGTGGGTGTTAATTCCATATAGAATGTTTAATTTATGAAGACAGTTATGATGTCCTTCTTTCACCCAAAGCTCTTTCCCAGTTAAATATCTCTCATTCATTCAGCCATTTCTCATAATACATGATTTATAGACACTTCACTTTCCTGATTGCCTTGTTTGAATATGTTCCAGTTTGTTAATGTCCTCTTAAACGTAGCATCCAGAATTAAACGTAAAACTCTATGGGCTGGCCAACAGAAACCCAAGTGGAACTGAAAGTCCCTCTGATCTGGTCACTACCATTCTCTTAGTGCAACTTAAGACTCATTAGTATTTTTTGGCATTGTCAACCCACAGTGAACTAGGACCTAGTTCTCTTTTTCACACATGCTACCATTAAGCTCTATCTCCTCATCCTTAAATGTCTTGCACTAAATAGGGCATTAAAACCCTTTATTGCGGTGCTTCCCATTTTATAAGCCTGGGTTTATTCTGGACTTTAGCCCTTATGACTCAGTTCCTAGAGATTTGTGATATTCTTTGGGCTTTGTCCTTGGAAGCATAGTCCTCCTTCTGTCATCTATACATGTACTTTTAAGATCTGAGCTCATCAGAGAATAATCTATAAGGACACTGTAGTTTATTAGAAATCTCTCCCTTTTTAATTTATCATTGGAACTTTTCCAAATTCTACAGTTCTGAATTTTCAACTGGATCCCTCTCCCTCTTAAGCTGTCTTTCTCTTTTGGTGTTAGGCCAGATCATACTTATCTTTTCTCTGATCCTTTTGAAGTCTACCTTACACATACACATACATACACCACACACACACACACACACACACACACACACACACACACACACATATTAACCTATGTGACCATGCCCAGCAATTTTTTTTTTTTTTTTAGTTTTTTTTGCTTAACAGATATCCAGATGACAGGATCACTTTCCCCAAGATTCTTGTCACTTTCATTTTGCTAACCAAATCTTCCTTATTTATTATCAGGATTAAGCCCAGCTTAGCAATTTACCTCATTGCTTCTTCATTCTTTTGAGAACTGTAATTACACTGTATCGGCAAGAGAGCCAAGAATCTATCAGATGTTTTCTTAAATTTAAGATGGTCTTAAAAATAAGAAAAAAGAATGTATCAGATATGTTGCTATCAGAATAACTTCCAGCAGATATTCAGATGTTCTATGTCTCTGATCACCCTTTCCTGTTCGTCTATGTGACAGTTTTATGAAGTGCCATTCATACTTTTATTTATTTTATTTATTTTTTATTTTTATTTTTATTTTGAGATGGAGTCTCGCTCAGTCACCCAGGCTAGAGTGCAGTGGCGCGATGTGGGCTCACTGCAACCTCTGCCTCCCGGGTTCAAGCGAATCTCCTGCCTCAGCCTCCTGAGTAGCTAGGATTACAGGCCTGAGTCACCACACCTGGCTGATTTTTGTATTTTTAGTAGAGACGGGGTTTTACCATGTTGGCCAGGCTGATCTCAAACTCCTGACCTCAGGTGATCCACCTGCCTCAGCCTCCCAAAGTGCTGGGATTACAGGCATGAGCCACCGCGCCCGGCCCCATTCATACTTTTAATCTGAGCAGTCTCTTGTATACTTAATACAACTATAATCACTTTCATTTCTCCGTTTCATTCTCACTGAATGCTTTTCACCCTCCAGCCAATGAATTACTGGTTATATCTTCCTGATATATTACTGCTCTCTTCTTCTGTATGGTATCTCTGAATCAAGTTTTCCAGATGCCAGCCAGAAGTTCCACCCTACCAAGTCTAAACAATACCTATAAAACGGCATTTTCCTGAGTGTATTAAAATTTTACATTCCCGGCTGGGCGCTGCGGCTCATGCCTGTAATCCCAGCACTTTGGTAGGCCAAAGCAGGCAGATCACCTGAGGTCAGGAGTTTGAGAGCAGCCTGGCCAACATGGTAATAACCTATCTCTACTAAAAATACAAAAATTAGCCAGGCGTGGTGGTGGCGTGCCTGTAATCCCAGCTACTCAGGAGGCTGAGGCTGGAGAACCGCTTGAACCTAGGAGGTGGAGGTTGCAGTGAGTGGAGATCGCGCCATTGCACTCCAGCCTGGGCGACAAGAGCAAAACTCTGTCTCAAAAAAAAAAAACTACATTCCCTTTATTACCCATATTCTGAGTGTTGGTACATAGATATCTGAGGCCTTAAAAGTGTCATTTCTGACTCTCTTCCTTGTTTTTCCTTGAGAATTACTAGGCATTGCCTTAGCTTTAGTTCCTCTTAATTAGACTTATATTTTACATAGCTCCTAGAAACACAATAATTACTAACACAGCACTATGTCTCAATGGAGGAATTAGTTTTGATTAACTGACCAGCCATATATCATTATCAACATCATCATCATCAACATCATCCTCATCATCATCAATATTCTTCTCAGCTGGGTGCAGTGGCTCATACCTGTAATCCCAGCAATTTGGAAGGCCAAGGTGGGAGGATCACTTGAGCCTAGGAGTTCGAGGCTGCAGTGAGCTATGATCGTGCCGCTGCACTCCAGCCTGGGTGACAGAATGAGACTCTATTTTCTGTTTTCCCGGATGCTTGCTCCTTGTTTCTTTTTCCTTCTTTTTAAAAAAGTTTTTAAACTTTCAGACTTTTTAAAATGTTGCAAAAATAGTACAAAAATGTCCTTATAGCCTTTATTCAACTTCTCTAAATCTTACATAACCACCATAACCAAGAATAGTATTGGTAATCTACAGATATTCAAACCTCACCAATATAACCAATGTCCTTTTTCTGGTCCAGGAGCCGGTTGAGTGTCATATATTACATTCAGTTGTCAAGTATTTTTAGTCTCCTTTAATCCGTGACAGTTCCTTAGTCTCTTTGTCTTTCATGACCTTAACAGTTTCGAGAATATCTGACTCCTTAAAATACACGCGGTGATAGGCGACTACGGGAGCTCCAGCTCACCGTGGATTTAGCAAAATACCAAGTGATGGCAAGAAGTTGCTTTTAAATGACCCATCTTGTATTTCATCGTCAATAAAACCATACTTAGTTACCCAAAGACGGAGAAGGGAAAAATTCTATGTAATTATTTCATCATCTTTTTTTGTGGAGAGAAAAAAACTGACAAAACAACGAGCTCTGGAATAGAATACAGTAGAGGCATCATGCTCAAAGAGTAGCAGATGTGGCCAGGGAAAGGTCACATGTAGAAAAGGGATACACAAGTGATAGCGAGGTGTACTGAGGAATAATTAAGTTGAATAAAAATGCATTAATCAGAATGTCAAGAGTTCAAACTAGAAAGATTTTGAATTTTAAATGCATTATAAATAAAATCCACCTCTCTCCAAATAAAGCCCTCTGTAGAATTTTGCTTTAGCTCTTGTTTCTGTCACCAGAATAGAGAAGTGAGTATTGCCTTTGGAGGATATACTCTACCATTCTCTGAAACTGTTTTTTTGCATCCAGCTACCTCACTATTATAATCAGCTGAGAAACACCGTAGCCTTTCACTAACACAGGTCAAAGATTTCTCCCGGGATCAACAAAGCTAGATTCAAAATTGCTCCTTTGAACACCTGCAATTTGCATGCATCAGTTTGGATCGCTGGGGTTCTTGAGGAGACTAACAAATTGCAAAGTGTACTTTCGGAGGAAGGGCCTAACCATCCTGGGGGGTCCTAGAATTGGGTCCTTTCACAGGCAGACCTGGAGAAGATGGGAGAGGGCAGGAAAGGAAAGTGAAGGATATGAACACTATGTGTTCAGTGTGCAAAGGCCTGCTGGCATTTTGCCTTTGGGAATTCTGAAGTCTGGGCACATAAGGTTCAGCTGCAGTTGCAGTTTTCAACAGTCGTCCTTATTTTCATAAACATTGTTATGATTATTCAGACACGGAATTTGTGATTACACTATTTGCTCCTGTTCTGAACTTGAGGGAGTCCACTTAAGCTAACACGTAGGTTTTTGAGGACATGTGTGGCAAATGCTTACCCAGTGAAGGGATTAAGGGGCTCAGTAAGCACTTGTCCATTGGCACAATGGCTGCCAATCTAATTCTATTGATTCCTCTAAATGTTTCTGGAGTTCAGAAATCTATTCAATCCAAGGGCACTTTACCTGGGGTCCTGGGAGCCAAATGTCAACGTAGTTCTTAACCTTCCTCTAAGCCTCTTAACCTTCTGGGTACAACCTCTATATTTGTCTTCTGGCTAAAATCATTTCCCCACCCCCAGCCCAGTCCTTTGGACTCTCCCAGGCCAATTCCCGGCAAGATCTTTGTTGAACTGTATTTGCAAACCAGGGTCTGGGGCATGGTGGCAGTTCCTTCGTCTGCTGTTCCCTTAATTTCGTCTGGTTTCACTGGCTCCAGGACAGTGCCCGGTCTAGGGTGGGAAGAGTGAGGCACTCGCCTTGGTGAAAAACAACTCAGTAATTAAGACAAATGATTTTTCATGTACTATTTTAAAAAAATCAAAAGCAATGCAAAAATCCATGATGAACAAATGATCAACATTTGAAATACAGACAGGATCCCAACCTGCACTTGCATGACCTTGTCTCGCTTGCCTCACCCTAATCCCTGCCTTGACACTCCAATTAAACTTTATTTACAAAACAAGGGGGCCGGCCAGCAGGATGTAGTTTGCCCATACGACTTTTTTAAAGTATCGCATTAACTACTGTTTATTTATCTCGATGACTGAAGGGTTCTTTTGGCATCCCTGTAACAAATGCGTCTCACCCTAGTCCTGGTCCTGCTCCAAGGGTTTTTGTCCAGGCACATCGTGACCTCACCCTTCCGCCCCACTCCGATGCCTCTCTCACGGTCCAGCGTTCAAGTCCCGGGTGTTCTCTGGACCCGCCCCTTCCTCCCGCCGGGTCAGGTGCCGAGGGCGAGCCCGGGCGGTGCGGAGAGCGGTCCCGGCCCGCCCGCCACGACTCCTCCTCCTGCGCGCTGGGCCACTCAGCGGCTCTGCCTCCCAGCGCGCCGGTGCCCAGACCCCGCCCCGACCCCGCCTCCGACGCCTGCCGCTCCGGCGCCGGCTCCCCCTATATAAATCGGCCATTTGCTTCGCTCCGCCCCGCAGCGCCGGAGTCAAAGCCGGTTCCCGGCCCGGTCCCGTCCTGCAGCAGCCTGCCTCCTCTTTCCTTTCAATATGACAGATGCCGCTGTGTCCTTCGCCAAGGACTTCCTGGCAGGTGGAGTGGCCGCAGCCATCTCCAAGACGGCGGTAGCGCCCATCGAGCGGGTCAAGCTGCTGCTGCAGGTACGTCGTGGGAGCCAGGAGCCCAACCAGGAAGTGGGGGGAAGGGTCGCACAGAAGGCGGGCGCCCGAGGGGTGGCGGGGAGCGAACTCTAAAGACATGGCCAGGGAAGCGGCTAGGAGAGGCCAGAGCGGGGCGCAGAGGCAGAGCAGAAGGCAAACTGGTGGGAGGCGCCTTTAGTGAATTGAAGTAGTGAGTCTAGGAAGGGGCCGGGGACGGAGGGCAGGACCAGGCTCTCGGCATCCCCGAGGCGGCGGACTCGGATGGAGCAGTTCCTGAGTGACGGCCTCCCCGGGCCTGGGCGTCAAGGGCGAAGGCCGAAAGCCGGCGTTAGAAAGAGGAACGCCAGTTCTTACCGAAGACCTCAAGGTCGCGGCAAGGAGATAACTGCCCGGGGGAGGCCATGCGCCCGGTTCCAGCGGCCTCCCAGCCCGCGGACGCGCTCAAACCTCGCCGGGCCGGAAGCCGGCGCCGGGAAGCGCGTGTGCCTTTTACGTCCGCCCCCGCGCAGCCGCGACCGCTGCCGCCGCGTCTCCGCCTGCCTCCCTGCGCCGCGCGCTCTCCAGTGCCGGCTCTAGAGGGCGCTCCTGGGCTAGCGTGTAGGGCTGGCGGCGGCGGCGGCGCTCGGGTCACCTCTGGGAGCGGAGTGGGGGCGGAGCGAGACGGAAGCAGCTCAGGAGACTTGAGGCGTAGGCTGCGGTCCCCAAGGTGACCGCGCCCTATGTGGGACTCGCCCTAATGCCTCTGAACCTGGGTTTGAGGTAATGACCTTTCTCCCAGGTCTAAAGGTCACGGGTCCGCTGGAGGATGCCCCCTCCCCACTCAGAAGGGTGGAGGCTTAATGCCACTGGTGCAGATCACCTCTTCCCCTGTGACAGCCTCGGAGGGTTGGGAGGGTCCAGCCAGTATGATATACGAAGACTAGATTTGAGAGAGGAGCATTGATCGAGATGGCATAAGCTCTTCTCTTTCCCTTCCCCATGGTTATAACTGTCCCTGTTGGCTTCCTTCCTATCTGTTAGGTGCAGCATGCCAGCAAGCAGATCACTGCAGATAAGCAATACAAAGGCATTATAGACTGCGTGGTCCGTATTCCCAAGGAGCAGGGAGTTCTGTCCTTCTGGCGCGGTAACCTGGCCAATGTCATCAGATACTTCCCCACCCAGGCTCTTAACTTCGCCTTCAAAGATAAATACAAGCAGATCTTCCTGGGTGGTGTGGACAAGAGAACCCAGTTTTGGCGCTACTTTGCAGGGAATCTGGCATCCGGTGGTGCCGCAGGAGCCACATCCCTGTGTTTTGTGTACCCTCTTGATTTTGCCCGTACCCGTCTAGCAGCCGATGTGGGTAAAGCTGGAGCTGAAAGGGAATTCCGAGGCCTCGGTGACTGCCTGGTTAAGATCTACAAATCTGATGGGATTAAGGGCCTGTACCAAGGCTTTAACGTGTCTGTGCAGGGTATTATCATCTACCGAGCCGCCTACTTCGGTATCTATGACACTGCAAAGGGTAAGTTTGCTGTGGGCTTTAACGTTGTGTTCTTAGGAGACAATTTAAAAGAGCATTGTATCAACCTAACAGTCCAAGAGCTAGAGAGTTGTTTTTTTTAATTGCTAAAGGAAGCCAAGATCATCCAATGCAACCCTTGTGTACAGATGACGTGTTTAGGGGGTGTGGGGAAAGGAAGTCAGTAAAACTCTGCTTTTTGGTAAAAACATCTCTTTTCTATTCCCAGGAATGCTTCCGGATCCCAAGAACACTCACATCGTCATCAGCTGGATGATCGCACAGACTGTCACTGCTGTTGCTGGGTTGACTTCCTATCCATTTGACACCGTTCGCCGCCGCATGATGATGCAGTCAGGGCGCAAAGGAAGTAAGTTCCACTTGAGCAGAAGATAAAGTAGGCGTGGGGGCAATCTGCTGCCACAAACTAGTGATAACGTACCTTTAAATATGGCTGTCTGTCCAACTCAAGGGATGGGGTTGATAGCATCTGTGTCTGTTCCACAACTGCCTTTGAGCCGGCCCTTCAAATGCCTATGAATGAGGATGCTTAAATGGTATTAGAGGTTAAGACAAATGGGTAGTCTGTATTCCTGTGGTCATAGCATTAATATTTCAGTGTTGCCCATGCTAATGTGTGAATGTTGGGTTTAAAGCTGACGTTCTTAGAGGTGGGGCTCTGCTTTATTTAGCCTAGTGAATCTTAGATTTTTCATCGGCCTTCAGTCACCAACTCCATGTCTTTATTCTTTGCAGCTGACATCATGTACACAGGCACGCTTGACTGCTGGAGGAAGATTGCTCGTGATGAAGGAGGCAAAGCTTTTTTCAAGGGTGCATGGTCCAATGTTCTCAGAGGCATGGGTGGTGCTTTTGTGCTCGTCTTGTATGATGAAATCAAGAAGTACACATAAGTTATTTCCTAGGATTTTTCCCCCTGTGAACAGGCATGTTGTATTATATAACATATCTTGAGCATTCTTGACAGACTCCTGGCTGTCAGTTTCTCAGTGGCAACTATTTACTGGTTGAAAATGGGAAGCAATAATATTCATCTGACCAGATTTCTCTTAAAGCCATTTCCATGATGATGATGATGGGACTCAATTGTATTTTTTATTTCAGTCACTCCTGATAAATAACAAATTTGGAGAAATAAAAATACCTAAAATAAATTTTGTCTGCAGTTTATTTTCATATAAAAATATATATTTGAGTGCTACATTTGAATAAATACTACCTTTTTAGTGAATGCTACATTTTTAATAAATGCTACAGTATCTCCGGAGATGAAGAACTGTCTTTTTAAAACCAATTGTCAGCAGTCCACTTAACAAAGAATAACTTGGTTGTGCCACCCACCAACATTTCCAACACATTAGCAAAGGAATTCAGGCCCAGTGCATCCAAAAAAACATTGTTCCATTGCCTATGGATGATCATAGCTGAATGAGCTTTCTCCAAGAAATACTATGAACCCACCTTTCCTAGTCCTATGGTTATTAATCATGAGCCATGAGCTGAATTGTCCACTTTAAAATGGTTACATTTGTTGCATGAATATCACCTCATTTAAACATTTTTAGAATCAATACCAATTTCATCCAGTTGCCTTCATCCATTTTCACCTGGCTCAAGCCATTTTTTTTTTTTTTTTTGAGACAGAGTCTTGCTCTGTTGCCAGGCTGGAGTGCAATGGTGCAATCTTGGCTCACTGCAACCTCCGCCTCCTGGGTTCAAGCGATTCTCCTGCTTCAGCCTCCCAAGTAGCTGGGACTACAGTTGTGTACCACCACGCCCGGATAATTTTTGTGTTTTTAGTAGAGATGGTTTCACCATGTTGGCCAGGATGGTCTAGTTCTCTTGACCTCATGATCCACCCACCTCGGCCTCCCAAAGTGCTAGGATTACAGGCGTGAGCCACTGTGCCCGGCCGGCTCAAGCAATTTTTTAAAATTTATTTATTTATTATCTATCTTTTGAGATGGAGTTTCTCTTTTTTTTTTTTTTGAGACGGAGTCTTGCTCTGTTGCCCAGGCTGGAGTGCAGTGGCGCAATCTCGGCTCACTGCAACCTCCACCTCCCGGGTTCACGCCATTCTCCTGCCTCAGCCTCCCGAGTAGCTGGGACTACGGGTGCCCGCCACCACGCCTGGCTAATTTTTTTGTATTTTTAGTAAAGACGGAGTTTCACTGTGTTAGCCAGGATGGTCTTGATCTCCTGACCTGGTGATCTGTCCGCCTTGGCCTCCCAAAGTGCTGGGATTACAGGCGTGAGCCACCATGCCTGGCCAAGATGGAGTTTCTCTCGCCCAGGCTGGAGTGCAATGATGCAATCTTGGCTCACTGCAACCTCCCCCTTCCAGTTTCAAGCGATTCTGCCTCAGCCTTTTGAGTAACTGGGATTACAGGTGCCTGTCACCATGCCGAGCTGATTTTTGTATTTTTAGTAGAGACGGGGTTTCACCATGTTGGCCAGACTGGTCTTGAACTCCTAA
This sequence comes from Pongo abelii, assembly GCF_028885655.2. Taxonomy (NCBI): domain Eukaryota; kingdom Metazoa; phylum Chordata; class Mammalia; order Primates; family Hominidae; genus Pongo; species Pongo abelii. The sequence continues at coordinate 125,217,001 of NC_072008.2, forward strand.
CCTCATGATCTGCCTGTTTCGGCCTCCCAAAGTACTGAGATTACAGGTGTGAGCCACCGCGCCCGGCCTCAAGCCATTTTTAATTCCATTCAGAGTAGAGGATTAGAGCTGGCACAGTTACATAGTGCTGAGATTGCAGTGCTGTTAAAGATTATGAAGAGGGCCAGACATTGGCCACGACCTCAAAACTAACCTTACAAAGAGGAAATAGCATCTGCCTTTTGCTTCATGCTAATAAACCCAGTCAATGGAGGGCATTTATGTTTATTTTCAATAAACCCTTATTTGGAATCCATGTGACAGTGTTTGGACTTTCTGTATCTCTTGATTAGGGCTCAAATCCAGTGGATTTTGCCATGAGATTTGTACTAAGAATGCAGCATTATGTCTGTCAAGCCACAACTTTAAAAATGATAGGACGGGTGCTCCATGTGCACATATAAAGCTCATTCTTGAGGAATATCCCACACACTGGCATGTATAAGAGCTATTCACAGAGAGGTCTGCATCGCATGGATGAATGCCCAAAGATCCCAGAGTTTATGTTTGTCCTCTGGCCAGGCACCTGAATTGTAGTATAGCTTAGTTATTAAGAATTCTGTTCTGGTATCAAAGAGGCCTGGGCTGAAGATCTGGACTCTGATGCTCAGTTGTGTTAGGCCAAGTTACTTAATTTTTCTAAACCTTGGTTTTCCTTATCTATAAAGTGAGGCTATTAATAATGCCTGCCTCAGAGGGTTGTTGCAAAGATTAAATAATTTATGCCAAGCATCTACCATAGAACATAATAAGCATTACATAAATGGTGACTGACAATTCTTAGGAGGCAGATTTCAGGGGCTCTAGAATCAATCAGACATACCTGGATTTTAATCCTGGCTCTGCTGATTACCGTGTGACTTTGGGCAAGTCACTTAATCCCCGGGAGCCTCAGTTTCCTCATCTGTGAAGTGGGGATATAATAGCGCTTATATATTTCTTTCCTTCTTTCTTTCTTTCTTTTTTTTTTGACACGGAGTCTCACTCTGTCGCCCATTCAGAGTAGAGGATTAGAGCTGGCACAGTTACATAGTGCTGAGATTGCAGTGCTGTTAAAGATTATGAAATCTTTAACAGCTGGAATGCAGTGGTGCGAGCTCAGCTCACTGTAACCTCCGCCTCCCAGGTTCAAGTAATTCTCCTGCCTCAGCCTCCCAAGTAGCTGGGATTACAGGCATGCACCACCATACCTGGTTAATTTTTGTATTTTTAGTAGAGATGGGTTTTCGTCATGTTAGCCAGGCTGGTCTCAAACTCCTGACCTCAGGTGATCTGCCTGCCTTGGCCTCCCAAAGTGCTAGGATTACAGGCGTGAGCTACCTCGCCTGGCCTGCTCATATATTTCTTAGGGGTGTTGTGAGTGAGGGTTAAGCACAAGAAAGCATGTAGAGCCAGAAATATGGTGCCTGGCATTTAGCAAGCACTCCGATGTGAACTTTCTCATAATATGGCACCCAGGTTTGTTGAGTGAAGATTTGCCCAAGTACAGCACTGCTTAAAGATGAATTCAAGCTCACCTTTCTTTTTCTGCAGCAGACTAGACATACTATATTGTGTAGCATTTATACAAAATAAACTTCAGGTTAGTTCTTTTTCAGTTGTAGATTTTGTTCCTGAAAGGGGATAAGAGGCTCTCCAGTAAGGGCTGCATACACGATGCAAGAGGACCCAAGCCCCCTTTATAGTTATTACAATAGATGTGGACTCACTGAGCTGGCAGCTATTAAAATAAACCTAGGACCAGGCATTAATGATCAGAAAGCAAGAAGTGGTGCCTCCTGCAATTGGGTAGCTGACATAGATGAGGTGGGGTTTTTTGTTGTTGTTGTTGTTCTTTCTATTCTTGTTCAATGATTTTTGAAATTTAATTTAAAGACAAAGTGGTTTTAATCTCTCCAAGCTGTGCGGGATAGTGCTATAGAATTCATTATGTCCATTATGCTCATGCGAACGTTGATGGTACACAATCTTAGCAACACCCTAATTTATGCCGTTGTTTTGTTACTATTCAATGCATAACAGGATCCGTGAAGCCTGATTCCAGGTGAGAGAGCCAGAACACAGGTCAGCTTGTGCACAGCCGTGCTTCCTATTCCAAGGGCCCTCTGCACTCAGTGACTGGAAGCAGCGTGCTACGGGCGCTCCGGTCCGCCGAGAAAGAAACGAGGGGTGTCTTCCCAGAGGGGCAGTTTTCGTGAATGGTAAGTCATTTAAACCATCATTTTTTTGTATCAAAAGAGATGCAGAGATGCTAGAGAGTCTATTAATTTGAAGACATTTTAAAAACATAAACTGCAAAGAGAGTTGTGGTATACTAGGGCCATTTCTGGCACTGCCCCCAGACTCCAATTCAGTCTCCTCTGCCATTATAGATACTTTGGGAGAAAAAATTTTTAAAGTACTGCTGTACTGTATCATAGATTTTCAAGCATCCGTGTTACTGGGGTAAATTCTGTTTCTCCTTTGAAGTTTGTGAACGTAGTATTTCTAATTTGCTTTTGAGGTTTTTAATAGTTAACATCTGTACATGGTAATAAAAGCCAAATAGTAAAGAAAATATGTAAAATGTAAAGTAAACATCTTCCTGTCCTGCGTTTCTCATCACTAGCCCCCTCCTCAAAAGTCACCGTTATTAGCAATTTCTTGGCTATCCATTCCCCCAAAATTAATGCATATTGCTGTAACGGCCGCTGATTTGTTTTATCGGAATCGTATTCTGACCACCTGGATTCAAAATCGCATGATTCTTTTAGAACCGAGTCAGACTGTGGAGTACCAGGACTAACAGAAGCTGTTGGAGGCAGGAGGGCAGGGAAAGGGTAGCTTCTGGACTCTGAGCAAGGATTTCTAAGTGTGGCCGTTTATTAAAATCCTAACCTGGGATTTATTAATTTTTTTTTTTTTTGCGGGGGTTGGGGGGTTAGTTTTGGTTGCTGAGTGACCTGGGGACAAGTCACTTCTAACATCAGGGTCTTAGTTTCTTATCCTTGAATGGAGAAATTTGGGGAAGAGACAAACTCTAAAGTCCCTTCTAGTTTAGACGTCCTCCAGCTCCATCATTTTTACAGAAAGCAGAACCGGTGAAAGGACCGGGATTAGGTGATTTAATCCTTTCAGAGAACATTTTAAAATATCTAACACAATCGTAAATGAATAGTCTCTGACTCAGAGCGGTCATTTACAGACTGTGTGGGTGGTTTGGCATTGGCAAGTAAAATTACGAATGTAAAGATTTACATTAATTTCAGGACCAAGAAGCTGAGCAACAAATTACAGCTCGGTGTTTGGGTCAGAGGTGCTCTGATTTACCTCAAAATAATTAACATCTGTCTTCTCAAAGCCTCATCTTATTATCTGTAATGTGCACTTCCGTATGCAGGTTGAGATTTATTTGAACAACAAATATTAGGCGCTGCAATTTCGGACACAAAAATGCCTTGTGTTCCACTCCAAATGTTTGGAGGAGCTTTCCTACCATTTCAGCCATTATTTGCTTTATGTGCAGGTGAACAAGGTCAGATGCATGGTGCTCTTCTTAGCCAAAGGCTTAAGAGAGCCTTTGGTATCCCGGCAACAAATATAAACAGTATTCAAGCGACAGACTGGGCAGTTGCTTTCACTAGACCCTCATCAGAGACAAAACTGAGTTAAATTAAAGGAGTCTATTAATCCTTGGCTTTTCCGTGACTATCAGGGAAGGGGACAGAGAAAGGAGGGGATTATTTTGATGGCGAGCATCCATCCTGGGATTTCATTTCCTTGGGCAACTTTCGTAACATGGGGAGGCAATTTAGCACTGTTGAGATTTTAGAGAACGTGCCGAATCTGATCACATGACATGTTACACTGTCTCTAATGTTTTCAGTCCCAGAATAGAGATGGTTATGGTTGCAAGGACATAACCAGAATAAAGTATCAGTTAAATAGCTGTTGACTGGTAACTTCCGAGGGCCTCGTGTTTGGGAATGAAAAGGAAAACTCTTCTGTCTAAATGAGCTCCACTACCCGGTTTGGCAAGAAGCAGAGACATCTCATGGGCAGAGGCAAAGGCAGATGTACTGTGGAGCCAGGGGTGCTTCCCCTTTGGAGCCACCCCTTGCATGGGCCCCTCCCAAGCCCTAACCATGTATTCATTTGGTCATATGGTTTGGCAACATTTTCAAAAGACATATTTTGTGTTTTTAAAAAGAGGGAGCCAAATCATATAAGCTGACACTTCCACAAAACCCAGATCCACTCCTGCCCGTGGAACTGGAGTAGATGAAGGAATTTGGAGGCAGCCCTGTACATCAGGGAGAGGTCTAGGGCTTCCTCACCACCTGACCTTCCTTGGAGCACACCGCTCAGGACTCACTCATGAGAAGCTTTGAGGCTAGAGGTCTCATTTTCAAATACCAAACTTTCTTACTTGACAACAATTCAACTTTTACTTAACTGTTTCGTGCCTTAGTTTCCCCATGTGGAATATGGGGATAACATTAGTACCTACCTCATAGGAATAGTGTGAAGATTAAAGGAGTTAATATATGTAAAGTGCTTAGAACAATGCTGGGCACCTGCTTTACACAATCTTGCTCTTATTATGACTGTTATTGCTTTGTTTTTGTTTTTGAGATAGAGTCTTGCTCTGTCACCCAGGCTGGAGTTCAGTAGTGTGAACTTGGCTCACTGCAACCTCCACCCCCCGGGTTCAAGCGATTCTCCTGCCTTAGTCTCCCGAGTAGCTGGGACAACAGGTGCACGCCACCACACCTGGCTAATTTTTGTATTTTTAGTAGAGATGGAGTTTCACCATGTTGGCCAGGTTGGTCTCGAACTCCTGGCCTCAAGTGATCCAACCGCCTTGGCCTCCCAAAGTGCTGGGATTACAGGTAGGAGCCACTGCACCTGGCCCGACTGTTATTGTTTTATTGAAATGCTTTAAATTATTTTCACTTCATTCATGGGAGAATGGTTTAATGGATTTATCCTTGACCTGCAGATTTTCTAAAACAGTCTCAAGAAAATGCTATATATACTATAGAAAGTGGATCACACACACACACAGAGAGAGAGAGAGAGAGAGAGAAAGAGAGAGAGAGAGAAGGTTGTAAAGAAAGAAAAGGACATTTTTGGAATGGACTGAATGAATAGAAACATGCTTATGGTGATAATCCTGAGCTCTAACTCAGAGCACTTATTTTACAACACTGATTATGAAAGAGACCAAAGGACAAAGATAAATCCATCTTGCCTCACAACCAGACTGCACTGCTCACCTGACCCAGAGGCCACTGTGTGATCACCAGGATTCTTCTCACAGCTTCCTTTGCTCTCGTAGTATTTCAAGGAACCCATGAGGTCCCAACCTGATTACCCAACCCTATGACTTCACTCCCTAGGGAAAGAAGCTGCAGGGAGGAGAAAATTTACTGAGACCTTTAGAAGCAAAGGATCTCCTTTCACTTTCACAACTAAGTCCAGGGTTCAGGAGTCCATTTATTACAAAAATTGAGCCTCATTAGTGGCTTTATCCCAGAAGTGAAGATCAGGGGGTAAGGACGCTTGGGCTTCTGGGTAAAAGCGTGCTGTTTGCCAATTAGGGTAGAAAGCTAGGAGTTTGACCACAGAAATTGTAATCCCACTTCGGCTCCATGTTTCTTTGTCTTGGGTCATATCACATCCCGTCACTAGTTAGTGGCTCGGTTTGTCTACCAGGAAACCTGGAAATCAACTTTCCTTGTTTAAGCTACAATATAATTCCTCAAATCTCCTGTGGGCTGTGGTTCTTTCTGGAGTTTCTAGGGCTAGACAGATTGAATTAAGTTAAGCCTGCATCTTCAGATTAAACAATCAATACAACCAGGTAACAGTAATTTCTCTAAAACTACAGAATCAAGATCATAGCTCATTATTTTGACATCTTATATGCCAGATGTTGTGCTGAGCACTTTACGTGGATTAACTCTCCCGATTGTCTCAACAGCCCTAAGAGGCAGGTATTATTATTCACTCCATTTCACAGCTGTGAAACTGAAGCTTAGAGAGGTGAGTTAACGTCCTCTGAGCTATCTGACTCGGCAAAAGGTTTCAAAGAAAACTTCAAGGTGACCCTGTCCAACTATTTATTTTGGGTCATGAACTATATTAAAATATGAAAGCCGGCTAGTTTCAATACCAACTGACAAAATCCATTTGACAAATATTAAATAGAAATTATAATAACCTCAGTTGGATAAAAAAAGAGATAACAAAAGAAAAAATAAATTATAATAACCAAAGCACTGTTTATAAAGTCCATTTTTAGAGTATGGGTTATTTTCTATTTTTGGCCAATTTAAGAATTATGGTCATTAAAAACTACTTTACCCTAAAGCTCTAGAGTTAAATTTGAATTTATTCACATTTCTTTGGCTTTTCCAAGACAGATCTTCCTTTTAAATGACGGCTCTTCACAAGGAATACTGAGCCTCTCTCTAAGGTTACAAGCCTGAGGCTGGGGTCATTAGGACTTTGGGTAAGGCCCATACCAATTAACACAACCACAGGAGGAGCTGGTGTTGGCCGCACCCTTACCTCTAGCCAGGGTTGGCTCTCAGAAAAATGCAGTGAGGCTGGGCACGGTGGCTCACGCCTGTAATCCCAGCACTTTGGGAAGCCTAGGCGGGCAGATCACCTGAGGTCAGTAGTTCGAGACCAGCCTGGCCAACATGGTGAAACCCCATCTCTGCTAAAAATACAAAAATTAGCCGGGTGTGGTGGTGGGCACCCGTAATCCCAACTACTCAGGAGGCTGACGCAGGAGAATCGCTTGAACCCGGGAGGTGGAGGCTGCAGTAAGCTGAGATCGCACCATTGCACTTCAGCCTGGATGACAGAGTGAGACTCAGTCTCAAAAAAACTTTGGGAGGCCGAGGCAGGTGGATCACGAGGTCAGGAGATCGAGACCATCCTGGCTAACATGGTGAAACCCCGTCTCTACTAAAAATACAAAAAATTAGCCGGGCATGGTGGCAGGTGCCTGTAGTCCCAGTTACTTGGGAGGCTGAGGCAGGAGAATGGTGTGAACCCAGGAGGCGGAGCTTGCAGCAAGCTGAGATTGCGCCACTGCACTCCAGCCTGGGTGACAGAGCGAGACTCCGTCTCGAGAAAAAAAAAAAAAAAGAATAAAAGAAAAAGAAAAATGCAATGAGTTGGGCTTTGGGCTATTTTATCTGATTGCACCTTATATTGAGAGACAGTACTGTGCGCCTCATGTTCTGTTCCTCCTCCTGCACGTGATCTGCAGTTCCACTTGCCATTTCCTACCTGTCGTTCACTTTCATATTTCCAAGCTTGGCTGTACTATTGTTTTTCCCAGAATGCCCTTACCTGCCCCTCTGCCAGGGCCTGATCCTTCAAGACCCAGCTCAGATTGCACCACCTCTGGGAGCCTTCCCAGACTCCACCTGCCCATACTCATTGCTCTCTCCTCTGTACTTCTAAAGTAATCTATCTCTGTCAGCTTCACAAAGGCAGATATTTTGTCTGTTTCATTCATGTGTCCCCAGTGTCTAGAACAGTGCCTGGCACATAGTAGATGTTCAAGAAATAGTTAAGTTAATGAATTATAATGTTTATTTCATGGTATCACAACCAAGTGTTTATTTGTCTGTCTTCATTAAGGGCTATGTCTCATTTCTCTTTACATTCCTAAAACTGAGCATAGAACCTAACACATAGTGAATGTGTGGTAAATGTTTGCTGAAGGAGGAGATAAATGAGAAAATGGGCCAGATGCAGTGGCTCACGCCTGTCATCCCAGCACTTTAGGAGGCCGAGGCTGGTGGGTCATTTGAGGTCAGGAGTTTGAGACTAGCTTGGCCAACATGGTGAAACACCGTAACTACTAAAAATACAAAAAATTAGCTGGGCGTGGTGGCACACACCTGTAATCCCAGCTACTCAGGAGGCTGAGGCTGGAGAATCGCTTGAGCCCGGGAGGTGGAAGTTGCAGTAAGCCGAGATCGCACCACTGTATTCCAGCCAGGGCGACAGAGACTCTATGTCTAAATAAATAAATAAATAAATAAATAAATAAATAAATAAATAAAATAGCCAGGCGCAGTGGCTCATGCCTGTAATCCCAGCACTTTGGGAGGCCGAGGCGGTCAAATCACTTGAGATTGGGAGTTTGAGACCAGCCTGGCCAACACAGTGAAACCCAATCTCTACTAAAAATACAAAAATTAGCTAGGTGTGGTGGCGGGCGCCTGTAGTCCCAGCTACTCGGGAGGCTGAGGCAGGAGAATCGCTTAACCCGGGAGGTGTAGGTTGCAGTGAGCCGAGATCGAGCCACTGCACTCCAGCCTGGGCGACAGAGAGAGACCCTGTCTCAAAAATAAATAAATATATATATATATAACGAAATAAATAGAGAATGAATGAATGGCATGTTGTAGGGTTTGTGCATTGGTTATTGATTGGCATGAATGAATTTTGGCTCGATCCAGCCACTTGATACCTGGGAACAAATGTACAGGGCCTTTCTTTTTCATTTTCTTACATAATAATTCAGCAAATGTCCAGGGCCTTTTGACTTGCAGCTATTGTTTTTCCAGACCCTGAGCTTACAGGGAAGATCTGGATATTGCAGGGGTTGGGAAATCAACTGGTTCCTGTACTGCTGCTATGTTGTCCATGCTAGAGAACCAGAGAGGCAGGACCTTGGCACACACCCCCTCCCCTCCTGAAATCTGTGTGAAAAACAGCTGACTCCACATCCAGGCCTTCTACCATACTGTGTTCATGGGATGCTGGCCTGTGCCACACATGTGCTGGCCATTTTGTCATGAGCCCCTAACACAGAGCCCTCCACATAGTAATTGCCTGATGGATGTCTGGTTGTGATGATGACAATATTGAACAGTGGCTGTCACACAACATGACTCAGGCCACTCCAAGGGGAGAGGAACAGAAATGTTCCTGGGGCACCTGAGGACGCTGCTGATAGAGCTGTACCAACTGCACACCCATGTGACTGATTAGGGCTGATTAGGCCAGACCTGCTCCCAGACCTGGGCCTAATGTTCCCAGCTTCTAAGACTATTTCAGCCACTAAAAGCCCATGAGAACCCTTGAGTGAATGCGGCCCTCTTTGACGTGCTCAGGAAGCAGGCAGTTTGTTCTCTCTCACTTGTGAGTGGGAGGCCTCCAGGAGTGCAGCAGCGGACTTGCTCAGTAGTAACATCCATTGTCATTTCTTGAGCTTTGACTATGGGCCAGGCACTCTTTTAATTGTGGATACTCATTTAATCCTTTCAGTGGCCTTATGATGCAGGTGCTAAGATTACCATTTCCCAGATGAGGAAACCGAGGCACCTGGCAAGCCTCGTGTAACACCAGGTTTTCACCTGCAGCTGAAAACCCTGAAAACAAAGGGAACCCCCCCCCAACTTAGAGAGAGTCAGGAAGTAGCACTTAATGCTGTGGTGCCTGGAAAATAACCACGGAGACCCAGAGGAAGGGAGGGGTTCAAGCTCTTTAGGGACCATCGGCCTGTTTGGGGACCTACCCATGTGAGGAGCCCCTGGAGAGGCGCTTGGTGCAGTGGTTAAGAGCATGGTTCCGCCCCTTTCCAACTGTGAAATGGTGAGCAAGATTCTAAGTCTCACTGCCTCACCTTGCTCAGCCGGAAAATGGGGTCAAGAACACCACCTGCCTGGCACTGTAGTGAGGATGAAATAAATTAGTATTTGCGAGGCGCTTGGCACAAAGCCTAGCACATAATACGCGCTTAAGTGTTTGTTAAATAACTACGGGCTCTCTCACAGTCGGCCCTTTCCCTTTAGGCGCCGGTTTTGTAATCTGGGAAACTGTAAAGAGCGCTCTCAGCGCGGTGGCTAAAACAGTCCGCTAGGACTGTGCCGAGCAGCAGCAGAAGGAAATGGCCCGGCCCGGCAGGCGGGAAGCTGCAGACAACTAGGAGAGAGGAGGGCAGGGCACGCCCTGAGGGAAAAACGCGGCTTTTGCAGGCCTAATGGCGGTTGAAAGTCGCCGAAGTGCAAGGCTGGATTGAGACAGGCTGAAAAAGTCGCAGCGCAGCCGCAGCGGCAGCAGCCGATGGCCGACTCCTTCCTTTTCCAGTCCACGTGCCCAGGCAGCTCTCCGGCCACCTCTCGCAGCTGCCTGCAGAGGGCGCGCTGCTTCTCGCCTCGGCCTGGGCACCGCGCCCGACCCCGCTGGAAGAACTGTGTCCTCCACGCAGGCCGCTTTCCACCAAGCTCAGCTAAACCCACCGCCTCCAAGAAGTCTCCCCTGGCCGCTCCAGCCAAGCTCTTCCTCCCCTGAAGCCCCAAAGCATCATCAGCACTGCATAATATAGAACTTGGATATGTGCTGGCTGGTCACTGTGTCCTACGTATGAGACAAATCTTGGCTCAACAATATCATACTTTGCATTTCTCCCCCGAGTCACACACGGCCATTGGCATACCGGCAGCCACATAGCGTGTGCCCAGCAAACACCTGGTGTACCTCTACTAGGTCTCACTGTACTGGCTCCCAAAGGAGACTCTCAGGATCCCTGATGTCGCCAAGCCCTGGGACGGCAGAAGGGACACCTGGGAGGATGCCTGCATGGCCTCAGTTGCCACTTCGAGCCTTCACTGACCAAATGAGGTCGGTGTAGCCCACCTCAGAAGGCAATGCCTTCGTGCAAAGGAAACCCTCTGCCAGGGAATCCATTGATACGGAAATATTTGCTGAGCCCCAGCTTTGGTGCAGAGCCCTGTGCTGGGCACCAGGGACACAGTGAGGAATAGAAAGGATTCTTGTGGTGATGGGAGGCAGTGTAGAAAAATTAGAATAGCAAGAGATTTAAAGTCAGGCCGGGCGCGGTGGCTCACGCCGGTAATCCCAACACTTTGGGAGGCCAAGGTGGGTGGATTATTTGAGGTCTGGAATTCGAGAACAGCTTGACCAACACAGTGAAATCCTGTCTCTACTAAAAATAAAAAAAAATAAAAAAAAAAAAATTAGCAGGGCGTGGTGGCGCATGCCTGTAGTCTCAGCTACTTGGGAGGCTGAGGCAGGAGAATCGCTTGAACCCCGGGAAGTGGAGGTTGCAGTGAGCCAAGATTGCACCAGTGCACTCCAGCCTGGGCAACTGAGTGAGACTCCATCTTAAAAAAGAAAAAAAAAAAGAGAGAGATTTAGAATCAGAACATCCCCCACAGGCACTAGCTGTGTGGCCTTGGGCACACCATGTCACTTCTTTGAGTCTCAGTTTCCTCTTCTGTATCTCTGAGGGAGTCTGGAGTAGGGTAGTGGTGGTCAGATCTACAATGATAGCCAGATTTATTATGTTTTAATTTTCATGAGAACATACTTATCCATGAAGTACGTAATTTAAATTACATTTTTAACAGTGCACCTTTTTTTTTTTTTTTTTTTTTTGAGATAGAATCTCGCTCTGTTGCCCAGGCTGGAGTGCAGTGGTGCCATCTCGGCTCACTGCAACCTCCGCCTTCTGGGTTCAAGCGATTCTCCAGCCTCAGCCTCATGAGTAGCTGGGATTACAGGTGCTCACCACCGCACCCAGCTAATTTTGTATTTTTAGTAGAGATGGGGTTTCACCAGGTTGGCCAGGATGGTCTCGAACTCCTGACCTCAAGTGATCCACCTACCTCAGCCTCCCAAAGTGCTGGGATTACAGGCATGAGCCACTGCACCCAGCTTTATTCCTTCGATTTAGCTGTAATTTTGTAACCAACCTCTCCCTATCCTCCCCTCCCCTCTACCTTTCCCAGCCTCTAATAATCATAATTCTACTCTCTACTTCTATGAGCTCAGGGTTTTTTTTTAGCTCCCACATATAAGTGAGAACATGCAGAACATGCCTGACTTATTTCACTTAACATAATGTCCTCCAGGCTCATCCATCTTGTCATGAATGACAAGATCTCATTCTTTTTTATGGCTGAATAATATTCTGCTGTGTATATGTACGACATTTTCTCTATCCATTCATCCATTGATGGGCACTAAGATAGATTCCATATCTTAGCTATTGTAAATAGTGCTGCAATAAACATGGGGAGGCAGGTATCTCTTCAATACACTGATTTCCTTTTTGGGGGTATATATCCAGTAGTGAGTGGAATTGCTGGATCATATGGTAGTCCTATTTGTAGTTTGTTTTTTTTTTTAAGAAACCTTCATACCATTTTCCATAACGGCTGTACTGATTTACATTCTCATCAACAATGTACAAGTCCCCTTTTCTCTGCATCCTCCCCAGCATTTTTTTTTTTTGTCTTTTTGACAGTAGCTATTCTAGCTGGGGTATACATTATATTTTTCTAAATTGAAGCATAAAATGGAAGTGATGGTGTTTTGTGAAAACCAAATGATAAAATAGTTATGAAAGCTGTTGTAACTGAAAGAGGCACCACAAAGGTTCATTATGTTTACCACTGCTAAAATATATAGGAGGCACCCAGTTAATGTTTCTTGAGGAGAATGGAAATGTTTCCTGAGTGATAGGATCCACATATAAACATGAGAGTTAAGAGTGCCAGAACATCTGACATGTGCCAAATGAGCTGTCCAGATGATAAGTATTTAATGGATTCTCTTAGACAGCAATCACTGGGGGCAGGTGGTCAGGGCTGCATGGTGGAGGTGAGATTTCAGTTGGGCCCTGATGACAGCATTGATCTTTGGTGAAGAGGCATGAGGAAGACAATCCAGACAGAGGGAAGGGCATGCACTAAGGGCACAGAAGCAGGAAGGTATGAATGATTGGGAATGCCAAGTGCAGGAGGGCAGGGCCCTCTGCCTCTGCTCTATCCTCAGTGCCTAGCACAGTCCCTGACACATAGTAGGCTCTCAATATATGTTTGTGGAAGGAAGGAAGGGAGGGAGGGAGGAAAGAAGGAAGGAAGAAAGGAAGGAAGGAAGGAAGGAAGGAAGGAAAGAAGGAAGGGCGGAAGGGCGGGCCAGGTGTGGTGGCTTACCCCTGTAATGCCAGCATTTTGGGAGGCCAAGATGCGAGGATCACTTGAGCCTAGGAGTTTGAGACCAGCCTGGCCGACACGGTGAAACCCTGTCTCTACTAAAAATACAAAAATTAGCTGGGTATGGTGGTGGGTGCCTGTAATCTCAGCTACTCGGGAGGCTGAGGCAGGAGAGTCGCTTGAACCCAGGAGGTGGAGGATGCAGTGAGCTGAGATCACACCACTGCACCCCAGCCTGGGCGACAGAGGGAAACTCCATCTCAAAAAAACAAACAAACAACAACAACAGCAACAACAAAAATTAGCTGGGCGTGGTGGTGCATGCCTGTAGTCCCAGGTACTCAAGAGGCTGAGACAGGAGAATCGCTTGAACCCAGGAGGTGGAAGTTGCAGTGAGCCGAGATTGCACCACTGCACTCCAGCCTGGGCGACAGAGCGAGACTCCATCTCCAAAAAACAGATTACGTGACACAATGTGAGTAAAGTGCCTGCTGCAACCCTCAAGGACAATTGGTGGTCATTGTCATCACACCCCTTAGGCTGAAGCAGATTTCGGAGGAGTGCTTTGTATACAGTAGGTCATCAGCTGGTACCTGTTGACTGAGAGGAAGTTTGGGGCCTTGAATCTTTTCTCCCTGTAGGCAATAGGGAGCTTCACACACAAAGTACGATGGGTGTTGGACAATGAACACAGATGTGGTGTGAGGTGTGGGTTGAAGTGGAGGAGGAGAGGAGACACAGGTGTCACAGTTGTTGCAACAGCAAAGGGATTAGGGACAGGCTAGGGTGATGGCAATGGGGATGAAAAGACAGGTATGGCAGAGAAAGCAGAATAACAGAACTTGTTTTGTTGTTGTTGTTGTTGTTGTTGTTGTTTTTGAGACGGAGTCTCGCTCTGTTGCCCAGGCCGGAGTGCAATGGCGCAGTCTTGGCTCACTGCAACCTCCGCCTCCTGGGTTCAAGCGATTCTCCTGCCTCAGCCTCCTGAGTAGCTGGGATTTGATTACAGGTGCGTGCCACCACACCCGGCTAATTTTTGTATTTTTAGTACAGATGGGGTTTCACCATGTTGGTCAGGCTGGTCTCGTACTGCTGCCCTCGTGACCCACCCGCCTCGGCCTCCCAAAGTGCTGGGATTACAGGCGTGAGCCACCGTGCCCGGCCAGAACTTGTTATTTTTGAAAGTAAACTGTGGAGAGATGACTGCAAATTAGAAAAGAGAGATGGGTACGAGCTCAGAAAGATGCAGAGACCTGCTACGTGTGTTTTACTGCCAAAAAGCACAGAGCTGAGCCTGTCTGCAACCCCCTGTCAAAGTGTAAAATAACCCAGAAGACTCACAGGGGGTTCTTCTGGCCCTGGTCAGTGAAAGCTGGAATGGCCAGTTCCCAGACGCTGCAAATTTTTTGGGCAATAACATTTTCCCAGGAATTTTAGAGACGGCCTGTACTTTTTTTTTTTTTTTTCCTTCTCTTCCTTCAAATTGTCAGGACAGCACCGTCCACAAGGGGGCAGATTATATCTGGCAAAGTCCAATTACGATGGCAATACCGGTGATATTAAAAGGCAATCTCCCGGCCGGGCGCTGTGGCTCACGCCTGTTATCCCAGCACTTTGGGAGTCCAAGGTGGGCGGATCACTTGAGATCAGGAGTTCAAGACTGGCCTGGCCAATATGGTGAAACCCCATCTCTACTAAAAATATAAAAATTAGCCGGGTGTGGTGGCAGGCGCCTGTAATCCCAGCTACTCGAGAGGCTGAGGCAGGAGAATGGCTTGAACCTGAGAGAATGGCTTGAACCCGGGAGGCGGAGGTTGCAGTGAGCCGAGATCGTTCCATTGTACTCTAGCCTGGGTGTCGCAGCGAGACTCCATCTGAGAAAAATTAAAAAAAAAAAAAAAAAAAGGCAATCTCCCCTCATAGGTGCTTCAGCTATCTGAACAAGCACAAAGAGGATATCAATGCCATCCATTTCCCCTGCCCTATTAGCAGGAGCTGCAACGTCAGAGGTGTGCGTGTTGCCATATGGCAATGAGGCGAGCTCTGGGAAGCCAAAGAGCCCTTACCTGACTACAGGGGACATTGGTTATTGGCCAAACTTGACACTTCCTCCTGCTTCTAGCTCCTGGACACCTCACCATTTGCATCTCCCTAACAGGGCCAGAAAGGAGCAGAGTGTGAGGCCCAGTGGGCCTGATGGTGCTAGGAAGACCCCTGCAAACTGAGATCAGTCGGGCAAGTGCCCACTGCAAGCTGCGCCCAGGATTGGGTGTGGGGAGGTGGAAATCCAGGAGAAATCAAAGACTCCTTCACCAAACCCAATCTGATGGAAGAGAAAAGGCAAGCCCACATTGGTTCAGAGATCACAGAGACCTGGGTTCAGATCTCGGTCCCATCACTTCTTAGCACTATGTTATCAGTCAGGCTGCTTAACTTCCTGAACCTCAGTTACCTCATCTGTAAAATGGGGAGAGCAAAAACAGTATCCACCTCACAGGGTGGTTGTGGGGTTTCAGTGAGATATTGCATAAATGAGATAGAGCCTAGGTCACAGGTAGTGCTCAGTAAATGGTGGCTGGAATCCATGTTATTGTTCCAGTAACAATAAAGCAATGTGGTACCATTGACTATATTGAGTACAGAAAAACCTTGGAAGACACAAGTGGCAGGTGAGTAGAAAGTGGGTTTTTCCTTGACTGATTGAAGGTGAAGGGGCAGGAGGTGTGAGAACGGAGCAGGGAGGGCATTCCAGAAAGAGGGAAAGAGAGGATGTCTTCAGGGCTGGCCCCATGGGTCTGCATCGGCAAGGATGGAGGCTGCTGTGATGGGGCTGAGTGGTTTCAGGCCCAGCCCAGCCAGGTACAGGCAGCTGCTCAACTCCCCGACTGTGCATTAAGAAGTCAGTGAAGAAGTAATGTGAGGGGCTGGGTGCGGTGGCTCACGCCTGTAATCCCAGCACTTCGGAGGCCAAGGCTGGCGTATCACCTGAAGTCAGGAGTTCGAGACAAGCCTGGCCAACATGGTGAAACTCCGTCTCTACAACAAATACAAAAATTAGCCAGGCATGGTGGCAGGTGCCTGTAATCCCAGCTACTTGGGAGGCAGAGGCAGGAGAACTGCTTGAACCCGGGAGGTGTAGGTTGCAGTGAGCCAAGATCATGACACTGCACTTCAGCCTGGGTGACAGAGCGAGGCTCAGTCTCAAAAACAAAAGTAAAAACAAAGAAGTAATATGAGGGAAAGAGTGTCTCAGATGATTGTTAGAGAAGTCTCTTGGTCTCCAGCCACAGCATTTTAGAAGAGGAAGGCAAATCTATGACAGCAAGCTAAGGAAAATGAGGCTCAATCTCCCTCTGCAGGTGCAGAGAAGCCGATAATATGGGATAAGCGACTCTGGAAGTTTCTTTCTTCTGGGCCTGAACATATATCTAAAATTCCAAGAACATGACCCAATGGGACCCAGAAGCCAGCCCACAAAACCCTCAGCTATCAACTGCAAAATGCTCATCCCAGGCATTTGTCCCCCCACCACCCCCAAACTCCCCACCCCAGGGACAGTAAACTGGAAGGCTATTCTTGACATTTCTGATCCCAGGGCCCGGTCTAAGGTTTTCATTTCCATGCTGGGTTTTGTTTTTTTGTTTTTGTTTTTGTTTTTTATGGGGTTTTTTTTGTTGTTTGTTTGTTTAGACAGAGTCTTGCTCTGTCACCCAGGCCAGAGTGCAGTGGCATGATCTCAGCTCACTACAACCTCAACCTCCCAGGTTCAAGCGATTCTCCTGCTCCCAAGTAGCTGGGACTACAGGCATGCACAACCACACCCAGCTACATTTTTGTATTTTTAGTAGAGACAGGGTTTTGCCATGTTGGCCAGGCTGGTCTTGAACTCCTGACCTCAAGTGATCTGCCCACCTCAGCCTCCCAAAGTGTTGGGATTACAGGTGTGTGCCACCGCAACCGGCCCATCCTGGTTCTATAAGTTTAACTTCCCCTGTGAGTAGATCTTTTTAGGGCCCTGACAGAGCCAGCAGAGATGGGCTCATTTCCTGTTTGCCCAGATGCTAAGCTGCCATATAACCCTTGGTTACACATGCCCTTGGAAGGAAGCCTTGGCCTAAATAGCCCCAAACAAGTGATAATAGAAAAAGCCTTTTATATTTAGCTTTTGGATATTGTAAGTGATTTTTGGCAGCATATTTCTCTTCCTAAATAGAGCTGGATTGGGCTAACTAAAATTAACTTTATGGGATGCAGAATAGGAGAGTGGTTAAGAGCCTTTATAGACCAGCGGTATGGGCGCTCAGCCACACAGTCTGGTTTTCAGTCCAGTCACCACCATTTGCTAGCTGTTTATCTCCCTGAGTTTCTTCATCTGCAAAACACAGATATAGCCAGAATACCTTTCTCATTGGGTATTTGTGAGGATTGCATGAAGACTAATACATGTAACACAGCCTGATGTCTGGCCCCTGGAAGCATTCAATAAAGGGTGGCAGTCATAGTTATCATGACATTATTTCCCTAGTAGACCCACTGGGCTTTGGATAAAGGAAGTCTAAAGGTAGCCTGGGGGAGCGGTATATGAGGGAAAATCAGGCCGGGATTAAAAACTGTCAGCATAGGCCCGGCATGGTAGCTCTCATCTGCAATCATACCACTTTGGGAGGCGGAGGCAGGTGGATCACTTGAGGTCAGGAGTTTGAGACTAGCCTGGCCAACATGGCAAAACCCTGTCTCTACTAAAAAATACACAAATTAGCCGAATGTTGTGGCAGGTGCCTGTAGTCCCAGCTACTTGGGAGGCTGAGGCAGAAGAATTGTTTGAACCCAGGAGGCAAAGGTTGCTATGAGCCAAGATCGTGCCTGGGTGACAGAGTGAGACTCTGTCTCGCAATAAATAAATAAATAAATACATACATACATAATAATAAAAAAATTGTCAGCCTATAATATAGAAAAAAACAATCCACCTGTGGATTCAGTTATCCACTTCTTATCCACTTCTTATTCTTTTTTTTTTTTTTTTTGAAACAGGGTCTCACTCCTGCCCAGGCTAGAGTGCAGTGGTGTGATCAGAGCTCACTGCAGTGTCGAACTCCTGGCCTCAAGTGATCCTCCTGCCTCAATTTCCCAAAGGGTTGGGATTACAGGAGTGAGCCACCACTCAACGGCCAGAACGTGATTTCTCGACCCTTTTTCTCAGGATTGTGCTAGCTCCTCAGCAGGTTTAGGCTAGAGTGAGCAGGTGGCGTTGCCCCAAGACCAGTTGGATGCAGAGTCTGTCAGGAATCACTTCTCTGTGCAAGGGAGTAGGTCTGGCTAGGCACAGGTGTGTGCTTGCAAGGTAAATAGTTGTTACTGACACAGTCACCTTTGTCTGTGAGGGGAGGAGGAGGCCAATGCCTATGGAAGGACAAAACTCCTTCTGCCTTAGGCAGGTCTTACCTGCCTCTGCATTCTTGTCAGGTTATATATTGCTCTTGTGATGTGTTTGGAAAAAGACAAGAAAACACACCTTTTTTTTTTTTTTTCTTCTTCTAGCCAGGACCTCTGGCTAGAGGTAGAGGGACTTCTTAGACGTCACTATCATGGCTGAAGCCTCAATTCTGTCCTAAGCCAGGAAGCCAAATTGGTAAATTCAGTCTTTTTTTTTTTTTTTTTTTTTTTGACAGGGTCTCACTCCTGTCTCCCAGGCTGGAGTGCAGTGGCACAATCTCAGCTCACTGCAGCCTCGATAGCCCAGGCTCAAGTGATCCTCCCACCTCAGCCCCTCAAGTAGCTGGAATTACAGGCATGAGCTAACACCGCCAGCTAATTTTTGTATTTTTAGTAGAAACAGGGTTTCTCCATGTTGGCCAGGCTGGTCTCGAACTCCTGACCTCAGGCGATCTGCCGGCCTCGGCCTCCAAAGTGCTGGGATTACAGGCGTGAGCCATCATGCCTGGGCTAGTAAATTCAGTCTTTACATCATGGATCCTCCATTGTTGTCAATAACTCTAGCACTGTAAACATGCTTTTGTGAGCTGATGCTGCTATTTACTTCCCTATTTACACATTTACGTATTTGTGTCTCCCTGATACCGCATTTATATTTTGAATGGGTAATATATTGGTAATATATCATCGGATACAAAATTGACAAGGTATAGAGGGTTTACAGTAACAAGTTAGTTTCCCTCCCACCCCTGTTCCCTCGCCACCCACAGGTAATCTCCATGACCACATTCTGATGTTCCCTTCCAGAGATAAGCTATGCCTCTCCAGGCATCTATTATTTTAGATGGTAGCATTCTTACTCATATTTGTATCCCAGTGCGTAGAGGAGTGCCAAACAAAAGTATGCTGTCAAAAAAAGCTTGTTGGTTGCATGTTTGTTGCTCCAGATTTGTTGCCCTCATCCCAGCCATGGGTGCCTGAACTCTCTAGTTGAAATTTCCACGAGCTTATCAAAATTTTACCTGGGGCCAAGCGCGGTGGCTCACGCCTCTAATCCCAGCACTTTGGGAGGCCGAGGCAGGTGGATCACGAGGTCAGGAGTTCGAGACCAGCCTGGCCAACATGGTGAAACCTCGTCTCTACTAAAATTACAAAAAAAATTAGCTGGGCGTCGTGGCGGGTGCCTGTAATCCCAGCTACTTGAGAGACTGAGGCAAGGAGAATCGCTTGAAGCTGGGAGGCAGAGGTTGCAGTGAGCTGAGATTGCGCCATTGCACTCCAGCCCAGGCAAGAGTGTGAGACTCTGTCTCAAAAAAAAAAAAAAAAAAAATTTTTTTTTTTTTTTACCTGTTTGGACTTGCAGCTCTGGCTTTATTTTCTCCAGACTGAAATTTACAAAGAAGCTACTGGGGCCTTGCTTAATATAAACAAGTTATTCTCCTTCACAATAGAACTCTAAAGAGCACCCTGATGCATGAATTTTCTTCCCTGCTCTGCTCAGTGTAAAACAGACGCTTAGCCCCAGCTCCTCTTTGTTAGGTGACTGCTCCTTGAGGCAAGGGTTAAAGAGACTTTGGTGCTGCTCATCTTAGGGGAGTCTCTAAGCATACTCATCTCAGAATTCTGGCTCAGGAAGTAAAATGCAGGAGTTTCCACTGCAGTATTCCTCAGTCCTTGCCAGAGCTGGGTTTTCCAGAAGCATCCAGACAGCAGTGCCACCTTCATATTCTCTCATATTCTCTCTCTCTCTCTCTCCCTCTCTCTCTCTCACACACACACACATTTTTTTTCTCCCTGATGTGGCTAGGGGACAGGCTGGACTCCTGCACTTGATCCATATAAAAGAACCTAAGGAAGAAAGAAAAAGGGAGGAGTAAGAGGGCCACTCCCTGTCCTGTTCTATGATCACAAGGCTTGTAAACTCAAGGAGGCAGCAGGGCAGAGTGCTGAAGCAAACAAAGGCTGCCTGGGCTGGAATCCTGACTCTGCCATTTATCACCTGTGTAACTTTGAAACCACCTTTGCAAAATTATAACTGAGGAAGTTATGATAGTGAAAGAAAACAGACCTAACCGATTCCATCTTGCTTCTAACCTTTAAGCTGTCCTTGTTCATTCCTCGGCATAGGCCGAACTCTCCATTGCAATTCCCCTGTCTTGATAAATTGTCTCTATCTAGGCAGTGAGCAAGATGAACCCATTGGGTGGTTACAACTTTGGACAAGTTATTTAACCTCTCTCTGCTTCCATTTCTTCCACCATAAAATGGGAATGATAACTGTACCTACTTTAAAAGACTTGTTATGAGGATTCAGTGAGTTAACAGATTGCAATGCATTTAGAACGGTGCCTGGGCATGTGGTAAGTGCAATATACATGCTATTTATTTATTTATTATTTTTTATTTTATTTTATTTTATTTTTGAGACGGAGTCTCACTCTGTGGCCCAGGGTGGAGTGCAATGGCGCGATCTCGGCTCACTGCAACCTCTACCTCCTGGGTTCAAGCAATTCTCCTGCCTCAGCCCCCCAAGTAGCTGGGACTACAGGTGCCCACCACCATGCCCGGCTAATTTTTGCATTTTTAGTAGGGACAGGGTTTCACCATGTTGGCCAAGCTGACCTCAAACTCCTGACCTCAGGTGATCTACCTGCCTCGGCCTCCTAAAGTGCTGAGATTACAGGCGTGAGCCACTACACCCGGCCTATATATGCTTTTTAAACAAAAAGAAAAACGTCCATGTCAGTGGTTCCCGTGTTCGATGCATGTCCCTCTATTCCCTGGCTGTAAATTTCAAGGTTTTCACTTACTGATCTTGGGCCCTTTGGTGCATTTTTTTCCTACTGGGAAAAAGCTAAATGTTGTGTTGTATGGTGCATTTCTTACACAGAAAGGACAAACTAAAAAATAGCCTGTATCTAGGCTAAAATTCCTGTAAAAAGGCAAGATTGTGTCATCTAAAGTTCTTACTACATTGACTTTTTCCTGGTGCTGTTCTTGGGGCCCCCACTCTGCCTCTAGAGGGCTGGTAAGAGTCCACAGGAGAGCTTCCCAAGCCAGTGCCTTCTAGGAAGAGTTGCTGTGGCTACTGAGCTGATCAAAGGTCTCAGCCTCCACAGAGAAGCATGTGCTGCTGTGGCAATGGGCCTGAGGGTACGGGGGCCCCAGGGTTGCAGAGCAAGACAACAATCCGGAATCCAGCTGTTGTCTCGGCCATCATCTGAGGTCATCCTGCCAGATTGGCAGGCTGTGCCCTAGACCACAGAGGTGGCCCCTGCTCTTCAAAGGGCTGGATTGTCAGCCCAGCCCCTCCTAGGCCTTCTCTTCAGGCTTCTTCTTTCTACATTATCCCAACACAAACAGCTTGACTTCCAAGTGACATTGCACCAGAAAGACTTCCAAAGTCAGCTTACCTAGCCTAGGGATATAGCTCGGCCAGGGGCTCCTATGAGGGATTCCATAGGAGGAGTCAGAGACTTCATCTAGGAAGGCTTCAGAGCTTCAGGATAGGTCCTGGGCAACTCTTGATCGCCCTCAGAGACTCACTCAGGTTTTGGCGTTCCTCGGTTATGGAAACCCTCATGACCCTAATCACATTGCAACTGCATTTCCTTCCTGTGCCTCGGGCTCAGTCAGGGTTGGGCCCAGGTGTGCCAGAAGAGCAGGCGTTCAAAGAGCACATCGCCTGCTTCTCAGATCTTGCTCACAAACAGTTTAGTGCAGTTCTATGGAAAGGAAAAAAAAAGTGTACCCTTAACAACCAATATACACATACAGACTCATTCAGTAAACATTGATTGAGTGCCTGTTATGAACAAGATCCTGTACCAAGTACCAAGGGGAGGGGAAGAGGATGCAAAGTTGACTTAAGCATAGTCCTTTCCCTTAAGGACTTTGTCCTCTGCCAGAGAAGCCAGTCACACATATATAAATGGAATTGTTTATTAGTTTAATAAAGTGGAATTAAAATGAGCTGTAACATAAGACCAAACTATTTATTGACTTGACATTTGCTGAACAGATATTGTGGGCCAGGCACTGTACTAGGAGCAAGGGATACACAGCAGAGAAGAAGAGAGAAAAAATCCTACCCTTATGGAGCTTATATCCCAGAGAAGGAGGCAGAGAAGTAAGAATTATAATATAGTGTGACAAGACTGTTAAGAGGGGTCAGCAGACTGAGATTTGGGAGCAAAGAAGGAAGAATGTTTAACTAACTGACATTTGGGGAATCTGGAAACACTTCTGAGAGGAAGCTCCATCTCGGCCGGGCGCGGTGGCTCACACCTGTAATCCCAGCACTTTGGGAAGCCGAAGTGGGCAGATCACTTGAGGCCAGGAGTTCGAGATCAGCCTGGGCAACATGGCAAAACCCTGTCTCTACTAAAAATACAGAAATTAGCTGGGTGTGGTGGCACACACCTGTAATCCCAGCTACTCGGGAGGCTGAGGCAGGAGAATTCCTTGAACCCGGGAAGCGGAGGAGGCAGTGAGTCAAGATCTCACTACTGCACTCCAGCCTGGTTGACAGAGCAAGATTGTGTCTCAAGAAAAAAAGGAAATGCCATCTCAACCACAGCTGCCACGTGGCATGGCTACAATGTGAATGTTGTGCATTACCAATTGTAACAGCCCAGGCTGAAGGATAAATAGGAGTTAGCCAATAGTACTTAGCAGGTGTGGAGAACCAAAAGTGGTTCAAAATGGCTAGAGTGCAAGGGCCAACTGGCAAATGTGGATGGAGGGAGCATGAGAGTTGGAAACACATCATTTTGCAAATATCATTATAAAGATTGGATGGGCCAGATGTGGTGGCTCACGCCTGTAATCCCAACACTTTAGGAAGCTTAGGTGGGAGGATCACTTGAGGCCAGGGGTTCAAGACCAGCCTGGGCAACACAGTGAGACTCTGTCTCTACAAAAAATTAAAAAGATAAGCTGGGCACGGTGGTGCAAGCCTTTAGTCTTAGCTACTCAGGATGCTGAGGTGGGAAGATCACTTGAGACCGGGAGTTTGAGGCTCCAGTGAGCTATGATCGTGCCACGGCACTCCATCCTGGGGGACAGAATGAGACCCTGTCTCAAAAAGAAAAAAATATTGGATGAAACACAACATGCCAAAATCTGTGGGATACGGTAAGAGCAGTACTAAGAGGAAAGTTTATACCAATAAACAACTATATCAAGAAAGTATAATGATTTCAAATAAACAACCTAACAATGCACCTCAGAAAACTAGAAAAGTGGCTGGGCGCGGTGGCTCACACCTATAATCCCAGCACTTTGGGAGGCCGAGATGGGAGGATCAGAAGGTCAGGAGATTAAGACCATCCTAGCTAACACAGTGAAACCCCGTCTCTACTAAAAAAAATACAAAAAATTAGCCGGACGTGGTGGCGGGCACCTGTAGTCCCAGCTACTTGGGAGGCTGAGGCAGGAGAATGGTGTGAACCCAGGAGGTGGAGCTTGCAGTGAGCCGAGATCACGCCACTGCACTCCAGCCTCAGCGACAGAGCGAGATTCTGTCTCAAAACAAAACAAAACAAAACAAAAACTAGAAAAGCAAGAACAAACCAAACCCAAAATTAGTAGAAGGAAAGAAATAATAAAGGCCAGAGCAGAAATAAATACAATTGAGACTTAAAAAAGATACAAGATCAATGAAATGAAAAGTCAGTTTTCCACTAAAGAACTTATCCATGTAACCAAAAAGCAACCTGTACTCCAGAAAACTACTGAAGTTTTTTTAAAGTTGGTTTTTGAAAAGATTTAAAGAAACAACAGGCCGGGGCGTGGTGGCTCATGCTTGTAATCCAAGCACTTTGGGAGGCCGAGGTGGGCGGATCACCTGAGGTCAGGAGTTCAAGACCAGCCTGACCGACATGGTGAAACCCCATCTCTACTAAAAATAAAATAAAAATAAAAATTAGCCGGGCGGTAGTGGCGCGCGCCTGTAATCCCAGCTCCACTCGGGAGGCTGAGGCAGGAGAATCGCTTGAGCCCAGGAGGTGGAGGTTGCAGTGAGCCAAGATCATGCCATCTAAAAAAAATGCTGTGGGAATGTTCTTTAGAACATTTTTTTCCTCTCAAGTACAGGAGCTACTCTAGGGTCAGGTATTGCATTTAGCTTTTTTTAAAATCTGGAACAGGATATCTCTATTCTTAGGAAATATACACTGAAGTGTAGAGGTAAAGGACCATGATATATACAACTTATTCTCAAATGGTTCAGAAAAAGTGTGTGTGTTTATAGTATGCATATAAAATGTATATACATAATGTGTATATATTATGTGTGTATGTGTATATGTGTATATATAGTTTGTATGTATAAAATGTATATACATAATGTGTGTGTGTATCTGTATGGACAGAGAAAGAGCGAAAAAGAGAGAGAGAACACAAATGATAAAGGAAATGAGATAAAATGTTAAAAGCAGATGAATCTGGGTAAAGATTATACAAGTGTTCCTTGTGCTCTTTTTATTTTTGCACATTTTGTAAATTTGAATTTATTTTTATTTTTATTTTTTTGATGGAGTTTCACTCTGTTGCCCAGGCTGGAGTGCAGAGGTGCAATCTTAGCTCACTGCAACCTCCGCCTCTCAGGTTCAAGTGATCCTCCTGCCGGCTCCTTTTTTTTTTTTTTTTTTTTTTTGGCATTTTTGGTAGAGACGGGGTTTTGCCATGTCGGCCAGGCTGGCCTTGAACTACTGAGCTCAGGCAATCCACTCACCTCGGCCTCCCAAAGTGCTGGGATTACAGACGTGAACCACCGCACCCAGCCTGAAATTACTTCCAAATAAAGAGTGTTTTAAGTATAGGACAGGAGCGGTGGCTCACGCCTGTAGTCCCAGCACTTTGGGAGGCCAGGGCAGGGGGATCACAAGGTCAAGAGATCGAGACCATCCTGGCTAACATGGCGAAATCCCGTCTCTACTAAAAATGCAAAAATTAGCTGGGCATGGTGGCACACGCCTGTAGTCCCAGCTACTCGGGAGGCTGAGGCAGGAGAATCGCATGAACCTGGGACGCAGAGGTTGAAGTGAACCGAGATCGTGCCACTGCACTCCAGCCTGGCGATAGGGTGAGACTCTGTCCCAAAATAAATAAAAATAAATAAATAAAATAAAATAAAGTATGGCAAGACACAGAGTACCAAGGATTGGGGAGGGAGTGGTGAGAAATGAAAGCAGCAGCTAGTTCTTGAAGAGACCTGCTCACCATGGTCAGAATCTGGACTTCGGGGCAGTAAAAGGTATATTCTCAAAGGAGTGAAAGGAGCCAGGCATGGTAGCTCATGCCTGTAATCCCAGCATTTTGGGAGGCCGAGGTAGGAAGATCTCTTGAGGCCAGGAGTTCAAGACCAGCCTAGGCAACATACAGAGACCCTGTCTCTACAAAAAAATACAAAAATTAGCCAGGTGTGGTGGCATGCACCTGTAGTCCCAGCTACTTTGGAGGCTGAGGTGAGAGGATCGATTGAGCCCAGGAGGTCAAGTTTCAGTGAGCCCATGATCACGCCACTGAACTCCAGCCTGGGCAACAGAGCAAGACCCTGTCTCCAAAAAGCAAACACAAGACAAAAAACAAAAAGGGTGTAGGGGAAGGGGTTGACCTTGGAGGAAGTACCAGGATGGAGAAAAGATGGGCATTTTGCAGGCTGAGTAGAAGGATGCATGGTGGTCATCTTCTTAGCTCTGGTTATGTTTGAGCGACACATCATAGTACAGATATAAAGATGAATGAGGCACGGTGGGCTCTATTCAAGAAGTCTGGTGGTGTCACATCCTGGAGGACTGGTTGCGACAGTGTCCTGGAGATGTCAGAGGCGGCCACAGAAGGGCATGGGCTTCAATGTCACCTTGCAGGACTGGAGAGGGGTTGGTGCAAGCTATATCTTATAGGGGGCTGTCTCTCCAGCTGGCCTAGAGGATGGGGGTTAAGAAGAGATTTGAGTTTTGTAAGAGAAAAAGCCTCCCTCAGACTCTGAAGAGGATGAGGATCTGCCCACCCAGAGGAAGAAATGCGTGGCTCTGTCAACTTTTCAGGTCATAGGTCTTGAGTGGGAGAATGGGAGCCCTTCTTCAACCCCACCCCCAAATTTCCTCTTGCCAGTTTCTTTCTCCCTCCTGGAAGGAAGCCTGGACACCACATTCTGGGAGATCATAACTCTCCCCCTGAGAGCTATTTGCTGGCTCTCCCCACAGAAAGACCTTGGGAGGGAAGCACAGTCACCTGTCGTGGCAGGAGCTGGCAAGCTGAGACCTCTCCCTTCCACTGGCCCTGCCTTCTTCCGGGCCGGGCTTCCTCATGGGCTGTCCCTTCAGAACCCAGCCCACACCTTTTCAGGAAGCCACTCCCCACAAATCCCCTCTGGTCCTATGGACATGCGCATTACCCTTCTCTGGGCCTTCCCCTGACTTCCTCATTGGTGTCAATTTTTTTTTTTTTTGAGACGGAGTCTTTTTTTTTGAGACGGAGTGTTGCTCTTGTTGCCCAGCCTGGAGTGCAGTGGCGCAATCTCGGCTCACTGCAACCTCCACCTCCCGGGTTCAAGCAATTCTCCTGCCTCAGCCTCCTGAGTAGCTGGGATTACAGGCATGTGCCACAATGCCCGGCTAATTTTGTATTTTTAGTAGAGATGGGGTTTCACCATGTTGGTCAGGCTGGTCTCAAACTCCTGACCTCAGGTATTCCACCCGCTTTGGCCTCCCAAAGTGCTGGGATTACAGGCGTGAGCCACCGCGCCCAGCCTCAAAACTTTCTTCTCAGTTCACATTCCTTCCTTTCTGCCAATGCCAGTAGGGTGAATCAGATAACCTAGAGTGCTGAGCTAGCTAATATGGCAGTGCTGTCCCCAGAAACTACTGGAATAAGGGGGAACATCAGGCACCTACAACCTGGAGAGAAAAACTTGTCAGGCAGGTCTGCTTCCTGCTGCCTTGGGCACTTCCTTCGGGACTGGTTTGTTGAGAGGGTTGAGAATGGATTGGAGGGTGGGGTAGGGATAGTGGGGGAACTAGAGGCAGGAAAGCTCATCAGGAGGCGTTGCTTCGTAGATGGGGGCCTGACCTGAAGTAGTGACCGTGCATGGAGAGCGAGGTTGTTGAAGTGAAAACGTGAAGTCTAGAACAGGCCTGACTTGATGACTAGGCCTATGGGAGTGTGAGACAAGGGTGCGCCTAGATTTCCTGCTTGGCCAGGCAGGTGAGTGGCAGTGCCACTGATTGAGAAAGGGATCATCAGGCAGGACAAACTGTGAGTTTGAGGGGGAAGGAAAGAATGACAAGTTGTGTTGGGTAGATTCAATTTGGGTTGCCTATAGCACATGTAAGTGGGGCTGTCCAGGAGGCACTTGGATGGGAGTGTGTGTGTTATGAGCACAGAAGCAAAGTCTGGTCTGGAAACAAGAGTATTAATTTTCTCTCTCTCTCACTGTCTCTCTCTCCTTCACACACACACACGTGCAAACACCAGAACTTTCAAAGCTAGGTGCACTCACAGGGTCATTAAGCCCAGGACATGTTGACAAGGGTGTGGAGGTGTCATCCTCGGGGACATGCAGGGAGGGTTCCTGGACAGTGGTTTTTACATCGCCTCCTTAATTGTCCGTAACCATAACCATGATCCAGAGCCATAAGGACAATAGGAATTGTGGTCCCCCAGAGATTTTTTCCCTACTGAAACTCCATAATCACACCTCTTTGCAGACTTTATGGCAGGCCTTCCCTTTTTTCCAAACCCCTGTGAATAGTGTCAGACAGCATCTGCGGGAGGATGTGTGTGAATGCTGGGATGCAGGGGGCATGGCAGGGAGTGGAGCACTTGTAATTCTGTTGAGGTTGGAGCCCTCCCCTTTCAGAGAGCATTGAGTCCTTAGTGTGTGCACCCTCGCCCTGATCAATTCCCAATCCCTGTGTTGCAGGGAGGGCAGCACCACCTTCTCAGCCGCACAGGATGTTCTCAGGCTGATGCCAAGAGCAAATCGCTCCCAGCCAGCACACTTTTGCCAGCCTTGGTAGGCACAGCGTGTAGCAGTGCGCATGTGGGTGGGGACAGAGGTGACTTTTCTCATAGACTGGGAGAAAAAAAATGGCATCTGAACTTCCTGGTTACAGAACATCCGGCTAGTAGAAACCTTTGTGTGTTTGTACGTGTCAGGCAGGGGGGGATTAGTGAGGTTCCCTTCCCCTCAAGTGTTAGCAATAATGAAGGACACTCTTTGTACAAGACGTCAAGATGAGAGCTTCCACACAGGACTCCACACTGTGCTTCTGTTTCACCAGGAAGAAATCTTGAATGTCAGCCAGGCTTGTACTCATCAATTCATTCAGCCAGTCTCTGAGGGCTGGTCCTTCTACTGAGTGCTGGCTAGGGTGGGGCTGAGGACTGTGCCCCTGGAGAGCTGCCAGCCTAGGTGCAAACACAGAACCTTCATTCATGCAATGACATCACAGCAGCCCATCACAACACTGCCCCAACTGCATCAGAGCAGTTGCACCTGATAGGTTTCCCAGGGGTTACCTGAGGAGCAAAGCCAAGTGCATGTGGCCCAAACTAGACAGCATATAGGGCCTGCACGCTGAGGACCGCCCCAAATGCTGGCCCAGCTTTTTCCACCAGGGAGGGTCAGATTCCAAAGCCGACTATGCCACTGAGCATGAGGCCCAGACCCAAATTCCACCGCCAGCCACTTCTGCTGCTGAAAAGGAAATAGGGCCGAAAATGTAGACTTCAAGGGCAAACACTGGATCATCCTTGGGAGTAGCTTCCAGAGCTCTGGGTAACATCCTGGAGGCAGAAGAGAAATGTTTGCCCTGCCCCCCAGCCCACAGTCTCCAGCATCACCAGCCTTTCTGGAAAGCCTTCTGAAATCAATTTCAGCCCAGCCAGGAGCAGGGCCAAGTTGGCAGAGGGCTGAGCCAGAGCTCCCCTGCACTCACACCTTGATCTTTCTCTTCCTCTTAGACTTGAGTGCTTGCCAGGTGTGCATTCCAGAGTCAATGCAAGGGTCCCTGGCTCTCTTCCACCCCTTCCCAGGCAAAAAGAGGCCACCCACCCATGGAAAAGCCACTGTTGTCAATCTGTCACCAGAACTCTCACTCAAGGCGGCAGTGAGGCTTTGGTGCCAGCTAGGGTTTGCTTTGGAATCCAGGAGCTCCCATCAAAGGCGGTGGGCTATGGGGTCCTGAATGAATGGCAAAGGAGCATGGGAGTAGGGATGAGGGTCATTCAGGACTTGGAAATACAGTTGGCCCTGGGTATGCGCTGGAGCTGGCTCCCTCTGGCCCATGAGAGTCAGATGCTATATTTTCAGAAGTTTTGTGAGTCAGTCATTAAGCATAGCACTTATTTTAAAATATATAAAATTACAATTAAATAAATTATATTAAAAACTAAGGTAATCAATGTCCCAAAACTCATCATATCCTAATCATTTTACTTTTTTTTTTTTTGAGATGGAGTTTCGCTCTTGTTGCCAGGCTGAAGTGCAATGGCACGATCTCAGCTCACCACAACCTCTGCCTCCCGGGTTCAAGCGATTCTCCTGCCTCAGCTTCCCAAGTAGCTGGGATTACAGGCATGTGCCACCACACCCGGCTAATTTTTTGTATTTTTAGTAGAGACGGAGTTTCTCCATGTTGGTCTGGCTGATCTCGAACTCCCAACCTCAGGTGATCCACCCGCCTTGGCCTCCCAAAGTGCTAAGATTACAGGCGTGAGCCACCGTGCCCGGCCTTCATTTTACTATTACCTGTGCTCTTCAGATGATTTATGTCTACAGTATCTATAGAGTTGAAATACTGTATAATAATGTGCAATTGTGTCTCTTCCCAACATCACATTGAAGTTAACTGCTTGAAATCAGCCATAGTGGGAACACTTACAACTCAGAAATCAGCAAATGCTATAAATCAGGCTTGATCTATTCTTTTGTTGTCTATCTAGAGGAAAGAAAGCAATAGAAACAATGTTAATAATGCAGATAAAACTCAAAGGTGTGCCATATCTATAGCTGTTAGATTGTGAATAATACCAAAAAATGAGAAAATAGTCTTCCAGAGTTTGAAAACCACTAACCTATTAAGCAAGGAAATCAGCCAGGCACGGTGGCTCACACCTGTAATCCCAGCACTTTGGGAGGCCGAGGCTGGCGGATCACTTGAGGCCAGGAGTTCAAGACCAGTCTGGCCAACATGGCCAAACCCTGTCTCTACTAAAAATACAAAAATTAGCCAGGTGTGGTGCTGTGTGCCTGTAATCCCAGCTACTCAGGACGCTGAGGCACGAGAATCACCTGAACCCGGGAGGCAGAGGTTGCAGTGAGCCAAGATCACACTCCTGCACTCCAGCCTGGACAAACAGAGTGACACTCCATTAAAAAAAAAAAAAAAAAAAAAGAAATCACTCACATTGTGGACAAATGAATGCAGTTCTGACATCATTGTTTCTCACTTAATGAAAATATCAACCAACATTCATGTCAGAACTACATTTGTTCGGCCAGGCACGGTGGCTCATGCTTGTAATCCCAGCACTTTGGGAGGCCGAGGCGGGTGGATCATTTGAGGTCAGGAGTTGAGACTTGGCTGGCCAACATGGTGAAACTTTGTCTCTACTAAACATACAAAAAATCAGCCGGGCATGGTGGTGCACCCCTGTAATCCCAGCTACTCGGGAGGCTGAGGCATGAGAATTGCTTGAACCTGGGAGGCAGAGGTTGCAGTGAGCTGAGATCATGCTACTGCACTCCAGCCTGGGCGACAGAGTGAGACTCTGTCTCAACATAATAATAATAATAATAATAATAGTAAAGTTCTGGGTAACAGTAGATTAAATGTTTATTTAATCCACTCATCCAACTAATATTTATTGAGCATCTACTATGTTTACTGAGTGTTGATTAGGTGCCAACCTGTAATATCAGCTACTCAGGAGGCTGAGGCAGGAGAATTACTTGAACCCAGGAGGTGGAGGTTGCAGTGAGCCAAGATTGTGCCACTGCACTCCAGCCTGGGCAACAAGAGCAAAACTCTGTCTCAAAAAAAAAAAGAAAAAAAAAAGAACTACATTTGTTCATGAAGTGCAACCACAGATACAAGAGTTGGGCAACAACCGATGAAAGCATTCTGTGAGAATCACTTGGCTATATTGAATTTACAATAAATAATATTGTATATTTTATTGTTATGGATAATTCGTGTACTATATATCCTTTACATCAGTAAAATTTATAATTAATTAGCTTATGTAGATAAACACACACAAACATACACATACCTTACCCCACTCCGAGAGTTGGTTGTTAAACATTTACAAACACACCACTGGTTAAGCCCAAGGTTCACAAC
This sequence comes from Pongo abelii, assembly GCF_028885655.2. NCBI lineage: Eukaryota > Metazoa > Chordata > Mammalia > Primates > Hominidae > Pongo > Pongo abelii. Next base: position 125,248,808 of record NC_072008.2, read on the forward strand.
TACTTTGGCACCAGAAACACAAGGTTCAAAGGTCCCAGAGGTACTCCAACCCTGACCAGAACATGATGGAGGACAGACAACGTGGCTAGAAAACATCTATGTGTTAAAAAAGCAAAGCAAACAAAAACTTTTTTTTTTTTTTTTTTGCTGTCACTAGGCCATAAACCCCATGAAGGTAGGAACTTCATCTCTGTCATTCATAGTGGTATCCTTGGCACCTAGTCAGCTCAATCAGTTGGTTTTTTTTTTTGTTTTTTTTTTTTTGGTGTGTTTTGTTTTGTTTTGTTTGAGATGGAGTCTCACTCTGTTGCGCAGGCTGGAGTACGGTGGCCTGATCTCAGCTCACCACAACCTCTGCCTCCCGGGTTGAAGCGATTCTCCTGCCTCAGCCTCCTGAGTAGCTGGGGTTACAGGCATGCACCACCATGCCCAGCTAATTTTTGTATTTTTTAGTAGAGACAGAGATTTCACTATGTTGGCCAGGCTGGTCTCAAACTCCTGACCTCGTGATCCACCTGCCTCGGCCTCCCAAAGTGCTGGGATTACAGGTGTGAGACACCATGCCCAGCCAAAAGCCCATTACTGTTTTTTTTTTTTTTTTTGAAACAGAGTCTCACTCTGTTGCCCAGGTTGGAGTGCAGTGACGCGATCTTGGCTCACTGCAGCCTCCACCTCCCAGGTTCAATCGATTCTCCTGCCTCAGCCTCCCGAGTAACTGGGATTACAGGCATGCACCACCACACCAAGCTAATTTTTTTTTGTATTTTTGGTAGAGACGGGGTTTCGCCATGTTGGCCAGGCTGGTCTCCAACTCCTGGGCTCATGTGATCCGCCCACCTCGGCCTCCCAAAGTGCTGGGATTACAGGCGTGAGCCACCGTGCCAGGACAGTTTTTGTTTTTGTTTTTGAGACAGACTCCCACTCTGTCACCCAGGCTGGAGTGCAGTGGTGCGATCTCAGCTCACTGCAACCTCTGCCTCCCAGGCTCCAACGATCCTCCTGCCTCGGCCTCCTGAGTAGCTGAGACTACAGGTGCTCACCACCACACTCGGCTAATTTTTGTATTTTTGGTAGAGACAGGGTTTCACCACGTTGGCCAGGCTGGTCTCAAACTCCTGACCTCAAGTGATCCACTCACCTCAGCCTCCCAAAGTGCTGGGATTACAGGCGTGAGCCACCGCACTCGGCCTCAATCAGTTTTTCTTGAAAAAAATGAATGGCTCTTCTATGTCAGCTAACTTTGGTCTGACTTCTAACATCACCCGGGGATGGCCCTGAGTGGAGAGCCAGGCCTGCACTCCTCAGTCTAGAAATGACCCTCTCCACGGGTTCCTTGCTTCCCTCTCAGTCCAGCTCGGCAAGGACTCTAGTTCCAGCATGCCTCCTTGATGCCTGCCAGGAAGAGCCACTGCTTTACTTCCTGAACACTGGCATTGAATTAAAACCTGGCTGGTTCCCCAGAAAGTGGCCCAGGCTAGCTAGATGCCTCTGCCCCTTGTTCCTGGATCTGACAAAGCAAACCACTTTGGTCTAGCTGCCAACTGTGGCTGTGTGGACAGAATTAAAAGAGGTCATGGGAGGACATAAGGAGAGTTAAAGCAATAAGGGAAGTCTAGAAAAATAAATCCAAAATGGGAAGTCATTTGCTTTGGGAAAAAAAGCATAGACCTGTCTCCCTGACTAGAAACCTAGGAGGCTTTCCATTTCTATCAACCACTTAGTAGCTGTAGACCTCTGACAAGTCGCTTTAACTTTCTGATCCTCAATCTGCTTACGTAGAAAAAGACATAAAAAAGGCTATTCCAGAAAATCTCAGTTCCCTCACCCTCCAGTTTTGCTGGTCTTGAGGGCAACTGCTAACAGACTCCTGGAAGGAATTCTTTTTATTTTATTTTATTTTTTCTGAGTCAGAGTCCCACTACGTTCCCCAGGCCGGAGTGCAGTGGCACGATCTCAGCTCACTGCAACTTCCACCTCCCAGGTTCAAGCGATTCTCGTGCCTCAGCCTCCAGAGTAGCTGCGACTACAGGCATGCGCCATCACGCCTGGCTAATTCTTGTATTTTTAGTAGAGATGGAGTTTCACCATGTTGGCCAGGCTGGTCTCCAACTCCTGGGCTCACGTGATCCGCCCGCTTCAGCCTCCCGAAGTGTTGGGATTTACAGGCGTGAGCCACCACGCCCGGCCGGGAATTCTTATATACCAGAAGAAGGACATCACTTCCCCTGGTATATATACTTTCTTTGGGAAAGGTGTGTTTTGTGGCAAGTGGGGAAGGGGTTGTTTGTTGTTGATTGGTTTATTTTTTAGAGACGGGGTCTCGCTATGTCGCCCAGGTTGACCTTGAACTTCTGAGCTCAAATAATCCTCCGCCCTCAGCCTCCTGAGTATCTAGGACTATAGGCATGCACCACCACACCTAGCTTGGACAGGTGTGTTTTTATTTTCGTTTTTTTTTCACTTTTTTATTGTTTTAATTTTTTTTATTTCAATGGCTTTTGGCATACAAGTGGTTTTTGGTTACATGGATGGATTATATAGTGGTGAATTGTGAGATTTTAGTGCACCCATCACCCAAATAGTGTACATTACATCCATTTTACAGTTTTTTATCCTTCACCCACTCCCACCCTCCCCTTTCTGAGTCTCTAGTGTCCATCATACCACTCCATATGCCTTTGTGTACTGATAGCTTAGCTCTCACTTCTGAGTGAGAACATACAGTATTTGGTTTTCCATTCCTGAGTTACTTCACTTAGAATAACTGCCTCCAGCTCCATCCAAGTTGCTGCAAAAGACATTATTTCATTCTTTTTTTTTTTCTTTTTTTGTTTGGAGATGGAGTTTTGCTCTTGTCGCCCAGGTTGGAGTGCAATGGCTCGATCTCAGCTCACTGCAACCTCTGCCTCCCGGGTTCAAGTGATTCTCCTGCCTCAGCCTCCCAAGTAGCTGGGATTACAGGTGCTTGCCACCATGCCTGGCTAATTTTTGTATTATTAGTAGAAATGGGGTTTCACCACGTTGGCCAGGCTGGTCTCGTACTCCTGACCTCAGGTGATCCGCACACCTCAGCCTCAGGAGAATTGCTTGAACCCAGGAGGCGGAGGTTGCAGTGAGCCGAGATCATGTCACTGCCCTCCAGCCTGGAGGGCAAGAGCAAAACTCTGTCTCAATAATAATAATAATAATAATAATAATAATAATAATGGCCATTCTGGCTGGGGTAAGGTGATATCTCATTAAGGTTTTAATTTGCATTTCCCTGATGATTAGTGATGTTGAGCATTTTTTATGTGTGTGTTGGCCGTTTGTATATCTTCTTTTGAGAAATGTCTCTTCATGTCATTTGCCCCCTTTTTAATGGGATTATTTGTTTGTTTGTTTTTCTTGCTGATTTGTTTCAGTTCCTTGTAGATTCTGGATATTACTCCTTTGTTGGACGCAGAGTTTGCAAATATTTTCTTCCATTCTGTGGGTTCTGTTTACTCTGATGAGTTTTTCTTTTGTTGTGCAAGAAGATTTTTAGTTTAATTAGGTCCCATTTATTTTTGTTTTTGTGGCATTTGCTTTTGGGGTCTTAGTCATAAATTCTTTGCCTGCCTAGGCAAAGAATGTCCAGAAGAGTTTTTCCTAGGTTTTCTTTTAGAATTTTTATGATTTCAGGTCTTAGATTTAAGTCTTTGATCCATCTCAAGTTGCTTTTTGCATAAGGTGAGAGATAGGGATACAGTTTCATTCTTCTACATGGGGCTAGCCAGTTTGCCCAGCACCATTTATTGAATAGGGTATCCTTTCCCCAACTTATGTTTTCATATGCTTTGTCAAATATCAGTTGGTTATAAGTATTTGGCTTTATTTCTGGGTTCTCTATTCTGTTCCATTGATCTAATATAACTACTTTTATTTTATTTTATTTTTATTATTTGAGACAGAGTCTCTCCCTGTCACGCAGGTTGGAGTGCAGTGGCGTGATCTTGACCTACCACAACCTCCGCCTCCCAGGCTCAAGTGATTCTCCTGCCTCAGCCTCCTGAGTAGCTGGGATTACAGGCACGCACCACCATGCCTGGCTAATTTTCGTATTTTCAGTAGAGATGAGGTTTCCCCATGTTGGCCAGCCTAGTCTCAAACTCCTGACCTCAGGTGATACACATGCCTCGGCCTCCCAAAGTGCCGGGATTACAGATGTGAGCCACCGCGCCCGGTTAATGTAACTACTTTTATATCAGTACTATTTTGTTTTGGTAAGTATAGCCTTGTAGTATAATTTGAAGTCCAGTAATGTGATACCTCCAGATTTGTTCTTTTCGCTTAGGATTGCTTTGGCTATTCTGGCTCTTTTTTAGTTCCATGTGAATTTTAGGATTTTTTCTGATTCTGTGAAAAATGATGTTGGTATTTTGATAGGAATTGCATTGAATCTGTAGATTGCTTTGGGCAGTATGGTCATTTTCATGATATTGATTCTACCCATCCATGAGCATAGAATGTGTTTCCATTTGTTTGTGTCATCTATGATTTCTTTCAGCAGTGTTTTGTAGTTCTCCTTGTAGAGCTCTTCCAGAGAAGTATGTTTTTAATAAAATAACTTATCTTTAAATGGAAGTGAAAACGTGTGGAAAACATCCCAATTGGTGAGGCAGGGTGAAAAGAAATACTGCAATTTCTGAAAGCTTTGGATAAACTCACACCTGATAGTTTACCAAAGGACTCAAAGATGACATTTGGGTCTTCATGTTCCATGATGACCTTGTCTGAGTCAGAAGAATCCATGGGTCAGCCACAGGGTGGCATTTTATGTTCTTGTGTTCTCACATCCTTCAAACATCCTCACTGCTGCATATGCATGCCCACACCTTCTTCCCACATCCTGAAACCACTGCCCGAAGACAAGCCAGGTGATTGGCAAAATGAAGCCCCTCAGCTTCCAGTGAGCAGACAGAAGGCTTCTTCTCAGCCCCTCCTTCCCCTTGCTACTTCCCAGGGGAGAGGCAGACTGTGGCCCTATGATTTTAGGAGCAGTCCCTGTCCCCATTTGCAATATGGGTTCAACTCCCGACGATTTATTAGTCTTAGGCCTCTTGCTCTGCCTCTATTTTATGATGTTCAGAACAACTCTGTGAAAATGATAAGGCTGGCATTTTCAATCCTGCCTCTACACTGCAGGTAGGGGTGAAGCCTCTTCAATAGTGTTTTCCTGCTGGGCATGGTGGCTCACGCCTGTAATCCCAGCACTTTGGAAGGCTGAGGCAGGAGGACTGCTTGAACCCAAGAGGTCGAAGCTGTAGTAAGCCATGATTGTGCCATTGCACTCAGCCTGGGCAACAGTGAGACCCTGCCTGAAAAAGTAAAAAAAAAGTAGTGTTTTTTTCTTACTACTTCTCTTTTCAGAATGCTTTCAGCTGCCTGCTATTTTGAGTTCAAATTCGTGGCATGACCTTCAAAAACAAGTTATCATTAATTCAGCACTTACTATGTGCCAGGCGTTGAATCTCTTGTATCCCCTGAACCTAGTAACAACTGTAGGACAGGCATGCCACTATCTTTCAAATGAGTGAAAAAATCCTCAGAACAGCCAGAAAAGCAGGTATTATTATTCCCCATTCTATTAATGAGGAGACTGAGGCCTAGAGAAGTTAAGCCACTTGCCTGAGGTCACAATTAATAAGAAGAAAAATCAAGATTCAAACCCAGGTCTGTCTGATTCTAAATCTTGGGGATGCTATATATATATATATCTTATTATTTTATTTCATTTTGAGATGGAGTCTTGCTCTGTCACCCAGGCTGGAGTGCAGTGGCATGATCTCTGCTCACTGCAACCTCTGCCTCCTGGGTTCAAGTGATTTTCGTGCCTCAGCCTCCCCAGTAGCTGGAACTACAGGCGTGCATCACCACACACAGCTAATTTTTGTCTTTTTTGGTAGAGACGGGGTTCCACCATGTTGCCTAGGCTGGTCTCAAACTCCTGGCCTCAAGTGATCTACCCACTTCGGCCTCCCAAAGTGCTGGGATTACAGGCGTGAGCCACAATGCCCAGCAATATATGGCTTTTTAAGTCTCCCCCACCCTCAGCCTCCAAAGAGCAGACAGACAGGAACGTTCTGGCCTAGCAGACACAGCCCTGTGATATTTTTGGTTCCAGTTATTACCGTGGAGATGGTTGCAGCTTTCCAGGCAGACGGAAGCACGCCAGCTGCCCCATCTACAGACACCGCCCTCCACAAATAGCTTATCAAACCCTGAGGATTGCAATATAATAAAGCAGCTGCCCCTGGGAACTCCCACAGCCTTCCCAGGATACACACCGTTGGCCAGCCCCAACCGCTGGTCCACCCCTGGAAGAAGGACTTCTTGGAAAACCTGGTGGTAGAAGGATTTCCTTCTAGGTAGCTGCTGTGCAGCCAGTAACCAGGGCTGCTCTCAGGAAGGATGGCTCCACCTTTCATTGTGCGGGCCTCCCTGTAGCCAGCTCTGCTCCTGTGGAACCTACTGACCTCTTGTGGGCAGAGTATAAATGCACTGCAGCTGGACAGCCTCAGAGGGTGTGCGCTTCAGCCAGCTCCTCAGTTTGATTTGTCTCTGACAATGCTGGAGTGTGCTGGTCTCTTGACCTCGCTGCGCCTTGGTTTCCTCACCTGTACAATGGGGAACAAACAAAGATCCCTGTCCTACTTGAAAACATGAGAAAATACTTTTTTTTTTTTTGAGACAGAGTCTTGCTCTGTTGTCCAGGCTGGAGTGCAGCAGCACGATCTTGGCTCACTGCAACCTCTGCCTCCCAGATTCAAGCGATTCTCCTGCCTCAGCCTCCTGAGTAGCTGGGATTACAGGCACGTGCCACCACGCCCGGCTAATTTTTGTATTTTTAGTAGAGATGGGGTTTCACCATGTTGGTCTGGCTGGTTTCGAACTCCTGACTTCGTGATCCGCCCACCTCGGCCTGCCAAAGTGCTGGGATTACAGGTGTGAGCCACTGCGCCCAGCCGAGAAAAGGCTTTAATTGGGGGGAAATATATGGGTAAATTCAAGATGCCAAGGTCCCAGGTGGGCACTCACAAAATTGCAGTACCTGACCAGAATGATTAGATATTATCCAACAGTGCTCATTAACCTTTTTAAGTCTGCAGCACACACAGAAAATGGTATTTGTCTTGCACAAAGAAGGAGGCCTCTTGTGGCTAGAGCTGCCCCAGGCCCAGCCCAGCTACTCCAAAGGCTGAGAGCGGCAACATCTCAGGATTCCTGGAATCTTTTTGCAGCACATGGGGTTGACAGATGTGACTGTATTATACAAGCAGTTGCAGAAGCAGTGAGCATTGTCAGGATTCTCATTGTCAGGATTCTCCTCTTTCCATATAAGTCAGTCAGCAAAACGTTTGGGTGGGTGGCCCTACCTCTTAGACACCCACAGAGTCCATAGACACAGGTAGGAACCGTCATTGCACAGTTGGGCAAGGGTATTATATGCCTGACCCAGGCACAAGGCAGGGTTCCACAGGCTCTGAATCCTTTGTGCTTCTTTTGTAATGCAGAGAAATTAAGAGATCACAGCAGATTGCATTTTGGGATAATCTGGGTCTGTCAGATACCAAAGAGCCTCCTGTCTCCCCTCAAACCTCGTTTCCTTTTCTCCTGCTGTCTACTTGCACTTCATTGACTCATTCATCCAACAAGCACTTAATGAGTGGCAACCAAGCACCAAACCTTGTGCCAGGTCGTGGGATTACAGGATGAAACTGTTGCCTTCAAGGAACTCAGTCTCATAGAAAGAAAGATACAGAAAGAGAGGCACTGGATAGGCTGCAAGAGGTCCAGTGGATGTCTGTAAAGAGGAGAGGAAATGCGAGGGCCTAAGTCAACCTCAGAGAGTCGGGGACACTTGTAAAGACACCTGAAGATTAAATAAGGGGTGGGGGAGGGAAGAGTAACCAGGGAGGAACAAGGCAGCTTTGCAGAGAGAAGAACATATGCAAAGGAGGCCCCAAGACATGACAGAATGAAACATGTTCAAAGCACTTCAAGTAGCCCAGTTGTGCTAGAACATAAAGTGCTAGATGGGGCGGGGGCGATGGAACCAGACAGGCAAGGGCCACATGAGAGGGGTGCCAATTGAAGGGGTTTTTATTCAATACTTCATCATTTATTAAATAGTTCAGCCACAGGCACGGTGGCTTACGCCTGTAATCCCAACACTTTGGGAGGCTGAGGTGAGTGGATCGTCTGAGGCCAGGAATTTGAGAGCAGCCTGGGCAACATGGCAAAACGCCTCTCTACAAAAATACAAAAATTAGCCGGGCGTGGTGGTAGGCTCCTGTTGTCCCAGCTACTCAGGTGGCTGAGGCATGTGAATCACCTGAACCCAGGAGACAGAGGTTGCAGTGAGCTGAGATCGCACCACTGCACTTTGTTGCCTGGGCAACAAAGTGAGACTCCGTCCCAAAAATAAATAAATAGATAGATAAATAAATAAATAAAGGCAACAGGGGGCCACTGGGGCATCTTAAACAGAAGAATGCCATGATCCAAATTACATTTTTTTTTTGAGATGGAGTCTTGCTATGTTGCTCAGGTCAGCTTTGGCATCCTGGGCTCAAGATATCCTCCTGCCTCAGCCTCCTGAGTAGCTGGAACTACAGGCACGCGCCACCAAATTACTTTGGTTGTTGGGAAGTAAGTAATAAGGGAGAGAGATTGTGCTGAGAGAAATCTGTTTTCTCGCTTGAGTAACCAGATACATAGTAGCATTCACTGAATCCGGGAACACAGGGAGGACCCAGTTTGAAGCAGGGAATGAAGACAAGAGCCATTGTGAATACGTTGGGTTTGAGATACCTGTAAGACATGAACGTAGGGATGTCTAATAGTCACTTGGATATAAAAGTGTTTCATGGGTAGGCACAGTGGCTCACACCTGTAATCCCAGTGCATTGGGAGGCAGAGCGGGGAGGATTGCTTGAAGCCAGAAATTTGAGGCTGTAGTGGGCAATGATCATACCATTACACTCCAGCCTCTGCGCTCCAAGCTGGGTGACAGAGCAAGACCCTGTCTCAAATAAATAAAGTAAGTAAAATAAAAAAATAAAGTGGGAGAGGGCCAGATGCAGAGGCTAACGCCTGTAATCCCAGCACTTGGGGAGGCCCAGGCGGGTGGATCACTTGAGGTCAGGAGTTCGAGACCAGCCTGGCCAACATGGTGAAACCCCGTCTCTACCAAAAAATACAAAAATTAGCCAGGCGTGGTGATGGACACCTGTAGTCCCAGCTACTCAGGAGGCTGAGGCAGGAGAAGCACTTGAACCCAGGAGGCGGACGCTGCAATGAGCCGAGATTGCGCCACTGCACTCCAGCCTGGACAATAGAGTGAGGAAACGAAAGAAAAGAAAGAAAAGAAAGGAAAGAAAGAGAGAAAGAGAGAAAGAGAGAGAGAGAGAGAGGGAGGGAGGGAGGAAGGAAGGAAGGAAGGAAGGAAGGAAGGAAGGAAAGAAGGAAGGAAGGAAGGAAGGAAGGAAAGAAGGAAGGAAGGAAGGAAAAGAAAGAAAAGAAAGTGGGAGAGGGCCAAGTGTCCTAGAAATGAAGGGAAGAGGGGATGGCCATTGGAGCCACACTCACATGTAAGTCAAATAAGACAGGGCTGAAAAAGGAGAACCATTTCAGCAGTGATGGAGACCGAAGCAAGACCACAGTGGGCTTCTTCGAGAAGCTTAGACTGTGAAGGGGAGGAAAGAATGAAAGCTAGAAGTAGGCTCTGTGTCAAAGGAGGTTTTTGTTGAAGGGATTAGTTCAAATGTACATGCTGAGGAGGAGAGATGGAGAGAGGGGAAGGTTGAGGCTGCAGGAAAGAAAGGAGGTAAGTAATAGAGCAAAGTCCAAGGGGAAGTGAGGAGGACTGAACTGAACACATGGGGGAGGTGGGTGTCAGCCTGGAGCAGGAGGAGGGAGTTAGGGGAGGTGGAGAGGGTGGTGCAGGTTGGATTTGCTGAGCAGACTCTGAGATGGAGATTAGCATGCAGGAGGTTTCTTAGGGAGTGCTCTTGGGATCATCACGCGTGGAAAGGAAGGAATGGAAGCAGGATTGGAGAAAGGAGACGTTGGGCTGCAGTGCAGATTCAACAAAGGCCTCAGCCAGACCTATGGGAAGCTCTGAAGCTAAGAGTGGAGACAAGGGGGCCAGGCCTTTATATCCCCACATCAGTCATTCATTGGACACAGGATGCCCTGGGAAGGAGGCATTGCCCTTGGGCAAAGTGGGCCTCTTCAGCTGAGGCTGTCCCCAAAGGGGTCCACCAGCTGAGGGCTGTCTACTGTTAGGCACTGAGTCTGTCTGTTGTGACGATCAGGGAAGCACATTGCAGTGTCTCCTATAGAGAGGAAGGGGGCGCTATTGCATTTGAGTTGAATCTGCAGCCCAGTTGGTGTGAGGCTGAAGTTCATGCTGTTGGCTTGAATTTTGCTCCGTGAAAATGGAAACCAATCTTTCTGATGAAAAGGGGGCTAGCTGGGGTTGGGGGCTAGAGGAGAGTGAAATGATGATGAAATGGCTGCTTCAGGACACTGAAGATGCGCTGACCAGAGACATACAATAGGATTGCCAAGCGATGTTAGGGTCTTAGTTGAAACTAAAAAAATCATTTTAGCAGGCCCAAACAGTGTCGCGATTTCAAGGCTCTGTCATTCTTGGTCACTTGGATATCTGTCCTTCCTCCTGTGGATTTTGTTAGTTTTTATGAGGAAATGTCTATATTATTTAGAGAAGAATATTTTGTGAGACCGTGTTCCTAAATTCTGCAACTTTTTACCTAAACTACTTCCTGAACCAGGCCTAAATTCAAGGCCTTCAGTATATAATTATAATTTTCACTACAACAATCGTTGCTGATGCTAATGATGACAATCTTGATAGTGGCAAACAAAACTGTGTGGATATTAAAATATTATAAACCAATTAGAAAACGACTTCAGGCCTGACAATAAAGAAGATAAACACTTATCTACAAGTAGACAAATAAAAATCAGGATTAAATCTAATTAGCAGGCAAATAAAAAATGTAGAAAATTACAAAGGAAAACGAAATTTGAAGCTTCAAGAAAAAAAAAACACTGCTATAATAACGAAATATAGAACAGGTGGTTCATCAGGTACTAGAGTGACAACAGACAAGTACACCGTCCAATTAAACAAGCGGCTTTTAAAATCCATACAGGAATTATGTGGATGATCATTCAAAAACAATGTCTCACTGTTCTGTGAAGAAAGGGTCCCCCACACGAGGGGGATCAGTTATAATGAGAATTCACTAGGCCTAAAGTGTAGGCTAGGTAACCAACCGTGCCTTGCTCACGAAACCAGCTTGTTATTCCAGAGTAACTATGAGCAAGCAACAACCATGTTCATAGTAGCAGTAGCAATACAGTTCTTTCGTTTTGTTTTTTTTGAGACGGAGTTTCACCTCTTGCCACCCAGGCTGGAGTGCAATGGTGCGATCTCGGCTCACTGCAACCTCCGCCTCGTGGGTTCAAGTGATTCTTGTGCCTCAGCCTCCCGAGAAGCCGGGATTACAGGCGCCTGCCACCACGCCCAGCTACTTTTTGTATTTTTAGTAGAGACGGGGTTTCACCATGTTGGCCGGGCTGGTCTCGAACTCCTGACCTCAGGTGATCCGCCTGCTTCAGCCTCCCAAAGTGCTGGGATTACAGGCATAAGCCACCACGCCCGGCCAGCAATACAGTTTTTAGGGAAAAAAATGAAATGTCCAGTTCAAGAATAAAATCAACATTCATGATGGGGCCTCACTCGGCCTCCCTGCACAGATTTGTTACCGAACATACATTTCAACAAAGGCTTTGGTGCCCAAGTGACTCCAATTGTAGAAATTTTAGGACATAAAGGATGGAAGACCTATAGGGAAACTCGTTAGGAGGAATTAACCAGGTGTACCTTAAAATCACTCTAGGGCCGGGTGCGGTGGCTCATGCCTATAATTCCAGCACTTTGGGAGGCCGACATGGGTGGATCACTTGAGGCCAGTTCAAGACCAGCCTGGCCAACATGGTGAAACTCCATCTCTACTAAAAATATAAAAATTAGCCAGGCGTGGTGGTGCACCCCTGTAATCCCAGCTACTCGGGAGGCTGAGGCAGGAGAATCATTTGAACCCAGGAGGCAGAGGTTGCAGTGAGTCAAAATCATGCTACTCATTAGGAGATATACCTAATGTAAATGACGAGTTAATGGGTGCAGCACACCAACATGGCACATGTATACATATGTAACAAACCTGTATGCTGTGCACATGTACCCTAGAACTTAAAGTATAATAATAAAAAAAAATCATGCTACTGCACTCCAGCCTGGACTACAGAGTGAGACTCTATCTCAAAAAAAAAAAAAAAAAAAAAAACACTCTAGATATGAGGGGAGTCAGTACTCTTTCCAGCCCAACTTTAGAGAAGAGCTGGAGATACCCACAGCCTCCAAGGGTGGAACACTCCCAGCAAGTATAATCTTACAGCTCTTTTCTACCAGCCTGCCTGACCACTAGGCACTAATCCCAGGAGCTCCAACTACTGTTCCCGAGTCCTATACCCCCTAATCTCAGAAAAGACAGACACGTACTGTCAACTTAAATAACAGAAAGAGACTCTCTAATAGAAAATGACATTTATTCGGGAATAGGGCATTGCAATGGGAATAATAATGCCATAGTAAACTATGTGCATATTCAGGGAGGTAAAGGAAGACAAAGGCTTTTAAAGGAAAAATGGGCCAGGAGTGATGGCTCACGCCTGCAATACCAGCATTTTGGGAGGGCTAGGCAGGTGGATCACCTGAGGTAGAGAGTTCAAGACCAGCCTGACCAACATGGAGAAACCCTATCTCTACTAAAAATACAAAATTAGCCGGGCTTGGTGGCGGGCGGTTGTAATCTCAGCTACTTGGGAGGCTGAGGCAGGAGAATCACTTGAACCGGGAGGCAGAGGTTGCAGCGAGCCGAGATCATGCCATTGCACTCCAGCCTGGGCGACAAGAGCGAAACTCCATGTCAAAAAAAAAAAAAAAAAAAGGAAAAATGAGGATTATATAATTGTTTTTGAAATGATTATCCTTGGCTACAAAGATCAATAACAAGGGTGATGCCAGTCTGAGGCTGGACAGGCAGTTGCTGCGCAGCTGTCCTTGCAGAAGTTTTTTTTTGTTATTTTGTGTGTGTGTGTGTCTGTGTGTGTTTTTTTTTTTTTTTTTTTTTTTTTTTTGAGATGGAGTTTTGCTCTTGTTGCCCAGGCTGGAGTGCAATGGCATGATCTCAGCTCGCTGCAACCTCCGCCTCCCGGTTCAAGTGATTCTCCTACCTCAGCCTCCCGAGTAGCTGGGATTACAGCCGCCCGCCACCATGCCCGGCTAATTTTGTATTTTTAGTAGAGATGGGGTTTCTCCATGTTGGTCAGGCTGGTCTTGAACTCCCGACCTCAGGTGATCCACCTGTCTAGCCCTCCCAAAATGCTGGGATTACAGGCATAAGCCACTGCGCCTGGCCAGAAGCATTTTTTGTGTAAGGTTGCAATGGCTATTGTGCAAGGTTGTGGTTTTTGTGGAGTTTTTTGTGATAGTCTTGTTATCATACAAGTGTGAGAATCCTCTCTTCATAGCCTTGCCTAGCTCTATGTGTCAGGGCTTTTTAAAAAATATAAAAGTGACTCCATTTTTATTCTGACAACTTTCACAGTACACATGCACAAAAAAAGTACTGATGATCTTGGTGATCTTCTGAATCTCCAAGGATACCTTACCTTACCATGTTCCAGACAATCTACTAAGGGCTTTGTGCTCATATTACCCCTTTCTTCCCCTCAAGAACTCTATAAAGCAGGTACTTCTATTATCCCCATTTTATAGGTGAGGACATGGATGCACAAAGAGGTAACATGACTTACTTAAGATCGCAGCCAGTAAGTGACAGAGCCAGGACACAAACCTAGGTGATCTGATAGTAAGGCTGTACATTTCCCATAATGCTATGATGCCTCCCACATTTTGAGGACAAGTGATTCCTAACCATTCTTTTTTCATTGGTCCCTCTGAAAATTGGATGAAATCAATGAATCCTCTCCCCAGAAAAATGCCCATCTGTTCACAAGCACACAGAACATATTTAATTTCAAGGAGCTTGGGGACTCCCTGAAGCTCATCCCTGAAGCCCATGGAGCCCAAGTTAAGAGCTTCTATTGTGTAGGCTAGCACGCTCCCGGGAAGCAACTTGGCCTAGACCCCACCAACTCATCATACCCCTTGCTTCCCCTGGGAGAGCTCAACCCCTGTGCTTTAGGCTACTCTCATAGCTGAAGTTCAGAAGGCTCTAGGGCTTTGTAACCTGGCTTTGTAACCTGACACTTGTGACCTCACATTTGCCCCAACATACTATGTCCATGCCATCTCCTGCTGCACCAGGATGAGGTCTCTACTGGGCTAGCCCGGCCCTGGTCCAGAGAAGATAAGCTCAAAGATTGTTCACAAAGAGAGCAGGGCATAGTGCTTCAACTCCAGAAACAGACAGGGAGGGAAATCAAGTTCCCTGGCAGAGCAAATAAAAACTGGTGATGCCCAATAGCCAAGACTTGGAAGCAACCTAAGTGTCCATCAACAGGCAAATGGATAAAGAAAATGTGGTACATATACACAATGGAGTACTATTCAGCCATAAAAGAGTGAGATCCTGTCATTTCAATAACATGATGGAACTGGAGGGCATTATGTTAAGTGATATAAGCCAGGCACAGAAAGACAAACTTTACATGTTCTCACTTATTTGTGGGGGCTAGAAATGAATTCATGGAGAGAGACAGAGTAGCAGGATAGTTACCAGAGGCTGGGAATGGTAGTGGTGAGTTGGGGGGCGGGGAAGTGTGGATGGTTAATGGGTACAAAAAATGGAAAAAGATCTAATATTTGATAGCACAACAGTGTGACTATAGGCAATCATTTAATTGTACATTTTAAAATAACTAAAAGAGTGTCATTAGATTGTTTGTAATACAAAGGATAAACGCTTGAGATGATGGATACCCCATTTACCCTGATATGATTTTTACACATTGTATACCTATATCAAAATATCCCATATGCCCCATAAATATATACACCTACTATGTACCCACAAAAATAAAAAGAAAACTGGTGATGCCAAGGGCTCCCCAAACAATGGCCAGAACTGGAAGTACAGTCAGGAAAGGATACAAGTGGACACAGATGGAAACCTGCTCTGGGGGCATCTAGGGTGGGTGTTGTGGTTTGGCCTCCCCAACCAGACATTCAGATTTGAGCTGCTCCAGAGTGCTCAGCAGGAAAGACATGTGAGATTCACATTTGAACTCAGAACAGGTCGGGGGCAACCATATTTGCGGTTCATTCATTCTGTCAACAGATGGTATTTAGCATTTGTTTTTTGTTGTTGGTTTTTTTGTTTTGTTTTGTTTTGTTTTGTTTTTTGAGATGGAGTCTCGCTCTGTTGCCCAGGCTGGAGTGCAGGGGCATGATCTCGGCTCACCACAACTTCCACCTCCCAGATTCAAGCGATCCTCCTGCCTCAGCCTCCTGAGTAGCTGGGACTACAGACGTGCGCCACCATGCCTGGCTAATTTTTGTATTTTTAGTAGAGATGGGGTTTCACTATGTTGGCCGGGCTGGTCTCGAACTCCTGACCTTGTGATCCGCCCGCCTCAGCCTCCCAAAGTGCTGGGATTACAGCCATAAGCCACCGCGCCCGGCCTGTTTTTCATTGTTGTTGTTGTTTTTGATACCAAGTCTCATTCTGTTGCCCAGGCTGGAGTGCAGAGGTATGATCTTGTCTCACTGCAACCTCTGCCTCCCAGGTTCAAGCAATTCTCGTGCCTCAGCCTCCCAAGTAGCTGGGATTACAGGCACCCGCCACCACACCCGGCTAATTTTTGTATTTTTAGTAGAGACAGGGTTTCACCATGTTGGCCAGGCTGGTCTCCAACTCCTGACCTCAGGTGATCCACCCACCTTGGCCTCCCAAAGTGCTGGGATTTATAGGCGTAAACCACCGCGCCCGGACGGTATTTAGCATTTGTTTCCTTACCAAGCAGTTATCTGCCAGGCACTGTACTAAGTTAGCACTTTACAAATATCAACTCACTTAATTTTCATAAAACCACAATGAGATGAGTACTACTATTGTCCCCATTTTAGACACAGGGAACCTGAAGCACAAGAGAGATTAAGCGACTTGGCCAGAGTTACACAGCTAGTAAGTGACAGAGCCAGGACACAAATCTAGGCGATCTGATAGTAAGGATGTACATTTCCCATAATGCTATGATGCCTCCCACATTTTCAGGACCAGATTTGTAATTCCTAACCATTCTTTTTTCATCAGCAGAGCTGGGACTCAAATTCAGGCAGTCAGGCCTGCATCACCCATGCTCTGAACCACCGTCTTCTGCAGCTAGTGTGATCCAGAGGCTTGGCTAGTTATTGGCAATAGAGCAGTGAACAGGCCAGACATGGTCTCTGTCTTCAAGGTGTTTACATTCTAGAGTGGCCCCTGAGTAGTCAACAGACAATTCCATCGAGTTATGATGAGTTCCATGATGGGTCCGGGAGGCTGTGAGTGGGCTCCATGTTGGGCTGGGTTCTGGGCTCCAGAGCAGAAGCCAACAGGTTGTAGGGACACCTTTCTTGGATTCAGGATCAAAGAGGCCAAACAGGAGTAGGGGAGCCATTTCTGATTGTGGGGCCTGCCTTTCAGCTCCCATTCTGAAGCTGGGAAACCAAACAACTGTGAGTCTCACATCAGGAACAGAAGCAGCACAGGAACCAAACAAGCGTGGTCACTCCCGCCAGGGGTATCAGAACAGCAGATCCTACAGACCTGTTTCCTCATCAATCTCTCCTTGCAGAGACTACAAGCTCCCTGAGGGTAAGACCTAGGCCTGCCTTTCTCCCTCATTCTCTCAGTGCCCAGCACAAGGTTGGCACCTAATCAACACTCAGTAAACACAGTAGATGCTCAATAAATATTAGTTGGATGAATGGATTAAATAAACATTTAATCTACTGCTACCCAGAACTTTACTATTATTATTTTTATTTATTTATTTTTTGAGACAGAATCTCGTTCTGTCGCCCAGGCTGGAGTGCAGTAGCATGATCTCAGCTCACTGCAACCTCTGCCTCCCAGGTTCAAGTGATTATCATGCCTCAGCCTCCTGAGTAGCTGGGACTTGCCACCACACCTGGCTAATTTTTTGTATGTTTAGTAGAGACGGGGTTTCACCATGTTGGCTAGGCTGGTCTCAAACCGCTGACCTCAAGTGATCCACCCGCCTCGGCCTCCCAAAGTGCTGGGATTACAAGCGTGAGCCACAATGCCCGGCCCAGAACTCTACTAGACTCTGGGGTATAGCAGTGAACAACAACAGAAAAAATCCCTGTCCCCACTAAACTTTTAGCTTATAGTGGGAGTACCAGACAATGAGCAAAATGAGCAAATATTTACATAGGGTTTTAGCGGAAAACTATAGGAGAGGGGGATAGGAAGTATGAGGAGGTGATGAAATTTTAGATACAACGGTCAGCAAAATCCTCCGAGAAAATGACATTTTCTCAGACAAAATCAAGACCTGAAGGAAGTGAGAGGGCGGGCCGTTTGCAGATACCTGAGGAAAAAATGTCAAGGCAGGAATGTGCCCGGCATGTCTGAGGGCCAGGGAGGAGATCACTGTGGCTGGAGCAGAGTGAGCTGATAGGGACTGGAGTAGGAGTTGAGGTCAGAATGAATGAACAAGTGGAGATTGGGAACAGTACCAAGAAGCAGGGGAACCAAACCAGTTCCACAGCCAGAAGCCCTCCAAGTCCTGACTGGCCCCATGGGGAAAGGGAGAGGAGAGCCCCCACAAGAGTGCCTATTAACTCACACTCCTCCAGCTCCATTCCAAAGGCATGACTTGAGTCCCTACCCCATGCCCAGCCCTGAAACTCCTGGAAAAAAAGCAGGGTATTCCTTGAACCTCCTCTTTCTCCTCAATTGGGAATAAGGGCTGAGCTGGCAGGAACAAGCTGAGATTGAGAATTGACCTGTAGAGCTAACACAGTCCACCCTTCCTCCAGAATATTCCATCTGTCCTTGGAGACAGCATGACGGAGCCATGATGGGCTCTGGCCATCTGTTCCCTCGGGTCCTTCTGAAAGAAAACACTTTCAGACCAGGCACCATGGCTCATGCCTGTAATCCCAGCACTTTGGGAGGCTGAGGAGGGAGGATCATTTGAGGCCTGGAGTTTAAGACCAGCATGGGCAACATGGAGAAACCCTGTCTCTACAAAAAAAAAAAAAATATATATATATATATATATACACTCTATATAGTATATAAATAAGGTTGGTGCAAAAGTAATTGCGGTTTTTGTAACGTGATGGCAAAAGCCACAATTACCTTTGCACCAATTTAATATAAATATAGTTATATATATAATGTTTATACTTAAATATATAAAAGCCAGACATGGTGGCACATGCCTGTTGTCCCAGCTACTTCGGAGGCTGAGGTTGGAAGGATCACGAGCCCAGGAGGTGGAGGCTGCCGTAAGCCAGCATCATGCCACTGTACCCTAGTGTGGGCAACAGAGTGAGACCTTGTCTCAAAAACAAAAACAAAAACAAAAAACACTTCCAATTAGAGTCTTTAGACAGCACATTTCTTTGAAAGTTCCACTTTTCCACCTTCCTCCCTCACTCTGGCCCCACCACCAGAGGCAAAAAGAGTCACTGGCACTGCCCTCCTTTTGGGATCCCTGTGTCCAAGGAGGTGGGCCTGCACTGTCCCCAAAGAGTTCCAAGGTCAAACCCTCCATTATCTAAAAGACGGTTTGGGCCGAGCACGGTGGCTCATGCCTGTAATCCCAGCACTTTGGGAGGCCGAGGTGGGCAGATTGCCTGAGGTCAGGAATTCAAGGCCAGCCTGGCCAACATGGTGAAATTCCGTTTCTACTAAAAATACATCATTAGCCAGGCATGGTGGTGGGCATCTGTAGTCCCAGCTACTTGGGAGACTGAGGCAGGAGAATTGCTTGAATCCGGGCGGCAGAGGCTGCAGTGAGCTGAGATCGCACCACTGCACTCCAGCCTGGGCGACAGAGCGAGACTCCATCTCAATTTAAAAAAAAAAAAAAAAAGAATGGTTAGAAGGAACTCTTTAAACACTTTGGACACAAGCCCTTCACGATTTTTGTCTTACAAGTATCTTCACCTTCTCTGTAGCTTTTCTACCCTCGATAGCATCTTTTGATGAGCACGTGCTTTTTTTTTTTTTTTTGAGAGGGAGTCTCGCTCTGTCGCCCAGGCTGGAGTGCAGTGGCACGATCTCGGCTCACTGCAATCTCCGCCTCCTGGGTTCAAGCGATTCTCTGCCTCAGCCTCCCGAGTAGCTGGGACTACAGGCGCCCGCCACCACGCCCGGCTAATTTTTGTTTTTGTTGTTGTTTTTGTTTTTTTTTCTTTTAGTACAGATGGTGTTTCACCATCTTGGCCAGGTTGGTCTTGAACTCCTGACCTCATGATCCACCCACCTCAGCCTCCCAAAGTGCTGGGATTACAGACGTGAGCCACCGTGCCTAGCCTGAGCAGGTGTTCTTACACTGAATGCGGTATCCATCTTTTCTTTCATGGTTAGTGGTTTTGTCTTAAGACGTCTTTCATTTCCCAGAGATAATGAAAATGTTTTTATTACTTTCTAGAAGTTTTACCACTTCACTTTTTACATTTAGATCTCATTTACCTGGAATTGACTTTTGTGGATGATGTGAGGTAGGGGGTCAAGTTTTCTTTTTGCCATGAGAATAGACAATTGTCTTAGCAAAATTTATTACAAAAAAATTCTTTCCAGCCGGGCGTGGTGGCTCACACCTGTAATCCCAGCACTTTGAAGGCTGAAGCGGGTGGATCACCTGAGGTCAGGAGTTCGAGACCAGCCTGACCAATATGGTGAAACCCTGTCTCTACTAAAAATACAAAAATTAGCCAGGTGTAGTAGTGCATGCCTGTAATCCCAGCTACTCAGGAGACTGAGGCACGAGAATCGCTTGAATCTGGGAGGCAGAGGTTGCAGTGAGCCGAGACCGCACCATTGCACTCCAGCCTGAGTGACAAGAGCAAAACTCCATCTCAAAAAAAAAAAAGAAAAGAAAAAAATTATTTCCTCACTGAATAGCAGGGGCGCCTTTGCTGTACATCTAGTGACTGCACATGTGAGCCTGTTTCTGGACTCTCTATTGTTTCATTGATCTATTGTCTATCACTGGGCCAATACCATACTGTTTAAATTACTTTCAATATATAATAAAACAATATCTAGTAGAACAAGTCCTATCACCTTGTTCTTCAAGAGTGATATTGGACCTTTTCATTCTGTATAAATTGCATTCCTATTCTTGGACCTTCTCCTTGCTTTATAAATTTAAATTAGCTTGTCAAGTCTCCCCTGCCCCCTGCCCATCACCACGTGGACACATGCACACGTGGACACACACACACAATTGTTGAGATTTTGATTGTGGTCTCACTGAATCTATAAATCAGTTTGTGGAGAACCGACACTTTAAAGCTATTGAGTCTTCCACATGAACACAGTGTATCATTCCATTTACTCAGGTTTTAATTTTTCTCAACGATATTTTATAGTCTTCTATGTAAAGGCCTGCATAATACTTCCTTAGATTTATCCTTAGGTATTTTTATGCTATTTTAATTATTTAATATGTCTAATTTTAAATGTTACGTTTCCAACTGCTGGTTACTTAGATACAGAATACAATTGGTTTTCTATATTAACCGCATGTCCAGCAACTTCTTTTTTTTTGAGACGGAGTCTTGCTCTGTCACCCAGGCTGGAGTGCAGTGGCGCAATCTCAGCTCACTGCAACCTTCGCCTCCTGGGTTCAAGCGATTCTCCTGCCTCAGCCTTCCGAGTAGCTGGGACTACAGATGCGCACTACCATGCCCGGCTAATTTTTATATTTTTAGTAGAGACGGGGTTTAGTAGTGGCCAGGCTGGTCTCGAACTCCTGACCTCGTGATCCACCCACCTCGGCTTCCCAACTGCTGGGATTACAGGTGTGAGCCACCGCAACTGGCCAACTTTTCTAAATTCATTTATCAATTCAAATATTTATTCTTCAGTTATTTTGGATATTCTATATACACAATCATGTTTTCTACAAATAATGATGTTATTTTTTCCAAGTCTTTAAACGTTTTGTTTCCTTTTCTTCTCATTGCACTGGCTAGGATTCCCAGTACCATGGTAATAAAAGGAATCTTTGTCTCATTTCCAACTTCAGGAGGCAAGCTTTTAAGTATGCTTGCTGTAGGATTTTTTAATAGATGCCATTAATCATAATTTAAAAGTTTTCTTCTATTCCTAGTTCATTTCCATGTGTATCCTTACAATTAATCCCTCTCATTTTCTAACATTCAAAAGAGCCTAATTAAAACAATGATAAATGTGTCACTTTCTTTTAAATATTAATACCTCATATATTTTTCTTAAAAAAAAAACTTTTTAAAAATAGAGACAGGGCCTCACCATGTTGCCTAGGCTGGTCTCGAACTCCTGGGCTCAAGCGATCCTCCTGCCTTGGCCTCCCAAAGTGCTAGGATTACAGGTATGAACCACACTGCCTGGCTCCAACATTTTTCTTAATTTTTAATTGACACATAATAACTGTACATATTATGGGATACAATGTGATGTTCTGATACATGTATACAATGTGTAATGATCAAATTAGGGTAATTAACATATCCATCACCTCAAATATTTATCATTTGTATGTGATAACACTCAAAATCCTTTCTTCTATTTTGAAATATACATTATTGTTAACAATAATCATCCTACTGTATAACAGAACATCAGAACTTATTCCTCCTAATTGTAACTTTGTACCTATTGACCAATCTCTGCCATCCCTCCTTCCCCCTCCCCAGGCTATAGTAACCACTGTTCTATCCTCTACTTCTATAAAATCAACTTTTTTTACATTCAATATGAGTGAGATTATGGGGTATTTCCCTTCCTGCGTCTGGCTAATTTCACTTAACATAATGTCCTCTAGGTTCATCCATGCTGTTACAAATGATGGGATTCCATTTCTTTTTACAGCTGAATAATATTCCATCGTGTATATGTATATATATGTGCGTGTATGTATGTGTATACACACACACACACACACACACACACACATATATATGAACTGGGATTGCTGTATCATATGGTAGTTCTATTTTTAATTTTCTGAGGAACATCCCATACTGTGTTCCATAATGGCTGTAGTAATTTACATTTCCACCAGCAGTATGTAAGGGTTCCCTTTTCTCCACATCCTCACCAACCCTTACCTTTTGTCTTTTTGATAATAGCCATTCTAACTAAAGTGAGGTGATATCTCCCTCACATCACCTCACTTTGATTTGCATTTTCCTGATTAGTGATGTTCAGCATTTTTTCATATACTTGTTGGCCATTATGTATGCCTTCTTTTCAGAAATGTCTATAAAGGTATTTTGCCCATTTAAAAATCAGATTGAGGCCAGGTGCGGTGGCTAACGCCTATAATCCCAGTGTTTTGGGAGGCTGAGGCAGACGGATCATTTGAGGTCAGGAGTTCAAGACCATCCTGGCCAACATACCCCATCTCTACTAAACATACAAAAATTAGCCGGGCAGTGGTGGTACGTGCCTGTAATCCCAGCTACTTGGGAGGCTGAGGCCTGAGAATCACTTGAGCCTGGGCGGTGCAGGTTGTGGTGAGCTGAGATTGCACCACTGCACTCCAGTCTGGGTGACAGAGTGAGACCCTGTCTCAAAAAAAAAAAAAAAAAAAAAAAAAATCAGATTAAGGCCGGGCACAGTGGCTCACGCCTGTAATCCCAGCACTTTAGAAGGCCAAGGCAGGTGGATCACCTGAGCTCAGGAGTTCAAGACTAGCCTGGCCAACATGGTGAAACTCCGTCTCTACTAAAAATACAAAAATTAGCTAGGCATGGTGGCGGGCGCCTGTAATCCCAGCTACCTGGGAGGCTGAGGCAGGAGAATCGCTTGAACCTGGGAGGGTGAGGTTGCAGTGAGCCGAGACCATGCCATTGCACTCCAGCCTGGGCGACAAGAGCAAAACTCCATCTCAAAAAAAAAAAAAAAATCAGATTGAGTTTTTGCTATTGAGTTTGAATTCCTTATACAGTCTGGATATTAACCCCTTGTCAGATGTAGAATTTGCAAATATTTTCTCCCATATGTAGGTTATATCTTCACTCTGTGGACTGTTTCCTTTGGTGGATAGCTTTTTAGTTTGATGTAATCCTACTTGTCTATTTTTGCTTTTGAGTTCATATGAAAAAAACAAAAAACAAAAAAAAAAACCTTGCCCAGCCCAATGTCATACAGCATTTCCTTTTTCTTCTAGCTGTTTCAGTTTCAGATCCTACATTTAAGCCTTTAATCCACTGGGTTAGTTTTTGTATATGGTGAGAGAGAGGGGTCTGGTTTTATTCTTCTGCATATAGATATGCAGTTTTCCCAGCAACATTTATTGAAGAGACTGTCCTTTCCCTAATGTGTGTTATTGGCGCTTTTGTTGAAAATCTGTTGGCTATAGATGCGTGGATTTATTTCTGGGCTCACTATTCTGTTTCATTGATTGATGCATCCCAGCAACTCGGGAGGCTGAAACATGAGAGTTTCTTCAACCTGGGAGGCAGAGGTTACAGTGAGCTGAGATTGAGCCAATGCACTCCAGCGTGGGAGACAGAGTGCACTCTAGCGTGGGAGACAGAGTGAAACTGTCTCAAAAAAAAAAAGCACCAATTCCATCTGGTTGTTTTCAAAAGGAAAAATTAATTGTATTTATCTGAAAATGAAAATGACTGTTTTGGGAAACTCTAAGTTTACCATCCCTGGAGACTTTAAAGCAAAGGCTGGACCAATATGTGTCTAGGAGGCTACACAGGAAATTCCTGTACACAAGAGAAGGTTAGAGGGTATGACATTTAAGGTCTTTTCTAAACTTCAGTGATGAAGATCTGAGTTTCTATAAATCCTATCATTGTGCCAGGCGCAGTGGCTCATGCCTGTAATCCCAGCACTTTGGGAGGCCGAGGCAGACAAATCACCCAAGGTCAGGAGTTTGAGACCAGCCAGGCCAACATGGTGAAACCCCATCTCTACTAAAAATACAAAAATTAGCCGGGGGTGGTGGCACGCACCTGTAATCCCAGTTACTCGGGAGGGTGAGGCAGGAAAATCACTTGTACTCAGGAGGCGGAGGTTGCAGTGAGCCGAGATCACGCCACCGCACTCCAGCCTGGGTGACAGAGTGAGACTCCATCTCAAAAAAAAAAAATAAATAAATAAATCCTATTATTGTACTGCTTCTGCACCAGATCCCATTCCCTCCTGCCTACTCAAGTATATTGCTTCAGTTATTTTCTCTCTCCTGCATTATCAGTTTTTACTTCTCTCTTGGATTTTTCCTTATCAGCATTCAAATATGCTGTTATTTCTCCCACCTTGAAAATACTGTTAATCTTACTTCCCCTTCCAAATACCACCCCCTTTCTCTTCTTCCCTTTCATAGCAAAACCCCCCAAAAAAGTACCTATATTCACTACCTCCAATTCTTCTTCTTTCATTGTCTCTTGAACTCAGTCCTGCTAGGCTTTCGCTTATGCCACTCCATTCAAACAGCTTGTAAAAGTCACCAGTGACCTCCCCATTGCTAAATGCAGTGGTCATTTCCAAGTCCTCATCTTGTCTGTGGCATTTGGCGGATGATCATTTCCTCCTCCTTTAAACAGGCTGGTCATTTGTCTATTTGCTCTCAGACTCATTCCCCGCTTCTCAGACTCCTGACCTCAAGTGATCCACTTGCCTCAGCCTCCCAAAGTTGCTGGGATTACAGGCGTGAGCCACCGTGCCTGGCCCCATTCCACTCTTCCCCTGCTCTGCTATGTGCAGCAGACAACATTTCCCAGGCTCCTTTCCCTCCTGACTTCCTGAGAGGTTTGGCCTGTGGATGGGAATCTTTGGCAGAAGACTGGAAAGCAAGAGAAGGGAAGAAGCCAGGGTATTTCTTCCCTTTCTCTCTGTTTTGAGCGTCATCTTCAGCACGGACTGTTATCCCTTCTGTGGTTCCCACTGGATAGTCACTCCCTCCATGGACCAAGCTCCTGCTGGGCTGGTGTTCCTGCTTCTGCTGGGTGGTACCTGATCCCGGACTTGGGTAATACCACCTTCTGCTTTTGTCCCTCCAGCCCTAGAGGTGAAGTAGCTTCCTGCTGTTGCTAAATCTCTGGATCAATTCATCATCCCTTCCTGGGATTCTAAGGTCTTCTATCCCCTGAGTACCAGTTCCTCATGTTAAATTCTGTTTACAATTCTGAATATGTTTTGTTTTCTTTTTTTTCTTTTTTAAAACAGTTGTTCGCTCTTGTTGCCCAGGCTGGAGCGCAATGGTGTGATCTCAGCTCACCACAACCTCCGCCTCCCGGGTTCAAGCAATTCTCCTGCCTCATCATCCCGAATAGCTGGGATCACAAGCATGCGCCACCACGCCCAGCTAATTTTGTATTTTTAGTAGAGACAGGGTTTCTCCATGTTGGTCAGGCTGGTCTTGAACTCCCGACCTCAGGTGATCCACCTGCCTTGGCCTCCCAAAGTGTCTTCTGTTTTCTTAACTGGACCTCGAGTCATATAAAACACTTGCTTCTCTTCACTCTCAGTTTTACTCTGTCTTCATCCAGCCTTAGTAGCCATTCCTTTGCAGTCTTTTTTGCTGATTTCTCCTCCTCTCTTGACCATTAAATGATGCCCCAGGACTCAATCCTTGGACTTATTCTCTTTGCTATCTGTATTTAGATCTTTGGCAATTTCATCCTGTCTCATGGCTTTAAGTAACATCTATATACTGACAACTCCCAAATTTATATTTCTAGCTAGACCTTCCCAGTTGAGCTGACTACATATCCAACTGCCTACCTGACAACTCCACTTAGTCAATAGACATTTCAAACATAACATGTTCAAAATGGTGCTTGGCTTTCCCTTGAAAGCTGTTCTTCCCCATCTCAGTAAATGACACTTCAATTTGCCCAGTTATTCTAGCCACAATGGAGGAGTTACCCTTGATTCCCTTCTTCCCCTCACTTCTCACACCAAATCTATCACCCAGTCCTGATAGGAAAACCTCCAAAACACATCTCAAATCCATTCACTTTCTCCTATTCTTCTTTTACTACCCTGGTGCAATCACTCTCACCTCTCACCTGGACTACTGCCATGGTCTCCTAATTGGTCTCTCTGCTTCCATTCTGCCTCCCAAAAAGCCACTCTCCATGTAGCAGCTAGAATGGCTTTTTTTTTTTTTTTTTTTTTTTTTTTTTTTGAGACAGAGCCTTGCTCTGTTGCCCAGGCTGGAGTGCAGTGGCACAATGTCGGCTCACTGCAGCCTCTGCCTCCTGGGTTCAAGCGATTCTCATGCCTCAGCCCCGGAGTGGGTGGGACGACATACAGGTGTGTGCCACCACACCCGGCTAATTTTTTTATTTTTAGTAGAGGTGGGGTTTCACCATGTTGCCCAGGCTGGTCTTGAACTCCTGACCTCAAGTGATCTGCCTGCCTCAACCTCCCAAAGTGCTGGGATTATAAGCGTGAGCCACTGCACCCAGCCTAGAATGACTTTAAAACATAAATTGGCTGGGCACGGTGGCATATGTCTGTAATCCAGCACTTTGAGAGGCCAAGGCAGGAGGATCACTTGAGCCCAGGAGTTCAAGACCAGCCAGGGCAACCCAGTGAGAAAAAAAAGACAGGACAGGACAGGACACGACAGGCAAAAGGGAAGGACAGGAAAAAGAAAAAGGAAAGGAAAGGAGGAATTTCTTTCTACAAAAAAATAGAAAAAATTAGCCAGGCGTGGAAGCACGTGCCTGTAGTCCCAGCTACTACTTGGGAGGCTGAGGTAGGAGGATTGCTTGAGCCCAGGAAGTTGGGGCTACAGTGAGCTATGATGGTGCCACTGCACTCCAGCCTGGGCAACAGAGACCCTGTCTCAAAAAAAAGAAAAAAAAACCCCATAAATCATATCGTGTTACTCCTCTGCTTAAAAGCCTTCAATCAATAACTTCTCACTGTATTTTTAAGAACCAAAATCCTTATTCAGGCCTGCAAGGCCCTACATGGCCTGGTTTCTGCTTACTCCTCTGACCTCACCTCCTTCGACTTGCTTGCTTTCTCTTACTCACTACAACCTAGTCACACTGGCCTTATTTCTGTTCCTCCAACATGTAAACTTATTCCTTTTGTAGGGCCTTTGTCCTTTCTAATGCCATCATCACCTGGAATGCTTTCCCCTGATCCTTATATGGCTGGCTCATTCAGATCCTTCAGGTCTTATGTGGCTCATGTGTCCCCTCCTCAGAGCCCATCCTTGATTACTCATCACTCGCTATCATATCACACTATTTTCATGAATAATTTTCTTGTTCACTTGTTCATCTGTCACCCCTGCCCTCAGAATGTGAGCTGCTTTGTTCTCTACTATGCCCCCAGCTCCTAGTGCAATATCTGGCATATAATAGGTACTCAATGTATACTAGTTGAATGACTAAAAGTAGATCAGCCTTAAGTAGGAAGAGGGGGATCTCTTCCTCTGAGATTAGAAAGAGAAAAAGATGGAGGCAGACACAACTAAGTGTGCCCTTAAGTTGTTGGTGCTTTGGAGATCCCTCTCTGGTCATCTACCAAGAGAGAGAGCTTGCAGGGAGAGGCTTGAAGAAAGCAGCTGTAAGCTGTTCCTTAGGGAAACAGGAGAGTTGCTGACTCAAAACATACAGAAGGATTGACTAGCTGTGGTAAGAACCCATCTGACATTGGAACCATAAATTCACAGTGCCAAATATCCACTCATTGACAAGACATGAACACTCAACTATTTGGGTAAGAGATCAGACAAAATATATTGTGGGACTGATTCTAAATTGAGAGTTTGTAGGACAGATGTTATAGTTTTAAAAGAAGGTAAGATTTACAATAGCACCGGAAAAATGAAGTACTTAGGTATAAATTTAAACAAAATATCTGCAGGACCTATACATGAAAAAAATAACAAAACACTGATGAAAAAAATCAAAGATCTAAACAAATGGAAAGTGGAAAGATACACTTTGCTCATGGGTTGGAAGATGTAATATTATTAAGATGTCAATTCTCCCCAACGTGATTTTTCGATTTTACACAATCCCAATTAAAATCCCAGAAAGAAAACTGGAGATACCAACAAGCCAATTCTAAAATGTATACTGGAGGCCGGGAGCAGTGGCTCACACCTGTAATCCCAGCACTTTGGGAGGCTGAGGTGGGTGGATCACTTGAGGTCAATTCGAGACCAGCCTGGCCAACATGGTGAAACTCCGTCTCTACTAAAAATACAAAAATTAGCCAGGCATGGTAGCATACACCTGTAGTCCCAGCTACTCAGGAGGCTGAGGCAGGAGAATCTCTTGAACCTGGCAGGTGGAGGTTGCAGTGAGCCGATATCATGCCACTGCACTCCAGCCTGTACAACAGAGCAAGACTCTGTCTCAAAAAAAAAAAAAAAAAAAATTAACAACCACACAAAAAAAATCAAATAATCCAATTTTAAAATGATCAAAAGAACTTGAATAGACATTTCTCTAAAGATATACAAATGGCCAACAAGCATATGACAAAATGCTCAACAGCGCTCATCATTAGAGAAATGAAAAAAAAAAAAAAACCTACAATGAGATATCACCTCACATCCATTAGGATGATTACTATTGAAAAAATAAATATAAAAAAAAACAAGTGTTGGTGAGGATGTGGAGAAATTAGAGCCTTGGTGTATTGTTGATAACATTGTAAAATGTGGCCGGGCGCAGTGACTCACGCCTGTAATCCCAGCATTCTGGGAGGCTGAGGCGGGCAGATCACTTGAGGTCAGGAGTTTGAGATCAGCCTGGCCAACATGGTGAAGCTCCATCTCTACTAAAAATACAAAAATGAGCTGGGCATGGTGGCACACACCTGTAATCCCAGCTACTTGGGAGGCTGAGGTGAGAGAATCACTTGAGCCCAGGAGGCAGAGGTTGCAGTGAGCTGAGATTGCACCACTGCATTCCAGCCTGGGTGACAGAGTGAGACTCTGTCTCAAAAACAAACAAAAAAAGATTGTAAAATGGTACAAGTGCTGTGGAAAACAGTACGTATGGAGGTGCCTCAAAAAATTAAAAATAGAACTACCAGCAATTTCACTTTTGGGTATATATCAGAATTGAAAGCAGGGTCTCAGAGATATTTGCACACTCATGTTCATTGTGCTACTATTCCACAATAGCAAGGGGTGGAAGCAACCCAAATGTCCATTGACGGATGAATGGATAAACAAAATGTGGTATACACATACAAGGGAACATTACTCAGCCTTAGAAAGGAAGGTGTTCTTGTTACATACAACATGATTTAACATTGAGGACATTATGCTAAGTGAAATAAGCCAGTCACAAAAAGTTAAATGTATCATTCCACTTGTATGAGATATCTAAAGTAGTCAAATTCATAAAAACACAAAGTAGAATGGTGGTTACCAGGGGTTGTGGGGAGAGAGAAAGGGGGAGTTGTTACTTAATAGGTATAGAGTTTCAGATTTACAACATGAAAAAGTTCTGGAAATCTGTATCACAACAATTCAAATATACTTAACACTATTGAACTACACAATTAAAAATGGTTTAGATGGGCCGGGCACGGTGGCTCACGCCTGTAATCCCAGCACTTTGGGAGGCCGAGGCGGGCAAATCACAAGGTCAGGAGTTCGAGACCAGCCTGGCCAACATGGAGAAACCTCATCTCTACTAAAAATACAAAAACTAGCCGGGCATAGTGGCAGGCGCCTGTAATTCCAGCTACTTGAGAGGCTGAGGCAGGAGAATCGCTTGAACCTGGGAGGCAGAGGTTGCAGTGAGCCGAGATCACGCCATTGCACTCCAGCCTGGGCTATGACAGCAAAACTCCGTCTCAAAAAAAAAAAAGAAAAAAAAGAAAGGTTAAGATGGTAAACTTTATGTGTTTTTTAACCACAGTTTAAAAAAAAAAAAAAAAGGAAAACAGTATGTTCCACACCATCTGCCATTAGGGAAACGCAAATTAAAATTACAAGATACCATGAAGAAACTGTTGCAAATTAGAGACCAAGGAGACATGGGCAGAGTGACACGGAACCTAAAATGGCTCACGCAACCTAGTTTTTTAAAAAGCTTTTCAATTTATCTTAAAAAATAAAGTGGATGTCACTAATTAACAGAGAACATTTTGCAACATTTTAATGTTTTGTCATACTTGATAATTTGCAAAAACAAAAACAAAAATATGATAGGACTCTCCAAAATGTCAACATGGCTCTTCATACCAACAGTAAAACGCTGTATTTCCTGTTAAAATACAAGTTAATAAAGAAAATAGAGAAACTAAATACTAACATATCATGTTATTTTAATAACTATTTAAATATGAAAGAGTAAAACATAATGAAAAGCATATGCTTGCTTGCTGCTAATGACATTTCACAGTCTTATAGATGAAGCAACATGCGTAATTTCAACCAGATGTTGAAATGGTTTAGGATTAGTATCTAAAGACAAGTATTTCAGAAAATATGTAGAAAGGTAACCACACACTTGCTACAGGGGGTCCTCTATGCAACTGTCTTGACTTTGCACTTTATTTTTCAAAATGAAATTATAATCTGTTCTGAATAATGTATATGTTTTAAATTCATAGAGGGAGTTCAGCATAGTTAAGAGCTCAGGTTTTAGAGTCAGATTTTTGGCTTTATTGCTTACTGGCTATGGGATCTTGAGAAACTTAAACTCTCTGAGCCTCCGAGTGCTCATTTCTAAAACAAGGATGTTAACAGTTAATCCTGTCCTGTAGGATGTCGTGTTGTTTAGATTAAGATAATACCTGTAAAGTGCTTTCCATGGCATCCAACACATAGTAAGTACTCAATAAAAGGCAGCTAGTATTATTGTTGCTATTCTTACTACTATTTTTTCATTATTACTGTTAATAAAATAATCACCCTTTAAATCTAAAAACAAAATAAAATAGGTTTAGGGGAAGTGAGCACATGAGATTAGCAAGGATAGGTTGTGGTCAGAGAGCAGAGCACTGGATTTCAGAGGCGGAGTGGATGACATCCAGGCTGTGGCATGGGAGTTTGTGGCTAAAGTGCAGGAAAGGTAAAGGTCACTGTCTGCAGTTGAGGTTAAGGAACTGTAAGGAGGTTATGGTTTGTCATCCACATGACGGTTAATTATCTCTCAGAATGAGGATGGGAAACAAGGTGGAGAGGAAGAATTGGTTGCAAAGACTTCATTGGATACAGGAAAATAACCGGGAAGATGGTAACACAGCCCCATCCTGGGCCTTCCTGGGACCCCCACCCCTCTTTTTCCCAGTTCTTGCTAGCTCACATCAAACCTACTTTGCCTTGCAAATAAGCAGATCAGAAAAAAAGCAAAACAAACAAACCAAACAAAAACAAAAACATACAAACAAAAAAAAAACCTGCCCTATTATCCTACTATCATCTCCCAGTAGCACCTCACGAACCTGCCTTGGACACCTACTAAGTGCAACTTTTTGTAGATAATACAAGAAGGTTAACTCCTGTCCCAACACCTTTTAATACAGTTGAATGGATAAAAACATGGATACAAACACATGGATATAGGTATCACTGAAGCAGTGTGACATAAAATAACATCTATATATACAACACTCCTCTGCAAATAGCAAATGTAAAGTAAAAGATACCCAACAAATCATTTTATCTTGCTATCATTTCTTAATCTATAACGTCTCCCTCCCATGTATCCATGCAAGGAAGCAGTATTAGCTGCCCGACTAGAGGGTAGCTCCCTCCCTTGGGTTACATTTTTTTTTTTTTGGAGAGACAGAGTCTCACTCTGTCGCCCAGGCTGGAGTGCTGGAGTACAGTGATGCAATCTCAGCTCACTGCAACCTCCACCTCCCGAGTTCAAGCAATTCTCCTGCCTCAGCCTCCCAAGTAGCCGCGACTACAGGGGTATGCCGCCACACCTGGCTAATTTCTTTTGTATTTTAGTAGAGACAGGGTTTCACCATGTTGCCCAGGCTGGTCTCGAACTCCTGAGCTCAAGCAATCTGCCCACCTCTGCCTCCCAAAGTGCTAGGATTACAGGTGTGAGCCACCGCACCCGGCTACCCTTGGGTTACTTGAGACCCTACTTTCATTCGGATCTGAGCTGTCCTACCCGCTCACTGCAATCTGGCTTTTCCTTCTTTGAGTATAAAGTCGATACGGGATGGCTCGCCTACAGCTTCAGTGTTTGAAGTAAAGAAAGCTTTATGCAGATTCTGGCTTTTAATGGGTCTCCTCTGACAGTAGAAAGATTCAAACCACAGCCAATTCCAAGAACCCTTCTAAGAACAGAGACAGAGTCACTTCAAAGGATCTGACTTGCTATACCTAAATATAATTCATGGTGCTTTTTCTATGACACGCCATAATATTTTGTCCAAAAATCTTGCAACATGTTATTAACTTTGAAGAAAGAATAAAAGCAGCCACTTTAGAGACTGGAGACACTCAAGCACTGATCTATTCATAAAGTTTCTACACAGCTGAAGAAGTTTGCATCAAGTGGACAAAAAATAGTACAGAAAACCTAAATACAGAAAACTACATCTCCTAGAAAGCAGGGCAAGGCTGGGCACGGTGGCTCACTCCTGTAATCCCAGCACTTTGGGAGGCCAAGGTGGGTGGATCATTTGAGGTCAGGAGTTCGAGACCAGCCTGGCCAACATGGTGAAACCCGTCTCTACTAAAAATACAAAAATTAGCCAGGCGTGGTGGCACACGCCTGTAATCCCAGCTACTCAGGAGGCTGAGGCAGGAGAACTGCTTGAACCCGGGAGGCGGAGGTTGCAGTGAGCCGAGATCGCGCCATTGCACTCCATCCTGGGCGAAAAGAGCAAGACTCCGTCTCAAAAAAAAAAAAAAAAAAAAAAAAAAAGAAAGCAAGTTAAATGGGCTCAGTTAAAGACCTCACTGAATGTAGGAGAATCAATGGGAAACAACATAAAGCCTTCTGCTACGGCATAAATAGGAGTCCGTCTATGTAATCAAGAAATTACTTTGCTTCCTGATCTAAATGCTTGCCTCTAGTCTAGGGTTCAGAAAAAGGCCTGTTTATTTGAACTGGTTGTCAATCAAGGTCCCCTTCATTTTCGCTTTCTTGGCTTCCAATTCAGCCTAGAAAGAAAAAAAAAGCATATGTCTTGATACATGACACGAAATTATTTTCCTTCCTTATTCTAACCAACCCAAACACTCTCCCTTAATGTTCATTTAGTGTACAAACTAGAATCATGGTTCCCAAATCATTATATACCTCTAACATCTACTTTCCAACCTTTCTGATGTTATAGCACATACACAAAAAATGCTATTTGTAGGCAAAATGGGCAAAAAGACAAGGCTGTGGCCATAGGAAATCAGCGCAGGGATTCCAGCAGCCCCAGTGCCCCCCAGGGGCTGAGGGAACCAATACTGTGGCATACCAGTATGCTATTCTTGGCAGAACAGGAAGAACATCATTCTAGAACAGTGCTACTTAAAGTTATATGGTCTATGAACTATTTGTTATTGGTCCACACAAAATATGTACAAAAATGGATAGTAAGCATTTAGAAGCTTTTATAGCAATTTGACACAATAGTAATTTTTAAAATCTGATAAAAATTGAGACAATTCATTTTTATTGTATTTTATAAATTATAAATCTGTTCATGGAAATTTGAAAAAAGGAAAGCACTGGTCTTTCTGCCTTTGAAAGGTTGAGAAGCACTGTTCTAAACGACTATGGCAAGGTAAAGCAGCTCCCAGGACCCACCACTTCTGTCACCAAAAACTCACTACAGACACGAAGAGACTGGTATACCTTTGGATGAGACACCAACATAGTGATATCTGATTTTGATGAAATATTTTAAGTAATTGTCAAAAAAAAATATATAGGCACCATCATACACAGATCCATATGCTCTAAGATGAGCCCACGAATAGTGCAAAAAATCACCAGTGCTTTAAGAAGCAATGACCAGCCCCAGTCCTGGTACTACCAAGGTAGCCCTATCATGTGCCATTACATCCTGGGACAACATTCAGAAACCCTGACCTTTAACTCCTGACCTTGGACCACAAGAAGCAGATTAAAATATCATCCTGGCCTGGCGTGGTGGCTCACGCCTGAAATCCTAGCACTTTGGGAGCCCGAGGCGGGCGGATCACCTGAGGTCAGGAGTTCGAGACCAGCCTGGCCAACATGGCGAAACCCCATCTCTACTAAAAATACAAAAATTAGCCAGGCATGGTGGCACGTGCCTGTAGTCCCAGCTACTGGGGAGGCTGAGGCAGGAGAATCCCTTGAACCTGGGAGGCGGAGGTTGCAGCGAGCTGAGACCACGCCACAGCACTCCAACCTAGGCGACAAAGTGAGATTCCATCTCCAAAATAAATAAATAAATAAAATAAAAATAAAATACAGAAAATAAAATATCATCCTAGTTAGGGCTATAACAAGTATCATGATTTAAGGCCTAGATCCTGGGGTCACTACTACAGAGTAGGGTATACTGACAGTCATAGACCAGGGTTATAAAACTGGCAGCCAACTACTCTAAAAACTCCCAACGGATTTCCTAAAAGATTTCCCTGCCTGCTGAAAGGTCTTTCAGACCAAGACATCCAAATGACAGGGCCCCAGCACCTTGCTACCCCTTGCTACTCACCAGCTCTTGCAGTCGCCTCTTACTCATGCCTTTGCGCTCCAGCTGTTTTTCAATCACTTTGGCATTCTGTGCATATGAGTCAGCAACTTCCCTCTGAAGGAAAAAAGGAGCATCCTTAAACCGGAAGTCTCACCAAGGAATAACAACAAAGACGTTAAGTCATAATGTATATTACTCAAATCATGAAATCATGACTAAAATGGCAGGACTCTGTTCCTTTTCCATTCTCCATCTTTTCAGTAATCCAGGAGCATTTAGGGTATTTTGTTTGTTTGTTTGTTTTGAGACAGAGACTGACTCTGCTGCCCAGGCTGGAGTGCAGTAGCACAATCTTGGCTCACTGCAACCTCTACCTCCCGGGTTCAAGTGATTCTTCAGTAGCATTTACGTTTTAACCAAAACATTTGTAAAACAGCAGACGACATCTTGCCATCAATATCATTATACTGAAGAAACATAAAGGTAATTGCTACTACTACTGAGGACAGACTCACAAACCATGAGTTGGGCTGGAAGGAAACTGAAATCTTTCAGTCCAGTAGTTTCTCAAATTAAGAGAGATGAGGACTTTGCCCTCTAAGGCATCTCTAAAAATAGCATGGGGGAAAAAAATCACTGATCTCATCCAACTCCTTCGTTTTCATTTTACAGATGTCCCTGAGATTCAAGGAAACAGGAACTGGCTCACTGTCAGAGTTTCTTTTCTTTTTTTTTTTTTTTTTTGAGACAGAGACCCGCTCTGTCCCCAGGCTGGAGTGCGGTGGCGCAATCTCGGCTCACTGAAGCCTCCACCTCCCGGTTCAAGCGATTCTCATGCCTCAGCCTCCCGAGTAGCTGGGATTACAGGCGCGCACCAACACGCCCGGCTAATTTTTTCTATTTTTAGTAGAAACGGGGTTTTACCATGTTGGCCAGGCTGGTCTTGATCTCCTGACCTTATGATCTGCTCGTCTCGGCCTCCCAAACTGCTGGGATTACAGGCGTGAGCCACCACGCCCGGCCCATAGTTTCTTATCAGCAGAGCAGGGTTTAAAAGTGAAGTCTCTAATATTTCCACTACTCCAAGGCTCCCGCTCTAAAGTCCCCTTTCCTCGTACCCTTCTCCCCAAATTCCAGTTTCCTTAAGACCAGAGACACTTACAGCCTCAATCTCCTCTTCCTCTTCATCAATGGTAGACACAGTGACAGAACTGAACTTGCCCATGTCTTTGGTCCGTTTGGTCATCATCACCTGGAGTGGCAGGCAAGAAGAAGTCAGTCCGGTTCACCAAAACAGGATCCGTGAGCTGTGAGTGTGTGCGCACACGCCTGTGTGAGGGGCTGTGGGTATTGGGGGAAACACTACCTCTTCGGGACAGGATGACCTATTTAAAAGTGCCAATGTTTTTATTTACATATTTTTCTAACATTTGCCATCAAAGGCTCTTATTTTTTTTTTATTTACTTTATTTTTTTGAAATAGGGTCTCACTCTGTTGCCCAGGCTGGAATACAGTGGCACAATCATAGCTCACTGCAACCTCAAACTCCTGGGCTCTAGTGATCTTCCTGCCTCAACCTCCCACGTAGCTAGGATTACAGGCATATGCCACCACGCCTGGCTAATTTACATTTTTGTAGAGACTGGGTCTCGCAAAAAAAAAAAAAAAAAAAAAGGACGGAAGGTATAAAAAAGCATCCTTAACGCTTAATGTCTCAGGCTTGTATCCAACTCCTGGCCTCAGGCAATCCTCCTGCCTCGGCCTCCCAAAGTGCTAGGATTACAGGTGAGAGACAATATGCATGGTCCATCACGGGTTCTTAAAATTTATTTTTAATTACTTTTTTTTTTTTTGAGATGGAGTCTCACTCTTGTTGCCCAGCCTGAAGTGCAATGGTGCGATCTCGGCTCCGTAACCTCCGCCTCCTGGGTTCAAGTGATTCTCCTGCCTCAGCCTCCTGAGTAGCTGGGATTACAGGCATGCACCACCATGCCCAGCTAATTTTGTATTTTTAGTAGAGACGGGGTTTCTCCATGTTTGTCTCGAACTCCTGACCTCAGGTGATCCGCCCACCTCGGCCTCCCAAAGTGCTGGGATTACAGGAGTGAGCCACTGTACCCGGCCAATTAATTTTTTTTAAGAGACAGGGTCTTACTGTCACCCAGGCTGGAGTGCAGTGGCACAATCATAACTGACTGTAACCTCAAACTCCTGGGCTAAAGTGATCCTCCCGCCTCAGTCTCCTGAGTAGCTAGAACTATAGGTGAACACCATCACACCCAGCCAATTTACTTTTTTTTGTAGAGATAGGGTCTCGCCATGCTGCCCAGGCTGGTCTCAAACTCCTGGCCTCAAGTGATCCTCCCACTTCTGCCTCCCAAAGTGCTGGGATTACAGGCATGAGCCACCATGCCCAGCTTGGAATATATTTTTTAATTAGCCTAATTCATTGTTTTTAATTGGTCAAAAAAACCATTTGTAAAATAACACATGACATCTCTCCATAAAAAGAGGAAAATTTGAAGGAAATTAATGTGAGTAAAAACCATACAATTTCTAACCTTACTCATGAGGCAACTGTAGGAAAGAGAGAACACATAACAGGTGTTACAATTATGTAGCATCTGTTTATACACAAAAATGGCACCCGATTAATAAAGAACGCATCCATATACATGCTCGAGGGGATGAATACCCCATTTTCCATGATGTGATTACACACTGCATACCTGTATCAAAATATCTCACGTACCCCATAAATACGTGCATCTATATACCCCCAAATTGTTTTTAACTTTTAAAAAATAAAAATAAAGTATAAGAATATATCCATAAAGAAAAAAGAAAACTAAAAATAAGAAAAAGACAAAAAAGAAAAAGAAATAAAAAGAATACATCCATAAACAGCAGTTTCTCATCACTATAATCTTATTTCAAAACATGAGCTAAATCTAGAGCTATATTAAGCAGTCTCTCCTTCAATGGTAATTACCTTCTTAGGAGGCTCTTGTTTCTGAGTATATATGTTCGTTTTCCCAAAGCCCTGGCCAAACTTGACTACTGCTCCATCCACAATGAAGGTAACAGGAGCATTCTTTGGCTGGGATTGGTAGAAGAGCGGCAGTCCACACCTGCAATGACACAGTGAATTTCTGTGAGGTCTCATAATCCAAATTCCCAAAACAGCAATTTGCAAAGTGTGCTTAGACTCTGGGACTATTTCTGTTTGTGGCATAAACTAATGACTGGCTCTTCTCAGTGTTTCCCAAAACTACCTCTACCTGATAAGAATCACTTAGGCCGGGCGTGGTGGTTCACGCCTGTCATCTCAGCACTTTGGGAGGCCAAGGCGGGTGGATCACCTGAGATCAGGAGTTCGAGACCAGCCTGGCCAACATGGCAAGACCCCATCTCTACTCAAAATACAAAAATTAGCCAGGCATGGTGGCAGGTGCCTGTAATCCCAGCTACTCGGGAGGTTGACACAGGAGAATTGCTTGAAGCCGGGAGGTGGAGTTTGCAGTGAGTGGAGATCACGCCACTGCACTCTAGCCTGGGCAACAAGAGCAAGACTCTGTCTCAAAAAAAAAATTCATTTTTCTGGCCAGCTGGTCAAAGATACAACTTTGACTAGCCTCTATGGGGAACATATTGGTATTTGTGCATAGTTGAAGTCTGAAGGCAGTTGAGATTACAAGGATAAAGACATAATGGGGGTCGGGCGAGGTGGCTCAGGCCTGTAATCCCAGCAGTTTTGGAGGCTGAGGTGGGCGGATGAACTCAGGTCAGGAGTTCGAGACCAGCCTGACCAACAAGTCGAAACCCTGTCTCTACTAAAAATACAAAAATTAGCCAGGCATGGTGGCATGTGCCTGTAATCCCAGCTACTAGAGAGACTGAGGCAGGAGAATCGCTTAAACCCAGGAGGCAGAGGTTGCGGTGACCTGAGATTGCACCACTGCACTCCAGCCTGGGCGACAGAGCAAGACTGTCTCAAAAAAAAAAAAAAAAAAAAAGACATAATGGAGAGTTGTATCCAAATAATTATTTTCCTAACACATTATGCCTCTACTTGCCTATGCTTGGAGAAACCCACATTGTTAATACTTACTTTGCACATTTCTTCCTGTACTGTCGTTCAATGCCTTCAGGTCTGCACAGAAAATGGAAGTTAAAAAATAAAAAGATATGAACAAATCTCATTATGTATCAACCTTTCTATCCCATTTCTTCAAACGCTAAGAGGCCCTTTCAAAAGTTTTCATTTGGGGGCCGGGTGCGGTGGCTCACGCCTGTAATCCCAGCACTTTGGGAGGCTGAGGCAGGCGGATCACCTGAGGTCAGGATTTCGAGACCAGCCTCAACATGGGAAAACCCCGTCTCTACTAAAAATACAAAATTAGCCGGGCGCAGTGGTGCATGCCTATAATCTCAGCTACTTAGGAGGCTGAGGCAGGAGAATTGCTTGAACCTGGGAGGCGGAGGTTGCGGTGAGCCGAGATCGAGCCACTGCACTCCAACCTGGGCAACAAGAGCGAAACTCCATCTCAAAAAAAAAAAAAAAAAAAAAAGTTTTCATTTCATAGGTCAACTCATTGGTTCAACATTCCTCCCTTCCTGCAACAAACATTTATGGAGCCCCTGATACAGGTCAGGTATCTCCCTGACAAAGGAAGAGGAAGAGGAGGAGCAGTGTAGTCATAATCATAGGTAGCAATAGTAGTTGTAGTAATAACAACAATAAACAATAATAGCGGCAACCACTTATAAACCCTTTACTATGTGCCAAGAGCTATTCTAAAGTATACATGTATTAACTTGGCTGGGCACGGTGGCTCACGCCTGCAATCCTAGCACTTTGGGAGGCCCAGGTGGGTGGATCATTTGAGGTAAGGAGTTCAAGACTATCCTGGCCAACATGGGGAAACCCCATCTCTACTAAAAATATAAAAATTAGCCGGGCGTGGTGGCGGATGCCTGTAATCCCAGCTACTCAGGAGGCTGAGGCAGGAGAATCACCTGAACCTGGAAGGCAGAGGCTCCAGTGAGCCGAGTTCACACCACTGCACTCCAGCCTGGGTGACGGAATGAGACTCCATCTCAAAAAAAAAAAAAAAAAAAAAAAGTATACATGTATTAACTCATTTAATCCTTACAACAACTCTGTGAGGTATGTCATATTATTATTCCCACTTTACAAATGAGGAACCTAGGCCCACAGAGTATTACATGGCTTTGCCCAAAGTCGTGGAGCTAGGAAGCAGAGGTTGAATTTAAGCCCAGGCAGTCAAGCTCAAGAGCCCACACAATACCATCTTAGACACCAAATCATATACACAAGGACTCAATTCCACCCACATGGCTGTTTAACAGAAACCTGGGACTCATCCTTGATTCTTCTCTTCCCCTCATCTCCCACACCTACTTCATCAGCAAATTCTATGGATTTTATCTCCAAGAAAAGACCTTGAATCTGTCTGCTTGTCTCCACGTTCCTGCCACTATCTTAGGCTACACCACCATCATCAACTCCCTGGACGACTGTAACAGCTGGTCCTGACTGGTCTCCTCACTTCCCCTCCCCTTGTTTCAACTTTGTAATAGGCAATATATGCATATGGTATACATAACAGTATAAAACAAAAAATATCTTCCCCACTCATCCTCCACCCACCTAGTTCCCTTCCCCAGAGGCAAATACTGTTTCTGGTTTCTTCTGTTCATCCTAGAGATAGCTGATGCATATATAAGCAAAGAACTCTGACTGGTACATAAAGAAAATATTTTTTTTCCTTTTTTAGACAAATGTACGCTGTTCTCTACTTTTGTTCACTTAAAAATATAACTTGGTTAAATATATATATATATATATATTCCATATCAATAGATAAAGAGTTACTTCGTTCTTTACAAGGACCGCATTGTATTCCTTTGTATAGATGAACCAAAATGTCTTTTACGTGCTGGACAAATTCCTAGAAATGTGTACATTTTAAATTCTGGTAGATGCTGCCAAATTTCTCTCTATAGAAGTTGAACCAATTTAGACTCACACTACCAATATACTGAGAGTTCCTGTTTCCCTACAGTCTCACCAACACTGGATGCCGTTAAATTGCATCACTGCCATTCTCACATGTGAAAAATGGAATCTTTTAATTTGTATTTCTTTTTTTTAGGAGTAAAGTTACACATCTTTTCATATATTTAATAGTCATTTGCATTTTCTGTGTTTTGAACTGTTAGTTCATGTCCTTTGTTTATTCAGTTACCTTTTAATTTTATATTAAGGAAACTTGCAATAATTAAGGGGCCTTGTTTATTCTCCAGTTTGTCATTTGTCTTTGACTTTTTCCACCATGTGGAAATTTTAGGTTTTTCTGTGGTCAAACCAATCTTCTTTTCTCACATAATAATTCATACAATTCAATAGCAAATAAATAAATAACCTGATTTTTTAAATGTGCAATGGACCTGAACAGACATTTCTCCAAGACATACAAATGGCCAACAGGTATATGAAAAGACTAATCATCAGGGAAATGCAAATCAATACCATAATGAGGGCCGGACGTGGTAGCTCACACCTGTAATGCCAGCACTTTGGGAGGCCAAGGCGGGCAGATCACTTGAGGCCAGGAGTTCAAGACCAGCCTGGCCAACATGGTAAAACCCCGTCTCTACTAAAAATACAAAAATTAGCTGGGTGTTGTGGCACACGCCTGTAATCCCAGCTACTTGGGAGGCTGACGCAGGAGAATCACTTGAACCTGGGAGGCAGAGGTTGCAGTGAGCCAAGATTGCGTCACTGCACTCCAGCCTGGGCAACATAGCAAGACCCTGTCTCAAACAAACAAACAAACAAAAAAACCATAATGAGATATCCTCTCATTCCAGTTAGAATGGCTATTATCAAAAAGACAAAGCTGGGTGCAGTGGCTCACGCCTGTAATCCCAGCACTGTAGGAGGCCGAGGCAGGCAGATCACAAGGTTAGGAGATCGAGACCATCCCGGCCAACATGGTGAAACCCCATCTCTACTAAGATACAAAAAATTAGCCAGGCATGGTGGCATGCGCCTGTAGTCCCAGCTACTAGGGAGGACGAGGCAGGGGAATCACTTGAACCTGGGAGGTGGAGGTTGCAGTGAGCTGAGATTGCACCACTGCACTCCAGCCTGGTGACAGAGTAAGACTCTGTCTCAAAAAAAAAAAAAAAAAAAAAAAAAAAGACAAAAATTAAGTGTTAGGGAGGATGTGGAGAAAAGGGAATCCTTATACACTGCTAGTGAAAATGTAAATTAGTACAGCCATTATGGAAAACAGTATGGGAGATTCCTCAGAAAATTATAGAACTACCCTATGATCCAGCAATCCCACTTCTTGGTATATATCCAAAGGAAATGAGTTCAGTATCTCAAAGAGACATGTGCACTCTCATGCTCATTGCAGCATTATTCACAACAGCCAAGATACGGAAGCAACCTAAATGTTTATCAATGGCGAAATGGATAAAGAAAAGGTGGCACACACGCACACATGCACACACAACAGAACATTATTCAGCCTTATGAAATGAAGGAAATCCTGCCATTTGTGATAATATGGATGGACTTGGAGGACATTATGCTAAGTGAAATAAGCCAAACACAGAAAGACAAATACTACATGATCTCACTTGTTTGTGGAATCCAAAATAGTCAAACTCATAGAAGCAGAGAGTAGAATGGTGATTGCCAGGGGCTGAAGGTGGAGGAAATGGGAGGTTGTTGTCCAATGGATATAAAGTTTCTGTTACACAAGATGAGTAAGTTTTGGAGATCTAATGTACAGCATCATAACTATAGTTAACAATACTGTATTGTACATTCTAAATTTCTTAAGTATCCTCACTACCTACACACACAAAGAAAATGGTAACTGTGAGGTGATAGATACATTAATGAGCTTAATTGTGGTGATCATTTCACAGTGTATATGTATATCAAAATATCAAGCTGTATCCCTTAAACATATACAATTTTTGTCAATTATACCTCAATAAAGCTAAAAAAATTAACACATCATATTGATACAATAAAAGAGAAAAACATAATCATTTCAATAGACACATAGAAAAAGCACTTGACAAAATTCAAAACCCCTTCAATATACTAAGAATAGAAGGGAACTTCCTCTACCTAATAAAGGGCATCTCTGAAAAACCCCCATCTGTTTACCCACGTCTTAGTGCATTTTCTGTTACTGTAACACAATACCACAGACTGGATAATTTATAAATAAAAGAGATTGATTTCTCACAGTTCTGAAAGCTGGGAAGCATAAGAGCATGGCTCTGGCATTGGGCAAGGGCCTTCGTGATGCATTATAACATGGCAGAAGGGCAAGTAAGTATGAGAAAGCTCAGTTTTAAAACAAAGCCACTCCTGCAATAACAGACCTACTCACATGACAGCAACGTTAATCCATGCATAAGAGCAGAGCCTCATTAATCCATTCATAGGGCAGACAGATTGTTTCCAACACGTGAACTTTTGGGGAACACATTCAAATCACAGCACTACATAAACTAACATCATACTTAATGGTGAAAGACTGAAAGCTTTCCCCCTAAAATCAGGAACAAGATAAAGATGCCACTCTCACTACTTCTATTCAACACCTAGAATAAATTTAACAAAAGAAGTGCAAGCAATGTACACTGAAAACTAAAAAGTATTACCAAAAGAAATTAAAGAAGACCTAAATAAATGTAAACACATTTTGATGTTCATGGATTGGAAGAGTTAATATTGTTAAGGTGGCAATATTCCTCGAATGAATTTCCAGATTCAACACAATCTCTTTCAAAATCCCAGCTGGCTTTTTCACAGAAATTTAAGCTGATCCTAAAATTAATATGCAATTGGAAGAAATCCAGTACAGCCAAAGCAATCTTGAAAAAACAAGAACAAAGTTGGAGAACTCACACTTCCCAATGTCAAAATTGACTAAAAAGCTACAGTAATAAAGACAGGGTGGTACTGGCATAAGGACAGACATACAAGTCAATAGAATAGAACTGAGAGTCTAAAATAAATCCATACATATATGGTTAACTGATTTTCAACAGGGTGCCAAGACCATTAAGGGGGAAAAACCCAGTCTTTTTAACAAAAGGTCCTGGGAAAACTAGATAGCCACATGCAAAAGGATGAATTTAGCCCCCTACTTCATGCTATATAAAAAAATTAACTCAAAATGAATGAAAGACCTAAATGTAAGAAGTAAAATTATAAAACTCTCGGAACAAAACATAGCTGCAAATCTTCATATGCTTGGATTAGGCAAACATTTCTTCTTTTATTTTTGAAACAGATTCGGGCTGTGTCACCCAGTCTGGAGTACAGTGGCACGATCTTGGCTGGCTCACTACAACCTCCACCTACCAGGTTCAAGCGATTCTCTCCCACCTCAGCCCCGAGCAGCTGAGACTACAGGTGTGCACCACCACATATGGTTAATTTTTGTGTTTTTAGTAGACATGGGGTTTCGCCATGTTGGCCAGGCTAGTTTCAAACTCCTGGCCTCAAATGATTCACCCACCTCAGCCTCCCAAAGTGCTAGGATTACAAGCATGAGCCACCACGCCTGGCCATTTCTTAGATATGATGCCTAAAGCACAAGCAATGGAAGAAAAAAATCAGATATATGGGATGATAAAAATTTAAAACTTGTGTGCTTCAAAGAATATCATCAAAAAAGTGAGAAAACAATTCACAGGATGAAAGAAAATATTTGCAAATCATATATATGCTAAGGGACTAGAATACATAATATAGAATTCTTACAACTCAACAACAGAAAGACAAATACACCAATTTAAAAATGGGGGCCAGGCACGGC
Source organism: Pongo abelii (assembly GCF_028885655.2). NCBI lineage: Eukaryota > Metazoa > Chordata > Mammalia > Primates > Hominidae > Pongo > Pongo abelii. The sequence continues at coordinate 125,293,600 of NC_072008.2, forward strand.
GGCTCACACCTGTAATCCCAGCACTTTGGGAGGCCAAGGCGGGTGGATCACCTGAGGTCAGGAGCTCAACACCAGCTTGACCAACATGGTGAAACCCCATCTCTACTAAATACAAAAAATTAGCCGGGCATGGTGGTACGTGCCTGTAATCCCAGCTACTTGGGAGGCTGGAGGCAGGAGAATCGCTTGAACCCAGGAGGTGGAGATTGTAGTGAACTGAGATTGCAACACTGCATTCCAGCCTGGGCAACAAGAGCAAAACTCCGTCTCAAAAAAAAAAAAAAAAAGAATTTCTACTTCCTCTGTTTCCCCTGTCCTTCCTAAGGTTCCCCTCCAACTTGACTGGCCAGGGCAGAGATGAGGGAGGAACGGGGAAGCAGGCAGGCAGGCAGTACAACTGAGGCAGATGGTCTACTGGTGAATGCCAGCTGTTTGGGAAAAACTCTGTCAACCTGGGTTTTTCCTCTGATCTCACACCACAACAACAACCCTCAACACAGAAGAAGACTTCTGTGGCCAAATGTTTGTGGGGTTTTCCCCACACTCCAATAAATGGATGCCAGCTAGGTGTCCTCCAATTCAGTTCTGACACTGTCTACTCGGACACAGCGTCAGATACCACAGGTTGAGGGCTTGGTCCCCAAGACCGGCCGCCAACGAGATACCAGTCGCAAGTCCAGGCTTCCAAAACTTTTTTTTTTTTTTTTTTTTTTTAAGACTGAGTCTCACTCTGTGACCCAGGTTGGAGTGCAGTGGCACATCTCAGCTCATTGCAACCCCCGCCTCCCAGGTTCAAGCGATTCTCCTGCCTCAGCCTCCTGAGGACTACAGGTGTGCACCACCACGCCCAGCTAATTTTTTGTATTTTTAGTAGAGATGGGGTTTCACTGTGTTAGTCAGGATGGTCTCGATCTCCAGACCTCATGATCCACCTGCCTCAGGCTCCCAAAGTGCTGGGATTACAGGCATAAGCCACCGCACCCGGCCACCTTGCTAATTTTTGTAACTTTTTTGTAGAGACAGGGTTTCGCCATGTTGGTCAGGCTGGTCTCGAACCCCTAACCTCAAGTGATTTGCCCGCTTCGGCCTCCCAAAGTGCTAGGATTACAGGCGTGAGCCGCCATGCCTAGCCAGGCCTCCAGAACTTCTGACCAACTAGCTTCAAGTTGGGGTTCCCACGACCCCCTCTTTGGGTTCGATTAATTTGCTAGTGCGGCTCACAGAACTCAGGGAAATAGTTAATGTTTACCAGTTAACTACAGAGGATATCACAAAGGATACAGAGAACAAATGCGCAGGGTGAGGTAAGGGGCAAGGGGCATGGAGCTTCCATGCCCTCCCTGGGCACGCCACCCTTCAGGAACCTCCACATATTCAGCCATCCAGAAGCTTCCCAAACCCTGTCCTACTGGGTTTTTATGGAAGCTTTGTTACAGAGGCATGATTGACAATCATGTAGAAATCTGATTGGACAAAAAGCACATGATCTAAACCCAGCAAGGCCTGTCTGTTCAGACTTTTCTTGGCCTCTGTGCAGCATTCCTTTCTCTAGGGCAGAGGTATCCAATCTTTTGCACAATCTTGCAAACATACTAAAACCACTGAATCATACACTTTAAAATGGTGACTTTTATGGTATGTAGACTATAACTCAATTTAAAAGAAACTAAATCTCAGCTGGGTGTGGTGGCTCACGCCTGTAATCCCAGCACTTTGGGAGGCTGAGGTGGGCAGATCACCTGAGGTCAGGAGTTCAAGACCAGCCTGGCCAACATGGTGAAACCCTGTCTCTACAAAAATTACCCAGGTATGATGGCGGGTGCCTGTAATCCCAGCTACTCAGGAGGCTGAGGTGGAAGAATTGCTTGGACCTGGGAGGCGGAGGTTGCAGTGAACGGAGATCGCGCCATTGCACTCCAGCCTATGTAACAGAGTGAGACTCTGTCTCAAAAAAAAAAAAAAAAAAAAAAAAAAAAAATGGAAAACAGAAACGAAATCTCTGAGGGTAAAGCTGAGGCATTCAAATTAAAAAAAAACAAAACAAAAAAAACTCCTCCAGATGATTCCGGCACACAGCAAAGGTTGAGAATCACTTTACTAAGGTGTACATGAAAAGTAGAATTTCTAAGGCATACATTATATGCATCTTTAGCTATACTGGATGTTGCCAAAGTGCTTTCCAAAGTCATTATAACTATTTATGGTCTTTCTGGTACTGTAGGAGATTTCCAGTTGCTCTTTGACAACACGTGGGCATTATTTTCCCAACTGAAGGATAAGGAAATTGGGGGCCTAAAAGATTACTTGCCCAAAGTCACAAAGTGGTACTGCTTGGGATATAACTATACAGACTGTGCTGACCATCATCTTTAATGTTCTGCCTCTCCATTTACAAGTATTACTTATGTCAAAGGTGCTCCAATTCATTGACATCACTGGACCAGGGCACTAATAATATTTTTGGTTCTATATACCCTCTTTGGTCTCACTGGGACTAAATTCAACCCCGTACTGAAGGGAGAGATTCACCATACAGAGAATGAACTTCCCCTAGAATCCTGAAGTCGGCCAATCCCGTAAGTTCAAGCTTTCAAAACACATAGAAATATCAAATAAATGGCGCTGCATATTTCTCAATGAGTTAATCTTCAAGTACCAATGACAAACTGGATTTTGTCAAGTTTATAAAAATGTATCTATTTCTAACTATGTGCCAAGAAGCAGGCAAGATGTCTGTCCTAAGGGTTTCAGAAAAATAAGGCAGGGTTCCTGCTCTCAAAAAGTTCATCTTATTGAAATAGTGAGACTTTAATGTAAATGAGGTAAGAATTTCAAGTGGTATGACTATAAAGAAGTGATTAATATGAGCTAGATGTTTGGGATAATTGACCTTGATTTTCTTTCCTATCCTGAATCTCAAGGAATATATGAGATAGGGAAGACTCTGTGACCAAAAACAAAACAAAACATTCTCGGCCGGGCACGGTGGCTCACGCCTGTAATCCCAGCACTTTGGGAGGCCAAGGCGGGTGGATAATTTGAGATCAGGAGTTCGAGACCAGCCTGGCCAATACGGTGAAACCTGTCTCTACTAAAAATACAAAAATTAGCCAGGCATGGTGGTGCATGCCTGTAATCCCAGCTACTTGGGAAGCTGAGGCAGGAGAATCACTTGAGCCCAGGAGGTGGAGGTTGCAGTGAGCCGAGATTGCGCCACTGCACTCCAGCCTGGGCAACAGAGTGAGACTTCATCTCAAGAAAAAAAAAAATTCTCCATTCTGGCTGTGGTAGCTAGCCTCTAAGGTGCCCCCCAATGATCCTTGTCCCTGGTACTAACACCCTTGTATAGTCACATCCCACAATGAACAGCGCTGACTTGTGACACCAAAAGGACATCACGGAAACAACTGTGTGTGCCTTCTGAGTCATAGCCATAAAACACATTGCGGCTTTTGCCTTGCTCTCCTGAATTACTTACATTGTGGGAAGCCAGCTGCCATGTCATGAGGATACTCAAGCAGCCTTATGGAAAGATCCCTGTGTTGAGAAACTGAGGCTTCTTGCCAACAGTTAGCACTCAACTGCCTACCATATGAGACACCTTGAAAGATGACTCTCCAGCCCTAATCAAGATTTCAGGCCAGGCATGGTGGCTCACACCTGTAATCCCAGATTTTGGGAGGACTAGGCAGGGGGATTGCTTGAGCCTAGGAGTTCAAGAACAGCCTGGGCAACATAGGAAGACCCTGTCTTTACAAAAAAAAAATTAAAAATTAGCCAGGCATAGTGGCACATGCCTATGGTCCCAGCTACTCAGGAGGCTGAGGTGGGAGGATCACTTGAGCCCAGGAGATCGAGACTGCAGTGAGCTGTGATTGTGCCACTGCACTCTAGCCTGGGTGACAGAGTGAGACCCTGCCTCAAAAAAAAAAAAGACTTCAGATGACTGTTTACATAGTCATCTTCTTAATCGCAGCTTCATGAGAGACCAGAATCACCTAGCTAAGCTTGCTCTTGAATTCCTGACTCACAGAAAATACATAAAATGATAAATGTTTGTTCTTTAAAAAAAAAAAACAAAAAACAAGAGAGTACCAGAAGATGAAGATGGACAGATCATAGAGCGCATTCAGGCTTATATTTTTATCCAGCCAACTAGGAGTGTTTTCCTTGTACTCCACAATGATCCCTAAATGAAATCAAATGGAGAGGAGGGAGGAGTCCTTAATGGATTGGGCTAGACTCCTCCCCACTCAGAGCAACTTTCTGTTTATCAGTCTTATTTATTTATACTTCTGGGTAAGAATTTAATTAAAGAAAGGATTTTTCATCTAAAAATGTTTGAAAGGCATTGCTATAAGTGATGAAGGGTCACTAACAGATTTGAAGCAGGTGACTGACATAATGTGTATTTCAGATAATTCAAGCAGTAGAGGATAGACTGGAGGACAGCAAAACTAGAGACCAAAAGACCAGGTAAGAGGCCATTTCAGTAGTCTAAGTAAGGCTTGAAGTCACCCATTCAGATTTTGGGTACTGAAATAACGGCAGTGCAGCAGGGCTGAACAGGAGGCGGCAGCCACAAAAGAGATTAGAAGGCAGAATTGACAGTACATGGTGAGTGACTAGATGTATGCAGGGGATGGTGGGATGGTGGGGACAGATGAGACAAAGAGAGACTGACTCCTAGATTTCTGGCTGGGGCCACTGCACGAATCCTGGTGTCATCATAGGAAGAAGGAAAAGAAGGACTAGCATTTGGCTAATAGTAATAGAGACCTGACTGCAATGGCTTCAACAAAAGAGCTTGTTCTCTCATGTAAAAGACATCAGGAGGAAGGCAGTTCTGAGCACTGGTTGAGACCCAAGGATAGCAGGGCAAAGGCTCTGCATTTCTTGTGGCCTCTCCTTCCCAGTTCCAGGCTGGCTGCTAGTGTTCCAATTATCATGTCCATTTCCCAAGAAGCAGGATGGAATAAGGATAAAGGGTAAAAAAGGCTTGAAGTCACCCATCAGCTGACATCTACTTCCATCTCTTCTGCTTGGCCAAAGCTAAGTCATATTCAGAATCTTAGTTGTTGGGGGGAAGGGGACTGGAATATGCACCCTAACTTGACAGACACTTGTGTATAGGAGGGTGTAGCAGAAGAGTGTCAGAGTACGCCTGTAATCCCAGCACTTTGGGAGGCCGAAGTGGGCGGATCATGAGGTCAGGAGATCAAGACCGTCCCGGCTAACACAGTGAAACCCCGTCTCTACTAAAAATACAAAAAATTAGCCAGGCGTGGTTGCAGGCACCTGTAGTACCAGCTAGTCGGGAGGCTGAGGCAGGAGAATGGCCTGAACCGGGGAGGCGGAGCTTGCAGTGAGCTGAGATTGCGCCACTACACTCCAGCCTGGGTGACAGAGCGAGACTCCGTCTCAAAAAAAAAAAAAAAAGAAGAGTGTCAGAGTGGTGCTGAGTGAATCAATCTGTGGTATTGTCCACAGTAGAGAAATGATGAGTTTGGCCTTCATCATGTTGGATCTGAAAAGTAGGACATCAGGTGAAGAGGTAGAGTAGGCAACTGGTTATACAGTTCTGGGACACAGGAAGGCGCAGTAGGCAGATTTAGATTTTATCATCAGCATAAAAGTCTAACTAATGCCATGTAAGGTGACAAGAATGCCCAAGGAAGGCATAAAGAGAGTGGGGACAAAAGCAAGGTCAGAACCGCGTGGAATACCAATACTTGAGGGGCAGGCAGAAGAAAAAGAATCCAAAGGATTGAGAAGACCAAAGAAGGAGAAGGAGGCTCACAAGAGCAGCTTCACGTGGTGAAACCCTGTGTCTACTAAAAATACAAAAATTACCCAGGCATAGTGGTGCACAACCATAATCCCAGCTACATGGGAGGCTGAGGCAGGAGGATCACTTGAACCCAGGAGGCACAGGTTGCAGTGAGCTGAGATCGCATCACTGCACTCCAGCTTGGGCGACAGAGCGACACTCTATCTCAATAAAAAAAAAAAAAGAAAAGAAAAGAAAGAAAGAAAACATGTAGCTAGATGTCAGCCTATAGCTTTTTCTGGTTCAACACTAAAGTTTCATAAGGGCAGGATTCTTTGCTGTTTACTGGTTGTACTGGGTTAGATAGTGACCCTTAAAAATTCACATTCTGGCTGGGCACAGTGGCTCATGCCTGTGATCCCAGCACTTTGGGAGGCCGAAGTGGGAGGACCACTTGAGTCCAAGAGTTTGAGACCAGCCTGGCCAACATGGTGAAACCCCATCTCTACTAAAAACACAAAAACTAGCCAGGCATGGTAGCACACACCACCTCAAAAAAAAAAAAAAAAAAAAAAAAAGAAAGAAAGAAAAAAGAAAAAAAAAATCCACATCCATCCAGGAACCTCAGAATGTGACCTTATTTGGAAATAGTGATGTTGCAGACATAATTAGTTAAGTTAAAATGATGTCATACTGGAGGAGGATGGGCCCTTAATCCAATATGATTGGTGCCCTTATAAGAAAAGAACAGGCAAAGGGAGAATGCCATGTGATGATACAAGCACTGACTGGAGTGATGCATTTACAGTACAAGCCAAGGAATGCCAAGGATTGCTGGTAAACGCCAAAAACCAGGAATGAGGCAAGGAAGGATTCTCCCCTATAATCTTGAGAGAGAGCATGGACTTACCAACACCTTGATTTCAGACTTCTAGCCTCCACAACTATTAAACAATTTCTATTGTTTTAGGCCACCCAGTTTGTAGTACTTTTTTTTTTTTTTTTTTTTTTTTGAGACAGAGTCTCACTCTGTCGCCCAGGCTGGAGTACAGTGGCACAATCTCAGCTCACTGCAACCTCTGCCTCCCCATACAAGCAATTCTCCTATCCCAGCCTCCCGAGTAGCTGGGATTACAGGCACACGCGCCACCATGCCCAACTAATTTTTGTATTTTTAGTAGAGATGGGGTTTCACTACGTTGGCCAGCCTGGTCTCAAACTCCTGGTCTCAAGTGATCCACCCACCTCAGCCTCTCAAAGTGTTGGGATTACAGACGTGAGCCACCACACCCAGACTGTAGTACTTTACTATGGCAGCTCTAGAAAACTAATACACTGGCGGCTGGGTGCGGTGGCTCACGCCTGTAATCCCAGCACTTTGGGAGGCCGAGGCAGGCGGACCACGAGGTCAGGAGATCGAGACCATCCTGGCTAACACGGTGAAACCCCGTCTCTACTAAAAATACAAAAAAAAATTAGCCAGGCATGGTGGCAGGCGCCTGTAGTCCCAGCTACTCAGGAGGCTGAGGCAGGAGAATGGCGTGAACCTGGGAGGCAGAGCTTGCAGTGAGCCGAGATCGCGCCACTGTACTCCAGCCTGGGTGACAGAGCGAGACTCCGTCTCCAAAAAAAAGAAAACTAATACACTGGTATATATTCCAGACTTCTAGGATAGTACCTGGAACATAGTAGGAGCTCGGTAAATGAAATATTTGTTGCATGAATGGATGGATTTTTTAATTCCCTAGGATTGACCTTTCCATGACTTCTAGCACCTGCTGCTGACCGTCCCCTAGCCACATCCCCACACACTTCTTGATACTCTCTCCTCTGTTTTCTGCATCACCAGGTTCTTATGGTTCTGTTCCAATTCTTTTGTCTGCCTTTTAAATATTCAGTCGTATCTGCTTGCTCCACACTCTGTAATTTTATCCCTTCCCAGGTTTCAATTTCCCATATATACCAAACTCCCAAATCTAAAACAGAGCTAACCACATCACACCCCTGCTTAAAAAACAGAGATAGGTCGGGCGCAGTGGCTCACCCCTCTAATCCCAGCACTTTGGGAGGCAGAGGCAGGTGGATCACCTGAGGCCAGAAGTTCGAGACCAGCCTGACCAACATAGTGAAACCCCATCTCTACTAAAAATACAAAAAATTAGCCAGACATGGTGGCAGGTGCCTGAAATCCCAGCTACTCAGGACGCTGAGGCAGGAGAATCAATTGAACCTGGGAGGCGGAGGTTGCAGTGAGCCAAGATCACACCATTGCACTCCAGCCTGGGCAACAAGAGCGAAACTCCGTCAAAAAAAAAAAAAGAAAGAAAAAAAAAAACGGAGATGGCTCTTCATTGCCTACAGATTAAGGCCAAACTTGTCCACTTCAGCACTTTACTCTGTCCTCACCCTAGTATGCATGAACCCCTTCCTGTAAAGTAACCTGTGCTCCAGTCACAAACGACAATTCAGGTTTCTAAAGCATACCATGTTTGATGTTTTTAATGCTTCCATATTCCTTCCATCTGGAATGTTCTTCATTCCCTTCATCTACTTGGTGAAATCCTAGTTCAGGCTAAACACAAATGCCATCATCTTTTGAAGCCTTTCCTGGCCACTATTCAGGACAAATGACCCACTCCCACCTGTTTTTCTTTTCGTTCAGAAGACCAGTATTTTTTCCTATCACAATAGGAGTCATTCCCTCAAAGTCATGAGCTCTTTAATGGTAAAAATCATACCTTATTCATCTTCACAGATCCAGTACCTAGCTCAGTGCCTAGCACACGGTATGCTCCACAAGATTACAGGTTGAATGAACTCATTCAAACCTGTAAATTGTAAACAAACTACAGCTATCAAATGGCAATGGAGGGGCCAGGCACAGTGGCTTATGCCTGTAATCCCAGCACTTTGGGAGGCCAAGGAGGGAGGATCACTTGAGGCCAGGAGTTCAAGACCAGCCTGGCCAACATGGTGAAACCGTGTCTCTACTAAAAATACAAAAATTAGCTGGGCGTGGTGGCGCAGGCCTGTCCTCCGAGAGTTGCTTGAATCTGGGAGGTGGAGGTTGCGGTAAGCCGAGGTCACGCCACTGCACTCCAGCCTGAGCAACAGAGTGAGTGAGACTCCATCTCAATTAAAAAAAAAAAGCAATGGAATCACATGTGAGCACCATTTCAACAAAGCACAATAAAGATATTACTACATTAACAGAAGTTAGAAAACCACCACAAATGTCAAAGTATTGGGACCAACTGACCTGTTCAACAATAGATGTGATATTTATATTATTTAGAAACAGACTCCAACACAACAGGGAAATGCTAAACAGGGAGCATCAACCTCTTACCTCCGCAGATACATAGTCTCCTCGTCTTCTGTGTTACAAAACTTATGGGCATGTTTGGCAGCATCAATCACACGGGACCGGTCCCGGGGCCTCATGGGCAATTTCTCTAACTGGCAGTCTGAAGGAATGGAGAGATTTGGTCACTAGAGTCATGGCAAAATATAGCAAATGAGTCACTGCAAAATATCCTGAGAAGTTTTGAGTGGGGTCCCTAGCACTAGAATTTTCTACTACAATTACTATGCTTATTGAAACCTATTATTGAATGTTCCAACTAAAAATGACTTGCTATCAGGAGACCTTGGTATTTGGTCCCAGCTCTCTTACTACCCTGGTGATCTTTGGCAAATCACTTCCTCCTTTGGAGACTTTTGCCTCATTTGAAAGATGAGTTAGATGATATTATCTCAAAAGTCCTTCCCAGTACTGCAATTCAGGTTTCTATAAGTATTTCTGTGATCATAGTACACTTGGTTTGTGTTATAATGTATTAGAATCAGGAGACACAATCAAGCATACTGAAATGCCTACAAGGAAGCACTGGGAAAAGTGGGTATGTGCTAAGAAAAGGAGAGAGGCTGGGCGTGGTGGCATGCACCTATAGTCCCAGCTACTCAGAAGAATGAGGCAGGGTGATTGCTTGAGACCAGGAGTGCAATGCTGTAGTGTTCCATGATTGTGCCTGTGAATAGCCACTGTACTCCTGCCTGGGCAACACAGCAAGACCCTGTCTCTGTTTTACAAAAAAAAAAAAAGAGGCCAGGCGAGGTGGCTCATGCCTGTAATCCCAGCACTTTGGGAGGCCAAGACGGGCAGATCACCTGAGGTCAGTAGTTCAAGACCAGCCTGGCCCAGCTACTTGGGAGGCTGAGGCGAGAGAATCGCTTGAACCCAGGAGGCGGAGGTTGCAGTGAGCCAATATTGCGCCATTGCACTCCAGCCTGGGCAACAGAGCGAGACTCCGCCAAAAAAAAAAAAAAGGAAGAGAGAAGGTGATTATATAGTATACAAATGATCCATCCTAGTTGGAGGAATTTTAATCTGAAAATAATGAAAACACAGTAAACAAATTAGGTACAGTTGTAAAGCAGATTGAAAATTGATATAATGGGCCGGGTGCAGTGGCTCACGCTTGTAATCCAGCACTTTGGGAGGCTGAGGTGGCAGGTGGATCACCTGAGGTCAGAAGTTCAAGACCAGCCTGGCCAACATATAGTGAAACCGTCTCTACTAAAACATACAAAAATTAGCAGAGCGTGGTGGCACACACCTGTAGTCCCAGCTAGTTGGGAAGCTGAGGCAGGAGAATCGCTTGAACCCAGGAGGCAGAGGGTTGCAGTGAGCTGGGATCACACCACTGCACTCCTGCCTGAGCAACAGAGCAAAACTCCGTCTCTCAAAAGAAAAAAAAAGAAAAAAAAAGAAAATTTATATAATGCAAATTAAGTACCTAAAGGATCACAGATAAAGTCAAGTGGTCAGAGTAATTCAAGATGAATAGAGGAGGTGAAGAGAGGAGTTAGAGAACACTAGGCAGTTTACATGTCAGCTCATTTACTCTTCACAATGAATGGTTAAAGTAGAGATTTGTTGTTCCTGTTTTAAAGATGAAGCAACTGAGGTTAAAAAGGGTAAGAGATATACCATGCATCTAATAAGAAGCAGAACAAGAATTCACACCCAACTCTAAGTGATTCAAAAGCACATGCTGTTTCCACCACACCTCCTTACCAAAAATTAATTTCTTCAATAAATACGTGAGGGCCCTCTAGGTAGCAGGCACTGTTCTAACACTGTGCTGAAGATTCAGCAAACAACAAAGCAGATAAAGTCTCCGCCCTGGCCGGGCACGGTGGCTCATGCCTGTAATCCCGGCACTTTGGGAAGCCAAGACAGGTGGATCACCTGAGGTCAGGAGTTCGAGACCAGCCTGGCCAACATGGTGAAACCCCGTCTCTACTGAAAATACAAAAATTAGCCAGGTGCGGTTGCTCACGTCTGTAATCCCAGCACTTTGGGAGGCCGAGGCTGGCAGATCACCTGAGGTCGGGAGTTCGAGACCAGCCTGACCAACATGGAGAAACCCTGTCTCCACTAAAAAAATACAAAATTAGCTGGGCATGGTGGTGCACGCCTGTAATCCCAGCTACTTGGGAGGCTGAGGCAGGAGAATCGCTTGAACCCGGGAGATGGAGGTTGCAGTGAGCCGAGATGGTGCCATTGCACTCCAGCCTGGGCAACAAGAGCGAAACTCCGTCTCAAGAAAAAAAAAAAAAAAAAATCAGCCGGACATGGTGGCAGGCGTCTGTAATCCCAGCTACTCGGGAGGCTGACGCAGGAGAATCACTTGAACCTGGGAGGCAGAGGTTGCAGTGAGGTGAGATCGCACCATTGCACTCCAGCCTGGGCTACAAGAGCTAGACACTGTTTCAAAAAAAAAAAAAAAGTCCCAGCCCTGATGAAGCTTACATTCTAGTGGAAGAGGCAACATATTTTAAAATAATTATAATATGATCTTGGGTAATGATAAGTGCTAAATATTAAGCAGGATAAGAGGACAAAGTGACAGGGATGCTGTTTTAGATAAGGTAATCAGGGAAGGGTTCTCTAAGGAAATGACATTTTAGCAGAGACCTGAATAAAGTAAGGAAGGACTGAGGGAAAAGTTTTTGGGGCAGAAGAAATACCAATTAAAAAGGCACTGGGGGGCAGGAACACTTTTGACATGATGGAGAAAAAGCAAAAAGGCCACTGCGGCTGAAGTGCAATGAGCAAGGGGAAGACTGTTAGGGGATGAAGCCTGAGAGGTAGCCACAGGCCTGATCAAGGGTCTTGGTATGGATGGACTTTGGTTTTATTCTCAGTGTTATATGAAACCATTGGTTTTGAACAGGACTCTGGCTACTATGTGGAAAAGAGTGGAAGCAACGAGGGCAAGAGACTATTGTGCCAATCCAGGTGAAAGATGGTAGTAGCTTGGACTACAGTGTTAGAAGTGGAGGTGGTAGGCCGGCCGCGGTGGCTCATGCCTGTAATCCCCGCACTTTGGGAGGCCTAGGTGGGTGGATCACTTGAGGTCAGGAGTTCAAGACCAGCCTGGCCAACATGGTGAAACCCTGCCTCTACTAAAAATACAAAATCAGCCGGGCGTGGTGGCACATGCCTGTAATCCCAGCTACTAGGGAGGCTGAGGCAGGAGAATCGCTTGAACCTGGGAGGCGGAAGTTGCAGTGAGCCGAGATTGCACCACTGCACTCCAGCCTGGGCAAGAAGAGCGAAACTCCATCTCAAAAAAAAAAAAAAAAAACTAGCCGGGCCTGGTGGCGCACACTACTTGGGAGGCTGAGGCAGGAGAATCGCTTGAACCTGGGAGGCGGAGGTTGCAGTGAGCTGAGACGGCGCCGCAGCATTCCAGCCTGGGTGACAGAGTGAGACTCCCTCTGTCTCAAAAAGAAAAAGGAATGGAGGTGGTAAGCAGTCAGATCCTGCATACATTTTCACGAAAGCACCTGCAGGATTTCCTGATGGACTGGACAGATGTAAGGTACGTGACAGAGAGAAGTCAAGACTGATTCCAGGTTTTGGTCTGAGATACTGGATGAATAGTTGTACTACTGACTGCAATAGGGATGACTATAAGAGGAGCAATTGGAGAGTGGGTGTAGAGGGTCACGAATTCAATTTTCAGCACGACATATTTGAGAGGCCCATTAGACATTCAAGTGGAGATGCTGAATAGGCAATTGGAGTCTCAGGAGAGGTGCAGGTTAAAGATGAACATCTGGGAGTTACCAGCATGTCAGTTGTATTTAAAGCTTGGGAATGAATGGGATCACCTAGGGGGTGGGTACAGAGTGAGACTAGGTGAGAGTACTGAGCTATAGGGCCTTGGAATGCCTAAAAGTCTGAGAGAGAAAAGGGAGCCAGACAAGAAGGGGAAAAATCTAAGGCTGGGCGCGGTGGCTCACGCCTGTAATCCCAGCACCTTGGGAGGCCAAGGCGGGTGGATCACGAGGTCACGAGTTCGAGACCAGCCTGGCCAACGTAGTGAAACCCCCGTCTCTACTAAAAACACAAAAATTAGCCGGGCGTGGTGGCGGGTGCCTGTAATCCCAGCTACTCGGGAGGCTGAGGCAGGAGAATCACTTGAATCCGGGAGGCAGAGCTTGCAGTGAGCCGAGATTGCACCATTGCACTCCAGCCTGGGCAGCAGAGTGAGACTCCATCTCAAAAAAAAAAAAGGGGGGGGAAATCTGAGGTAGGAGGAAAATCAGGTGAGTATGGAGTCTTGCAAGCAAATAAAAAACATGTTGCAAAAGGAATGAAATGATTACCTCTGTCAAATGCCACTGAGCGAAGAATTAAAATGAACATTGATAACTGACCACTAGAACTGTTAACATGGAGCCAAATACGGTTAAGATGATGAGGTGGGAAGGAAAGCCTACCTGCAGTGAGGTCAGGAGAGAATGAGAAGTCAGGATGCAGAGACAGCCAATATAGGCAACTCTCTCGAGAAGCTTTGCTATAAAAGAAGCAACGAAATGGGGTTATAGCTGGAGGGGAATACAGGATCAAGGGAGGGTTTTATTTTCGTTTGCTGTGAGGTAAGAGCAACTGCAGCATCTTGGTAACCAGCAGAAACGTTATAAAGCTTCTAGAGGCAGTAGTTTTTGAAGACAGTGGATTAAGAGGGAAATACAATATGTTTGTGTTTCTATTTTTGTTCTCCTGAAGGAGTTTAGTTTTGAGGAAGGTCTGGATACAGAGTCACAAGGCTAAACAAAAAGCAGGAGAAAAAAAAATGCCCTGGAGTGGGGCGGGGATGCGTAGGGAGGATTTAGCCGGAGAGAGAAAACCCACCAATCTTCGTTGAGAAGTGGCTCCCAGATCACAGCCAGAGGAAATTCGCCTTCAAGAACCCGAAGTCTGGCTCCTTGCAGACGCCCCCGCAGTTCCCGGCTACTCACCCAGCACTAGGACCATCTGGCCGCACAAACAGTAGTAAACATGGAGGGGCTTCTCGCCGTCGTCATATTCCTCCCGGTCCCGAGTGTCAGAGCAGACTACTGACCGAGACACTACTTTCGGCATGGTTCCCAAGAGCAACCTAAAAACTCTACGCCAAGAAGAGGGTCGCGCCGAAATGACGTCACGAGTGCGCCTTGCACCTTTTCCTTGTGGCTATGCTGGTCACGTGTTAGCAGAAGTCTTATAAACTTCCGGGCTGTCCTATCAGGCTAAGATGTAGGGGGGTGCGCCTGTAGACTCCCAGAACCTACTTTGTCTTGGCCAAGTTAGCTGGGACTCCTGTGATCTGGGAGTCACTTCTCAATGAAGATTGGTGGGCTTTCTCACAACACCCTTAATATTATATAAATTCTTTACATTTCTATAACGCATGCATTTATATGTATATATACACATATGTATATATAAGACCAGCTAAATAAAGGACTATGCATTATATAGTTTATATTTTATATATATATATATGAGATACTGATTTGGGTGTGTTTCTAATATGATTTTGATTTTAATGACTATTCCAGATGAGTACCTAATTTTTTAGTTGATATAATTCACATAACATAAAATTCACCCTTTTAAAATGTGTAATTGGGTGGTTTTTAGTGTATTCACAAAGTTGTGTAACCATCACCACTAATTCCAGAACATTTCCATCATCTCAAAAAGAAATCTTATACCCATTAGTATTCACCGCCACCCGCACACCCCCCACCTTCCCAGCCCACGGCAACCACTAATCTACTTTTTATCTCTGTGGATTTGCCTATTCTGGACATTTCATATAAATGGAATCCTACAATATGTGGCCATTTGTCTGGCTTCTTTCATTTACCATAATGTTTTCAAGGTTCATCCATGTTACAGTACTTCTTTTCTTTTTATGGCTGAATAATATTTCATCATATGGATATACCACATTTTGTTCATTCATCAATTGGCAGACAACGGGGATGTTTTCACTTTTTGGTTATTATATAGATAATGCTGCTATGAATATTCATGTACAAGAATACTTCCACCGCAAATTTGTGTGGGAATATAAATCTGGATTTTTAACTTTTGACAGCACGAGAAGTGATTAAAGCACCTTGACATTGTTTGTGATTCAAACAATGTAGGATGTCATTGAATGACTTTACTGCGGTACAGGTTTCAGGTATAAACACTGTTTTGCCTTATAATTTTACGTTAAATTCATTAAGGAATATTACTAAGTCTATGGCAAAAGCCATTTTAAAAAACTATTCATGTTCAATAATAGTGGTCAAGAGTGGGGTTCTTCTCATTTAGAAAATTTTCTAAAATTTTGAATTCAAATTCAAATTCAAATTCAAATTTTCTAAGGTCTCGAACTACTGACCTCAGGTGATCCACCCATCTTGGTCTCCCAAAGTGCTAGGATTACAGGCGTGAGCCACCGCGCCCAGCTGAACTTCACTGTTGACACTACTGTCAAGAATAACACAAGATAGATTCAAGTTTGTTTGTTTGTTTTTTGCAAAGTACCTGCTGTTTAATAATACAATTAATAACTACAGGATTTTAAACAACTTACATTTTGACAAGTATTGTACATTTTTCTAAACCTTTTCTGCTCCATACATATTTGTAATACATCTTAGCAGATTCTGCTTTAGACTGAATTGAATTAGTGTTTTCTTGACTTCTTTGAAAATACTCTCATCTGCAGTTGTTCCACACAGACCATACACACAGGCCAATTTTTTTTTTTTTTTTTTTTTTTTTTTTTTGAGACAGAGTCTCGCTCTTGTCACCCAGGCTGGAGTGCAGTGACACAATCTTGGCTCACTGCAACCTCCACCTCCCAGGTTCAATCGACTCTCCTGCCTCAGCCTCCTGAGTAACTGGGATTACAGGCACACGCCACCATGCCTGGCTAATTTTTTTTTTTTTGTATTTTTAGTAGAGGCAGGGTTTCACCATGTTGGCCAGGCTGATCTCAAACTCCTGACCTCAAGTGATCTGCCCACGTCGGCCTCCCAAAGTGCTGAGATTACAGGCGTGAGCCACCACGCCCGGTCCAATTCTTCAGTCACTTTAAACTCAACATTGACTCCTTGAGTAAAAAACAACAACTGAGCAATATTGGTAAACATTCAATTCATCAGGAGCCAAGGAAAACCACTTGAAATCATTTGCTTTGTTTTTGTTTTTGTTTTCGTTTTTGAGACAGGGTCTTGCTCTGTCACCCAGGCTGGAGTGCAGTGGCATGATCACAGCTCACTGCAGCCTCAAACTCCTGGGGGCAAGTGATCCTCCCACCTTAGCCTCCCTAGTAGCTGGGACCACAGGTGCACACCACCACATCGGCTATTTTTTTTTTTAATTTTTTTGTAGAGACAAGGTCTTGCTATGTTGCCCAGGCTGGTCTTGAACTGTTGGGCTCAAGGAATCCTTCTGCCGCAGGCTTTTAAAGTGCTGAGATTACAGGTGTGAGCCACCGTGACTTGCCCTTTTTTGTTTGTTTGTGTTTTGATGTTGCTTTCAATGTCCTCAACTCTTAGAGCCACTGTTCTTGCTGAAAGGTGAATAGTCTTCAACAAGTTTTATTTTTCTTGAGCCTATTTCTTTGACTTCTGCAACCAAACACAATTTAGCTCAATATCAGTAAATGACTTTCCTTGGTTGGCTAACAAAGGAGCCACTCAGAAACTTACTTTGACTACAGGCTTATTTTTATTTTTTCCTTTTTTTTGGGGGGGGGGGGATGGAGTCTCACTCTGTCGCCCAGGCTGGAGGGCGATGGCATGATCTCAGCTCACTGCAACCTCCACCTCCACCTCCCAGGCTCAAGCAATTCTCCTGCCTCAGCCTCCTGAGTAGCTGGGATTACAGGCATGCGCCACTACACTTGGCTACTTTTTGTATTTTTAGTAGAGATGGGGTTTTTCCATGTTGGCCAAGCTGGCCTCGAACTCCTGACTTCGTGATTCGCACACCTCAGCCTCCCAAGTGCTGGGATTACAGGCATGAGCCAATGCGCCTGGCCTGTTTTTTAGTTTTATTATGAATTTTGCCATAATAAGATATTCTACTTAAAATTTTAAATTTTACTAGCCATTGCTCTCCTCTGAGTTGGGAATATCGTGATGAATGCTTAGTCTGGTAACAATGAGGTACATTATAATCTTGTAGCAATGTGATGGTGTCATTGTGTAACAAACCCAATGCTCCCACATCTAATTTGGTAACTAAGTAATCCACACTCCATTGTACCTTAAAAGCAAGACCTTCAAAGTCCACTTTCTTTACTTTTGACACAATAGGTATGCACTTATAACTTTTTTTAATGCCATGGTAGATACATGTGGTATTCAATACACTGTGGAGTTATGCTGCATTCCTGCAATTTGTAGTACTTGGAGCAGCAGTATGAGGTGATGAGAGCACCACACACAGTCTCTGTCACTCAACTCTGCCATTGTAGCACAGATGCAGCCACGGCCAATACAGTAGGCCCTCTGCATCTGTGGATGCAGGACCCACAGATACAGAGGGCCGAATGAGGGACTTTAGCATCTGTGGATTTTGGTATCTGAGAGGGACCCTGGAACCAGTCCCCTGTGGATAACAAGGGATGACTATGCATAAATGAAAGAGCATGGCTGTGTCCCAGTGAAACTTTATTTACGGGCATTGAAATTTGAATTTCATGTAATTTTCATGTGTTACAAAATATTATTAAATCTTTTGACTTTTTTCAACCGTTTAAGAATATAGAAAGCCATTCTTAGTTTATAGGCCATAGACAAATAATGGCAGGTTAGATTTGGCTGTAGTTTGCTGAGCCCTGGTCTGATGGATGTGGCTGGTTTGATTGAATTCCCATGTACAACATGGTAGACATGTGTATTAGTTTCATATTACTGCTGTAACAAGTTACCACAAACTTGGTGGCTTAAGACAACACAAATTTATTATCTTAGAGTTTTGGACATCAGAAGTCCAAAACCAACATCAGCAGTCTAAAGTCAAGGTGTCAGCAGGTCTGATTGCTTCTGGGGGCTTCAGGCTTCCATCTTTTGCCTCTTCCAACTCCTACTGCAGACATACTTTGGCTCCTTCCCTGGTGGCCACATCATTCCAATCTCTGCTCCAGTCATCACATGGCCTCCTGTTTGACTCCTACTTCATCCCTCGTATAAGGACTGGTGTGATTGCTTCAGGCCCACCCCTTTAATCCAGGATAATATCCCCGTGTCAAGATTCTTAATTTAATCACATCTGCAAAGTCCCTTTTGCCATGTAAGGTAACATATTCACCAGTTACAGAGATAAGGAAATGGAGATCTGGGTGGGGGGGTGGAGGGGGCAGGGTTGTGCATTATTCAGCATACCACACCATGCCTTTGTTTTCTTTGATTCAGTAATTTAGCAGGTAGTGAAATTCTTTTTTTTTTTTTTTTTTTTTTTTTTTTGAGACGGAGTCTGGCTCTGTCACCCAGGCTGGAGTGTAGTGGCGTGATCTCGGCTCACTGCAGCCTCTGCCTCCCAGGTTCCAGCGATTCTCCTGCCTCAGCCTTCCAGGTAGCTGGGATTACAGGCATGCACCACCACGCTTAGCTAATTTTTTTGTATTTTTAGTAGAGACGGGTTTCGCCATGCTGGCCAGGCTGGTCCCAAACTCCTGACCTCAGGTGATCCGCCCGCCTCGGCCTCCCAAAGTGCTCGGATTACAGGCGTGAGCCACTGTGCCCGGCCTGAAATCCCATTTTCAAGGCCTTAATTTCCCCCATTTCCCTCAGCTTTGATATTCCCCTCCCTCCATCCCAACCTCTTTGTCTCTCTCTTTCTTCCCCCCACCACTTATGTCCTAGAGGCTGAAGATGAACAACATACTACAAGTTGTCAAGAGCAAAAGCACACACTTTGCTAACTGTTGCTTCCTAAAAGTGATTCTCTTGAAATATTTTCTGAGATTATTTGAGTCAAGAAAGACCTTTCGATTTTATTTTCTGTTGGTGCTTTGTTGCTGTTTGTACTAAATTTTATCAACAGAGGTGAAAACTGTAGGAAAGTAAAAGTCCTTTGCCTTCACTGGATAACAGAAATACAAACTTACAGCCTGATAAGGCAAGAAATGATCTTTAATTTTGTCTCTTCTCCTAACCCAAAATACTTCAGGAAAATAAAAATCTATTTTTCATGTTGAAATCTTCATGAATGAAATGTCACAATTTTTTTGGTTTTTTTGAGACAAGTCTTGCATTTTTGCCCAGACTGATCTCAAACTCCTCACTTCAAGCGATCCTCCCACCTCCACCTCCCAAAATGCTGGGATTACAGGCATGAGCCACTGTGCCCAGCCCACTTTTCTTTCAATTGAGGAGACTTGTCCTTTCTGGACCCCTGCTCTTGGGTAGGGGTGGTGCTTGGCTGTGAAGAGGGTATTTCTTCAAGATGTCAAGGTGAAAAAAGGGTAGAAAGAATGCTTGGCCGAACTGTGCTATAGTTAGTATGTTCTAGCCTGATAATCATCATGCTGGAAAACAATCTTCTGTATCGCTGCTTGCTATGACAACCCTGCTTCTGCTGAGGAATGTGGGGGCACGGTGTTCCTGCAATGTAGCTTCATTCCTTAGTCAGAGAATGCTACTCCCATGCAGGTGCCAGGGGGCTTCCAACCGTTTGGGTCATGCTCCTGAGTTTTTTTGTTTGTTTGTTTGTGTTTTGTTTTCTGAGACGGAGTTTCGCTCTTGTTGCCCAGGCTGGAGTCCAATGGTGCGATCTCAGCTCCCTGTAACCTCTGCCTCCTGGGTTCAAGCAATTCTCCTGCCTCAGCCTCCGGAATAGCTGGGATTATAGGCACGCACCACCATGCCCGGCTAATTTTGTATTTTTAGTAGAGACGGGGTTTCTCCATGTTGGTCAGGCTGGTCTCAAACTCCTGACCTCAGGTGATCCACTTGGCCTCCCCAAGTGCTGGGATTGCAGGCTTGAGCCACTGAGCCCAGCCCTTAGTTTTCTTGATTATGTAGTCCAAGAAAGGAAGAGAAAGGGGGTTTCAAAAAACAGACAAGCTCACAACAAACTTACATACATCTATATCCTTCAATAAATTTCAGATATGTATATCCAGTAGCAGGAGCTTCTCAGTCCCTTTCATACTTTCCAGTATGGTACATGCTTCTTAATAGGATATTTTCTTTTTCTTTCTCTCCTTTTTTTTTTTTTTGGTCTGGTTGCGTTGCCCAGGCTGGAGTGTAGTGGCATGTTCTCCACTCACTGCAACCTCTGCCTCCTGGGTTCCAGCGATTCTTCTGTCTCAGCCTCCCGAGTAGCTCGGACTACAGGTCCTCACCACCACGCCCAGCTAATTTTTTTGTATTTTTAGTAGAGATGGGGTTACCCCATGTTGGCCAGGTTAGTCTTGAACTCCTGACCTCAGGTGATCTACCTGCCTCGGCCTTCCAAGTGCTGGGATTATAGGCGTGAGCCACCATGCCTGGCCTCAAAAGGATATTTTCTTTTTCTTTCTTTCTTTCTTTTTTTTTTTTTTTTTTTGAGACGGAGTCTCGCTCTGTCGCCTAGGCTGGAGTGCAGTGGCGCGATCTCTGCTCACTGCAAGCTCCGCCTCCCGGGCTCACGCCATTCTCCTGCCTCAGCCTCCGGAGTAGCTGGGACTACAGGCGCCCGCCACCACGCCCGGATAATTTTTTGTATTTTTAGTGGAGACTGGGTTTCACCATGTTAGCCAGGATGGTCTCGATCTCCTGACCTCGTGATCCACCTGCCTCAGCCCCCCAAAGGGCTGGGATTACAGGTGTGAGCCACCGTGCCCGGCCAGGATATTTTCAATACATCTCTCTCATGCTCAAACACCTATAAAAGCTGCCTAAATTCCCCATTCTCGCATTTGAGGGCATTTAATCAACATCTGTCACCCTCACTTTTCCTAGCTGAGGTCTCATCATTCCCTAGCCAAGAACCTGTCCATTAGCCAAGCTCATCTACCCACGGGTTTAGCTCCATGCCCTTGTCTGTGCCATTGGCCCCATATAAACTGCTTAAGTTCTTCTCTCTCAAGCTCCGCTTTCATCTCTTTTGAAACAAAATTGAAATACACCCATTTCAGGAAGCTTGTCCTGATCCCACCAGAATGACGATTCCTCTGCTGTGCAATCCCTCAGCATCTGTGGTTTCACATACTTCTACAAGTTGAGGATCTCAAATCTGAAAATCCAAAATCCCAAACCTGAAACTTTTATAATGCAAATAATTCCAAAATCTGAAAAAAAAAAAAAGGAAATCTGAAACCGTTCTGGTTCTGCTGTTGCTGTCGTAGGCAGACTTCTAAGATGCTACCCTTCCCTAAGATTCTTGGTCCTTGGTATATACACACACTTTCTCCCAGTTACTAAATGAAATACTAATTTAGGTTCTGCAGTGACAAAATTTAGCAGATGTAATAAAGGTCCCAAATTAGATGTTTTTAACATAGGGAGATTATCCATGGGGTGGGCCTGACATAATCTGATAAGCCTTTAAAGTAGACTGTGCTCTTCCTGAAAACAAGATTCAAAGAGTGAGAGGGATGTGGTGGGAGAGAAATTATCTGTTGATGACTTTGAAGATGGAGTAGGCCACTTGGCAAGGAATGCAGGCAGCCTCTAGGAGATGAGAGTAGTTCCCGGGTGGCAGCTAGTAAGGAAATAGGGACCAAAGTCCTACAACTGCAATGAACTGGGCTTGGCCAACAACTTATAATTTGTTAAGCAGTGATGAAAACGAATATACTTGCTTTTGTAGATCTTGCTTTTGTTGATTTCATATGTGTGTATGTATGTGTGTGTTAGTAGACTGCAAGTTCCTAGATGAGAGGAAAAAAAGTTGTTTTTTTTTTTTTAATTTTTGTACCCCCTTCCTACTACAGCCATAATGTGATGCTATTAGGGAGACTTGCCTTAACTGATATGTTGGAGTTAATGGGAGATAGAAATCCTTGACCATGAAAGTACCTGTTGTTAAGCAGCAGCTAGAATCACTACCATTGTCAAGTGCCTCCTGCTTCTCATGTTAGAAACAAATTCCTGCACATCTGATATCTTCTGGACATCTTCACGGGGATGTCTCACCAGTCCCATGAACTCAGTAAGTCCCACCCAAAATTTCCTTTCCCAAACTTGTCCCTCTCTCTCTATTCTGTAATTCTGTTAATGGCACCTTCAAATCCCCAGTTATCTTGGGGCTCAGAGTTTCAGCCACTGTTGACTCCTTCCTCTCTCTTGCCTCCATATTCAACCTGTTGCCAAGTCCTCCCCATTCATTCATATCCTACTCGCCTTTATTGTCACTGCCTGGTTCAGTATCTCGCACCTAGATACTGCAAGAGTCTCCTGCCTGCTCTCTTGAGACCAATCTCTGATAAGCACAGCTCTAACGATGTCACTTCCCTGCTCAATGGACTTCCAAGGAATCCATTAGCTTGGCATTCAAAACTCTTGATGACTTAACCCAAATCTACATTTCTCCTATTTTCAATAATTTTTAAATGTGTATTATGCCTATCTTCTAAGTTATTTTGGGTTGACCTTTAAAAATTATCCTTTAAAACTGTTATTGCTTTTGCAGGTCCACGGACTGTGACTCTTCCTGCAACCCGCAGCTTTTCCACGTTCCTTTTACTTCAGACCCACTGTCCTTGCAACTCCCTGCAGTCGGATAGTCTCATACCTTGGACTCTTCTGAACATAAATAGCCGCTTGGCTTATTGAACTACCAAGGGGAAATGTGGTTCCAGAGCCAAATTGTGAGTGCCCAAAACAAAACAAAACAAAAACAAAACCAAACCCTACTCTGCCTGCCTTAAGCTCCCATTCCCTCCCACAGGACATACAACACCATTTCATTCTGCCCTGGAGTGATCATTGGCCTAAACGTTGAGCGCCCAATCCTGCATTCAATCCCACAGCCCCGCCCCGCCCCCCCGTCATAGTCAAGGCCGATTTATTCTTTTGATTTTCCGTGATTTTAACCAATCACTCCGCTCCCCATCCCTCCGACCCCAGTCTCCGGTGTCCGCAGGGGTTGCGCACCCTAGAGTTGCCGCTTTTTGAGAACCGGTTTTACCTCCGCCCACTCCTTCGTCCTCTAGTTTGGGACTTCCAAACTTCTCCCCTCTCCTCCCCGGGCATAGTGCGCGCTTTCATGAATAATCTGGTCACAAAACAAACAAAAACGAATAGAAAAAGAAAAAAAGAGAAAAAAAAAGCCGAAAACTTCCCAGGGTTTGCCTTAGAATTAGCAGGTGGGGATGTACCCCGTTCCACCACGAGCTCCTCCAGCGCCCGGGGCTCCGGCGTACCCTAACGCCTCTGCGCTCGCGGCCCCGCCCCCGGCCTCCCGCGGGGCTTTAATGACATAAGCAACTTTCCTCGCGCACCCCCCGCCCCGTCTTGGTACGGCCTGTCCGGCGCTCGACGTTCCACCCCCCTCTCTCTGCTCTCAGGTTGGTTCAGCCCCCGTCTACACTGGGGTGGTGCTTAGCCGGCGCCAGACCGACCCTCGACTTCGGAGAGGCAGCGCGGTTCCTCTGGGTGTTTCTGCCTCCCCTTCTCCGGCTTCTCCAGCCTCCTCGGCCTCGTCGCCCGCCGCGGGAACCCGAGACCCCAGTGTATGCCCCACCCCTGACCCCGCTCGCGACATGTCCACCCCGGCTCGGCGGCGCCTCATGCGGGACTTCAAGAGGTAAACCGAGGGGACGGCCGAGGCCGGGGGTTGCGAGCTGGGGCACAGGGCGGGTCCCGAGGCGCGCCGGGCGGGGAGGGCTGGGGAGCGGCCGGGAGCGGGCGCCAGTGCCGGCCTAGGGGGACCCCTGTCTGTCTTCCCGAAGGTTGCAGGAGGATCCTCCAGCCGGAGTCAGCGGGGCTCCGTCCGAGAACAACATAATGGTGTGGAACGCGGTCATTTTCGGGTGAGTCTGCGTTCGTGGCGGTGGCGAGAAAACTGGGGACGCAAGCTGCTTCGGTCTGCGCTCCGGGGCGGGCCCCCCGCGGAGGCCAAGGGGGTAGGGGAAAATGTTTGGGTCTGGCTGGGCCTAGGCGCCTCCCCGGAGCCTGTGCCTCGATTAGCTCAGTTCCCGCTGCCAGGGGGAGCCGCTTGGGGTTCTAGGGGGGCGGGGCGGGGAGTGGTGGCGGTTAGGCGCGGCGGCTTGCCCTGTGTCTCTGAGCCCGGGACATCCATTTGTAGTGGCTTCCGACCCCGGCAGCGGTGCTGGAGATGGCAGAGCTCGGGATAGCCATCTCAGATGAAGCAGGGAGAAGGGAGGCCCCTTAAGTGGGAACTGACCATTTTTCTCTGTGTTGCAGGCCTGAAGGGACCCCGTTTGAGGATGGTAAGAGAGAGTTTCTTTACCCACTTTTCAGGAGCCTGGTCATCTGGGGAAAGGGTTCCCAGTCATCCTGGAAGTGTCTCCTGCTTAGGAACCTGCCTCTGCCTAGCCTCTGTCTGCTAAAGGCTTGAGTGGAATGCAGTGTGTGGCTGGTTGTTCTGGATATTGTGTGCTTGACTAGAACTGCACCTTTCTTCTTGCTTTCTTAAAAAAAAAAAATCTGGGTAAGGCAGTCACTTTTTAAAAGGAGCAATCATAGCACTGGTATTAAGGATTTTTGAGGCTTGGGCTATGATTCTGCTAAATTCAGCCCTCCATCACTGAATTAGTATAAACCCAACCAGTTGCTGATAGTCAGCAGAGACCCCAGAGACCATCTGGTTCAGAATTCTACCCCAAGGGCAGGAATTGTGTTCAGCAGGTGCTTGGTAGATGTGTGTTGGATGTTGAGTGGATGCGAGAATCCCTTGCATACAACTGTCTGGTTTCCACAATCTGACATTGAATGCCTGTCAGCCTCACTGCTCTAAGATGGTCTTAAATGCCTCATTTGAGTACAGTATTCTTTCTTATTTTTAAGTGAATTTGCAGTGTGTGCTTTCATCAAGACGTTATGATGAGTAATTTCAAAGCAGCTTCACAATTGAAGTTAGCCTTAATGTACCCTTTTGATCAGTGTCCTGCCTACCTGAAAGTACTACATGTACCAGTAGGTACATAATTTTTAATTGATTTAGGTTTAACTTTTAAAAACACATGTGTAAATTGCTTTTTAAAAACTTTCTGATTTTAGATAATTATAGATTCATATGCAGTTGCAAGAAATAATAGAGACACCTTTTATACCGTTAACCCAGTCCTCTCCCCAAACCCTCCCGTTTGGTAACATCTTGAATGACTAGACCCTATCACAACCAGAAAAATGACATTGATAGTTCTACACTCAGTTGTGTGTGTGTGTGGTTGTTTTTTGAAAGTTTAATACATTTAAAGGATGATTAAAGTATTTGAACTCATGAAATTCTTTAATATTTAAGGTTTTAAAAAAAAGGAAAAGGATCTTTCTGTTATTTTTTTCCTCAATGATTTCCTTCGGTCACATAGCATTTATACACACACACACACACACTTCAGTTTGAAGGTGGGAACAAAAACATTTCTGCAAACTACTTAATACATACTTACGTTGCTGAGCCGGATTGCTTTTTGATGCTACCAGTCCACAAAATGTTGTGAGGTAAGTCAATATCAACTAAGTCTGTAATTCATCTCAAGTACTTAGATTTCCCCAGGAAACTGTGGACAGTCACCTAAATATTTTTAGCTTCCTCTTTACCTTTACCCCCTGGGTAAATATCATTACTCTTCAGGGCTGCAAAGAAAAGAAATGACAGCAGGAGACAGTGATTGTAAGGGCATACTACTTTGGCGCGGTTAATCATTTGAACTGATTTGTAGCAAGAAACTATAGCTACACTTAATTTTCCTCTGCCAGATTGGCACTAGTTTTTTTGTTTGTTTTTTGTTTTTGTTTTTTTGAGACGGAGTTGCGCCCTGTCACCCAGGCTGGAGTGCGATGGTGTGATCTCGGCTCACTGCAACCTCTGCCTCCCAGGTTCAAGCGATTCTCTTGCCTCAGCCTCCTGAGTAGCTGGGATTACAGGTGCGCGATACCGCGCCCAGCTAATTTTTTGTATCTTTAGTAGAGACGGGGTTTCACCATGTTGGCCAGGCTGGTCTCAAACTCCTCACCTTGGGATCCACCTGCCTTGGCCTCCCAAAGTGCTGGGACTACAGGCTTGAGCCACCGCACCCGGCCAGCACTAGTTCTTTTTACCTGAGCTTTAAATGTACAGATTAACTGCGTGTTTGCTTTAGCTGTAGTAGGCTTTGTTTTCATTGGCTTCTTTTTTCCTCGTTTTACTCTGTTTTATGCTGGGCACAGCTTTATTAATAGTACATCACTTTGCTGGGGATTGGCTACCTAAATATTTTAAGGGTGCTTCTCTTAAGTGGTATGAATTGAAAAGGTACTTATGGAGTCCATTATCTACCAGGACTGTCACCTTTGACATTACTGGTTCTATTTGATGATGTGTATCTCCATCCTAGCATTACTGAAAGGAATTACTCAGGCTGATTTGTTCTGTTGAACAGTCTGCTACCGATGGATGCTTCCTCAGGTGTCTGGAACACTGTGGCCTGTGGTTCCCCCACAAAAAAAATTTTAGCTTTTTTTTTTTTTTTTTTTGAGATGGAGTTTTGCTGTTGTCACCCAGGCTGGAGTGCAGTGGCACGAGCTCAGCTCACTGCAACCTCTGCCTCCCAGGTTCAAGCAATTCTTCTGCCTCAGCCTCCTGAGTAGCTGGGATTGCAGGCACCTACCACCACGCCCAGCTAAGTTTTGTATTTTTAGTAAAGAGGGGGTTTCACTATGTTGGCCAGGCTGGTCTTGAACTCCTGACCTGAGGTGATCCGTCTACCTCGGCCTCCCAAAGTGCTATGATTACAGGCATGAGCAGCCATGCCCAGCCTTAACCATTTTTTGAATACCCTTTATTTATAGTTGGGGAATTTACAGTTAGAGAAAAGACTGATTAGGGAAAAGTGGCATAGTTGATTTTGTTGTTTCCAATATATTATGTTATTAATTAAGAACCCCAAAACTACTTTTGCTTCTTCGTTGTAAACCGTTCGTTATGGAAGTTTCTGGAACAACCAGGTCCTAGTTAGAGTGTTGAAATCTTAAGAAAAGCAACACTTAAGAGTATTTTGGTTTAACTTCACACACTCGAAGTAAGAGGAATATATTCTCGAGCTTACACTACCAAAACATTGGGGAGAAATGCTTCCTCATCAGAATATCTTGGTATACATGCTAAATACAAAGATTATGGAATATAATCTTCATCACATAATCTAAAAATTGTTAATAGACATGGTAAGGTACTGGTATTTGCTTTTCATAATAGATGTGTTCTTTAGAATTGGGGTATAAATCTTTTTTATTTTTTTTTAATTTTTGGAAATGTTTCTGAGTCATAAAATCTTTTTCAAAATGAATCTCTAAAGTCCACTAAGAGTGTTTTAAAGATAAATAAATCCTATGATGAAGAGTTTTGGATATTACTTGAAAAATCGATTTTCAGTCATCAAAAATAATTTTGAAGTTATATGTATTTTGCTTTCTTCTCAGGGGTCACAAACTGGTGGCCACATGGCAGAAAACACCTGCAGGTGTGTTTTCTTTGGCCAACACAGTATTTTCCAAAACTTGACTTTGTGAATGTCTTTAGGCAGAACATATACCCCCTCTAGTTCAACCATATCACTCCTTATTGCCATACACCAGTCACTTAACACGTTTATGTTATTTTGGTGGTCTCCCTGTATAGATGGATTAATTGATACTTTCCTTACAATGTCTTAGCCTCCTCGGGAAGATGAACAAAATTAGTATACATTATGTACAACAATGGTGAGGCTTAAATTTTCAGTTATTTTAAAGCCTAGCCTTCTAAATATGCAGAGGGTAAGCTGTAGTCTCAGACTGCATAATACTAATTCTGGGATTTTAAATTCCCTTAACATTTGTTTTAGAGCTTAGAAATTACATTGAAGGTTATACTAAACAGGTTCTGATTAATGTGACTAAAAGTGTAAAGTTTTTACCCTCTTTTTAATGTGTACTTTGAATAAGATTTGGGTTAAGTCTTAATTTATATTCAAGTAGACATAAATAGGTTGCTTCACTTCTCAAGATATTAAGTGAACTGTTGTAAAAGACTTGCGATTAACTTCTTTGGTAGCTAGGTAATCACCTAGTTGAACTTCTGGGCAAGTGTATGCAGAAAGCTCAAGTCAAGGAACTTGTGAGCCACCAGTATAGGTACTCAACTTGCTTTGAACTGTGAGTGTTTGATGTAGACCTAAAAGTACTGTTTAATATCTGAATGCCTTAATTGTATATTTCTTACTGATAGTTCTGATTTTTGGGTTTTGCCTCCTTCAGCTGAGTCTAGAGATGTGAAACTTTAGAATTATTGTAGCAAAAATAGTTGCTCATGGTTTTGGAGCACTTAACTTTGTGGCACTATGCATATTTCTCTCATTTAAACCTCACAACAATGCTGCATGGTGGGTACTATTATTAATCTCATTTTACAAATGAGGAACTTAAGGTTTAGTCAAGGAGAACACCTTCCCCAAAGTCTCACAGCTAGTAAGTACCAAAGCAAGGACTTGGGCCCAGACCTGTCTGACTGCAGAACTCATGCTCTCAGCCAGTATGTTTTACTGTTTTTGCTTATGGCTTCCCTATGTCTTGCTTTACTACCTTTAGATACCATATTTAGTGATGGTTTTAAAGTAGCTGGGATCTCCATGTGCTGTTACATCTGCCCAGTTTTAGAGCAGTGTCTCTTACCCATAATTTAGTCAGATTGCAACATTGATCCAAGTGTGTTTACACTTGAGATCATAATACATAAGGAAACTCAAAGTTTTGAACTCTAACACATTCCCGCTTTTTCTTCCATATTATAATGTCAATAAATACTGAAAAGGAAGAACTGTGCTTTCTTCCTCAGAAAGAGGAAGATTTATGACCAGGTGGTGATAAAGGTGAAGTATGTTCTGATGGACATACTTCCATACTTCTAATGGGCATATGTTTGTCCATTCCATAAGATTTTACTTTCTTTCCTTAGTTATAATACATAGTATCTTCAGGTCTGGCTTTGAAAAGAAAATAGGGAGTAACAATAGTTTGAGGAATATAATGTCCCTATATGTTGCATTTTATATTATTATGAAGCTTTGAGACATTTGCTCATACTAAGGGAAGCTTTGTTAGCAAATTGTTTCCAATGAGCTTGCTAAAAACAAACTTTTTGATACTATTTTGTCACAGATCTAGTCCTAGAATGATTATAGTCTTCTCTCTTTTTCTTAAGCAGTGATAAACCTTTTAATGAGAACAAAAAGGAAATAAATTGCTAACTCTGAAGGAACCAGTAAGAAATACACTGAAGTATGGTCTGTTGTTTTAGAATAATTTGTTAAATGGACCAGAGTAATACAGTGGAACATGCATCACCTTATACCATATAGTAACTGATTCTTTTAAGTTTACTTGAACAGATTTCAGCCAGGATAAAACATTGCTCAATTGTTTTCTTGAATTTATTCAACAAACAATTGAAAATAATATTTTAAAAGATATAATCTCTTCAGATCACATCTTACAATTCTTGAATGAGATCCAGTTTGTCCATGCCTTGTAAGTAAGTTTATAACCTACTATGCTTTAGGGCCTCCTGCTACCTTAGGTTGACATATATTTAAGAAAAATAATTTCATTTCAATAGTAGCATAAACATTAGAAAAATAAATTTGCTGGAAACATGAATGCAATCTAAACCAAATGTGATTTTAAAATTATTTCTGCCGTTAATTCCCTCCATATGTGTGAATAATTGAGTTGATTTTATAGTGAAATACCTTATGAGCCATACTTAAGGGTTTCTGAGAGGGACTATGAAGTTTTTCCTGGCTTAAATTCAATTAAGTTTTCATTATAGGGTCACTATGACATGAAAAGGAACCAGTATGAACACTTTTATACTTACTCCCTTCTATTTTAAAAATAACTTGATTATGGATTTGTATTCTGGCATTGGTTTTTGAACCTTTGTGCTTTCATTCTTTCTAGTCTGTTTAAAAATCACTGGAGAGTTTAAGATGGCAGCTGACTAAAATAGGCCTTTGAGGTCTTTTGGTCTTCTAAAGGAAGAAGGCCAAATTTTGGGCCCAGTTTCTTATTTTAAGGATGTTTTCAAAATGTACAGTGGCTAAAGTCTTGTAAGCAGTAATTTTGTGTTTATGATGGCTGTCTTCAAGTTTGGGGGGAAATAATGGCAAAACAAAAAATCACATTTGAGTAGTTCTTAGAGCAATTCCCAGAGATGTATTTCTTACCTGGCCTCTCTTCTCTACCCTGTATCTTTGCATTATTTAATACTTGGAAAAACCCACATAGCATTAAAAACAAAGTACTACTGAACAAAGTGATAAATACATTTTCTTAAATCTTTCTTTTCTAACCACAGGAACATTTAAACTTACAATAGAATTCACTGAAGAATATCCAAATAAACCACCTACAGTTAGATTTGTCTCTAAGATGTTCCATCCAAATGGCAAGTATCACTTTTAGTACAGTGTTTTAAACTACTATAGTGTTTATTATGGAGTATTCCACATTTCCTGTGTATTTTGTGGTGCCTGAGTATTTGTTTAGGCAGCTTGCTGCTTCCTGAAAGCTGAACTTGTTCTTGGTTGTCTGTGGCTGTCTTGTCCTAGAACTGAAGCAGTGGAGGTATTTTCTCTTTGCTTGGAGTCTGGGAGCCTCCTGATTTTGATGATCTTTGCCATTTACTTATTAAACAAAACGAAGGATGCTCTTGAGGTTTCCTTTTAATGCTAGGCCAGATTGGGATAGTCTTGTGTTGTAATTATTTTCACTAGTGTTTAGAAAAGTAGTTTTCATTGGATGCATATCAGAATTACTGTGGAACATTTTAAAAATACAGATGCCTTCGCCCCACTCCAAACCTACTGAATAGGATTCTGTTGTTGAGGGCCAGGCATACGGTATGTCATAAAAGCACCACAGGTGATTCTAACTTACCACTTTGCACTTTTTAAAATAGTAGTAAGCCTAGAACAGCTTGCCTTTTATTTAGGTTAATGAAGTATTTTTCAGGGTATCAGATATTTTTATCTTTATGCCAAAATGAAATCTTGTGAACTCTGAGTGATCTTTTGTTATTTCAGATAGGGGATACAGCCTACAAATTTGGTGGAATGAATTTCCCACATGTCTGTGGATAGCTAGGGACCCTGTTCAAAAATGTTTCTGATTTCCTGGATAATAGGGCAGCCTTTTCCAAAGGATGAACACTAAGTATCTTCCAGTTTTATACTGATCACATCTGACATTCTCTGATCATCCTGATTATTTCACTAGTGGTGGTTGTGACTCATCTTTTTAGGCAGTTAGCAACATAGGAATCTTTTTAAACTTCAAAAGCAAAGTATTCTTGACTAGTTTTGTTTTGTCTATAATGTTAAAACCTTAGTGGTCTTGTTACGTTTAATGTACCTACTTCTTTGTTCTTAGTCTACGCAGATGGTAGTATATGTCTGGATATACTTCAGAACCGTTGGAGTCCAACCTATGATGTGTCTTCCATTCTAACATCCATACAGGTGAATTTTTCCTTAATGTGACGAACTATAACTTTTAATATGTTTATATTAGCAATTGAATTGTTTTTGAAAGTCATAATGTAATAGATCTTTTTATTTTTGGTCAAAGCTTGTTTGTTTTATAGATGAAAAGTAGACCATTAAGACCCAAGTCAGCTGGGTACAGTCGCTCACACCTGTAACCTCAGCACTTTGGCAGGCCAAGGTGGGAGGATTGCTTGAGTTCAGGAGTTTGAGACCAGCCTGGGCAACATAGTGAGACTCTATCTCCCTTAAAAAAAAAAAAAAAAAAAAAAAAAAGCCACATATATCTTCCTAGCTACTAGCAGATTCATATAACTCTGGGTTTGTATGCTAAAGACAAGAAATGTAGCTGTACTTAGGACAATTTCAACTGGGTGTCACTACCTTATAAAATAGTTGTTTTGCATTAAGGAACTGACATGTAAAAAATTGTCTCTTTAGTCTCTATTGGATGAACCCAATCCCAATAGTCCAGCAAACAGCCAGGCTGCTCAGCTGTACCAGGAGAACAAACGGGAATATGAAAAGCGTGTTTCTGCAATAGTAGAACAAAGCTGGCGCGATTGTTGACCCCGGGTACAGTTTAAAGAAACTGGCCATAAGAAAAATATATATTGATGTGTTTGTCACCACCCTACTCATGTCATTACATTTACTTTATTAAAAGCAAAATAGCTGTTGTGCTGTTTCCATCTTCCTTGCCAAGTTTTCCTACCCCTTCTCCCCTCTCCTTAAACATCAGAAAACACCCTCTATGAAATCAAATGTACTGTACCTGGGTTACTTGCAAAAATTACTAATGCTTCAGTTTTTCTGTTGTATTTCATTTCCAGTTTTCAGGCAGTTATTTTTATTATTGTACTTTTAAGCTTTTAAGATGAATTGTTATACAAGAGGTGCTTATGCTTAGCTTGATGACTAGGATGTTGTTTTTTAACAAAATGATTGCTGAAGTGTTTCATCCTGGCTGGTCCTTCACTTGTGTTGGATTTAGAAGTGAATGTGTTTGGAATATGGCCTACAGAGAATAGAAACAAATCCATGTAAACAATTTTGAAGGAGGGATGGGAGCTAAAAATCCTGTGATACTAAGATCTCAGTCATATGAATTACAAGATAGTATTTACTGGCAAGGAGAAAGTTGAAGGACTCAGCTAAAGGAGTACAGCAATTGTAGTAACTGACACATCCTCTCTTTGCAAGCTGCTGACTGGGCACACTCATGCTAAGTTTCAGAATTATTGGTCTTCTGGGTTTTTGCTTTTTAAAAGAGGCGTGGGAGCAGAGGAATGGAAACAATCATGAGTTTTTGAGCTAGGGAAAGTTGGAGATCCTTTAATCTTTTTAAAGGATCAGTGCTGCCCTAGGTGAATAAACTCAATTGTCTATCTTTATTTTAGAGTTTTAATGAATTCAAGGAAGGGAGCATAGCATATCTGTGGCAAACTGTTTTCCACTCAAATCCTGAGTTATTGCTGCATGCTTTAATTTCTTCCCTTTCAGCATCTGAGAACCTTAAAGCCAATGTCTGCAATCTTTTTTTGGATATTTATACTTTTAGATATATAGTACCTTTAAGTAGCAGTATGGGACAAGGCTTGTAAATGTTTTATCTAATGTTCTATTGTCACCTTTTATGCATTTATCACTTCCAAATCTAACTTTGCACAAGTAACCCATGTAAAAAAAATGTACATTTTTCAAAAGTTGTAAATAAAAATAACCTTAAAATTTCATAGTCAAGGTATCTTTTTTTTTTTTTTTTAGCTCAGTATAAACTTTTTATATTGGTTTCTTATTGGGATCTCATATCTACTCATTTCCCCCCTCAAACATTAAGGTAAAAGCAAAAATACTCATTCTGGGAGTAGAAAAGACAAGATAGATACTTCTGGAGAGAACCTTTTTTTTCTTTCCAGTCATAAGTGGTAATGCTTTTTAAACATATTAACAGAATATGTTGCCAGGCACAGTGGTTCACGCCTGTAATCCCAGCACTTTGGGAGGCCGAGGTGGGCAGATCACGAGGTCAGAAGATCGACCAACCTGGCTAACATGGTGAAACCCTGTCTCAACCAAAAATACAAAGAAATTAGCCAGGCGTGGTGGCATGCCCCTGTAGTCCCATCTGCTTGGGAGGCTGAGGCAGGAGAATCGTTTGAACTCAGGAGGCAGAGGTTGCAGTGAGCCAAGATCGTGCTACTGCACTCCAGCCTGGTGACAGAGTGAGACTTCCTCTCAAAAAAAAAAAAAATTTTAACAGAATGTAAAATTATTAAAGTTACCTCAGTATACATTATAATCAATCAAGGGAATGAAGTTATGGGGGGTGGGGGGGCAGGGATAAACCAACCTAGGTATTTATCAGCACCCTCAGAGACCAAGATCTAACTTGTTGACCCTGATATACCACCTCTTTAAAAGCCCTAGCTCAAAAACAAACAGTACCAAATTATTAGATTTTTTTTTTTTTTTTTTTTTTTTGAGACGGAGTCTAGCTCTGTCGCCCAGACTGGAGTGCAGTGGTGCAATTTTGGCTCACTGCCACCTCCGCCTCCTGGGTTCAAACGATTCTCCTGCCTCAGCTTCCCAAGTAGCTGGGATTACAGGTGCTCGCCACCACGCCCAGCTAATTTTTGTATTTTTAGTAGAGACGGGGTTTCACTGTGTTGGCCAGGCTGGTCTTAAACTCCTGACCTCATGATCCACCCGCCTCGGCCTCCCAAAGTTCTGGGATTACAAGCCTGAGCCACCGCGCCCGGCCTAGATGGTATTTTAAATCCTATGTAAAGTTTGGGAGTACAGGTATCCTCAATGACTTTGATTAAACAAAACTACTTTCTTCTGAGGAGCAACCCATCTCATTTGAAGAGGCAAGGACAATGACTTTGTAAAAACTACCGCCTCTTGGCACTTGTTTGGTTGGGTGGATGGGGCTAAATGAAGTTAAGTCCTTATGACACATGTATCTCACTCATCTTTTAAGACATGGTACTTGAAGCCTCAGTATGGAGGAGTACATTCTGCACTAATTACCACATTACTTGGATTGTTTCACCTAGGAGCAATGTCCTTCAATTTGCTTAATATTTTCCCTCAAGTCCATTTCTGCTTCAAAGTAGAACCACATTAAATTTTTCTATTTGGTGGATTAGTTTTACATTAACTTTTTCATCCTGCTATGTGGCTGAGTGCTTTAAATATTGACACTGTTAATCATACCTGAAAAAATGTAAGGCGAGACTCAGAATGGTCAGGTTTAATAACTTTTTTCTTTTGTACACCTCCTGAGAAACACTATACCCAATCTCTTCCATAGGATAATCCGTTTAAAACCTTACAACAGAGCCAACAAGCTGACCTCCCAAAACAACATATGCATGGTCAAAGGCACCACAAACCATTCATTTGAACATTTCATGCTAATTGCCTCTTTCTCCCTTTAAAATTTTTAACACCACAGGCTACATGTATTGATAACAAAGTTAACGAAAACAAATTTGCAATGTCCCTTTTTCAAATGGCAGTCAGGTTTGAACTTTTCAATTCTGCACGTGCTGATGTGGGGAAGGAGGTATGATGAAGAACCAAAGCTGCAATTAGAATCCTTTATTTAGGACCCATCTCCAGCTTCAGGGGTTACTCATAGCAAAGAGAATGCATTGTATACTACTAAAAAAGAATCCCAACAAAGTGCATGATATTGCCATTCATTTTGCAATCAAAGGGGAGGAAAAAATCCAAAAAGTAGATCTGTGAGACTAAAAGCTAGATATAAAATGGAAAGAACAGTTCCTCAGTATAAAAAGCACTTAATCCAAATAAAATTTGAAATTGCTCATGTACCTGTACAGATTTTATAGGAAGGTTACTGGGTTAAGAATGACTACATTTCAAAGAAAGGGAAAATACAGTAACCAACTGAAAGGGGACAAAATGGAACAACAGCAAGCTTGTCAGCAGCTCATTCATGCCAACGCCATTCTCAACATTATTTTATCCTCAAGCAAGTTAGGTGATTTTGCTCTAATTCTGTATCAGTATCACAGATCCTAAGAAGTTAGGCAATCTGGCCCCTCAAATCCGGTAACGAAATTTGTATCTACTTGGCGCAATTATTTGGGAGCCTTCCTAACTGTAACTACCTTAATATTCTGTTCTGTTGGACTCACCTAGACAAACCAGATTATATTTAACAATCCCCTACCTTTCCCCACCTCAAAATCATTTGGGGGAAGAAAGAAATGTAAAGAGAGTAATCAGTGAAGTTTTCATATCCCTTAATCCCAAAGCCACTCTTACTCAGAGAATTGAAGACAGGTTTTTTCTAACTCACAAATTCAACCATAGCTTCTGAAGGCTGGCATGAACCTTGTAAATTAAAAACAAAACAAACTTGCAGCCTGGGTGTAGTGGCTCATGCCTGTAATCCTAGCACTTTGGGAGGCTGAGAAGGGTGGACTGCGTAACTCCAGGAGCTTGAGACCAAGCTGGTCTCTGGCAGAGACCAGAATCCCATCTCTACTAAAAATACAAAAAATTAGCCAGGCCAGGCAGTGCGCACCTGTAGTCCCAGCTACTCGGGAGGTGGAGGTTGCAGTGAGCCAAGACTGTGCCATTGCACTCCAGACTAGGTAACCGGAGTGGGACCCTGTCTCAAAAAAAAAATTGAAATCCTATAAAATCTATAAATATTTTGCTTAGTTCTTTCTGCCAATGTTAGTATGAAGTGCCAAAATAAAATGTACACCTCATTTCTCTTCCTACCAACATTAAGAAAGGCTATGCACTGTAGGAAGACAGTTAATGGAAAACAATTATCACAGTTTAGTTACCATAGATGATTACCAGTTACAGAAATCCAGGTGTAAAGGCTAATCCCTTTATATTTTTTAAGCATTAATTTAACTACAGTGGGCAGCTGCTTAATGTAAAATATAAAAAACAGGGCCAGGCGCGGTGGCTCAAGCCTGTAATCCCAGCAATTTGGGAGGCTAAGGTGGGGAGATCACCTGAGGTCAGAACTTCAAGACCAGCCTGGCCAACATGGTGAAATCTCGTCTCTACTAAAAATACAAAAATCAGCCGGGCGTGGTGGCGGGTGCCTGTAATCCCAGCTACTTGGGAGGATGACACAGGAGAATCGTTTGAACCCAGGAGGTGGAGGTTGCAGTGAGTCGAGACTGCGCCACTGCACTCCAGCCTGGGCAAGAAGAGCGAAACTCCATCTCAAAAACAAACAAACAAACAAAAAACAGGGGAAAGGAAATTACGATTTCTTGTTGGCCAATTACATGTCAAGCACGGTGCTAAATGTTTTCAAGCACTGTAAACCACCTAATTGTCCTGAACATCATTTCATTAGAGGTGTCTAATGATCAATGATAAATTCACCTGTGCTGTCATGAGGTTATACTTGATTTATCTGAGATACAAAAATAAAATCACATAAAAGGGGGCAGCCTAAGATTTGGTTGAAGCCAGCATGTTGGTCCATAGGAAAAAAGTGATAGTTGACTGATTCCTATCTGTTAAATCTGGACATTCATCCGCATGTGCTCTGGGTGCTGAACTATTCTGTGCAAACACCACTTCCCTTCTCCAAAGACCCAGTGTTGCTACAAGGCTGCTGCCCGGAAATGAGCACGCCACCATTCTGATCAACTTTGGCTCCTTTTTATTCAGGAAGCATACACTAATTCTTTTTATACATTTTTTTTTTTTACATTCCAGAAATAAGCGAAAATAGCAGTTTTAAATATGTTACAAAGTTGGCTTTTCAGGCTTAATAAGCTTTTTGAGAGAGGGACCAGCCAACTGACCTTTTCATCAAAGCACCAATGTATCTTCAGTCTTTTACCAAGCTCTACCACAGCTGTGGTTGCCTTGGATGTGCTGCACATCCAAACCGTGTAAAAGCTATAATGGAGAGTTGCTGTGAGTCTCTCTGCAAGGCACCAAGAACAAACAGTTCAAGCTTCCTTTCTTCAGATTGAACCAAAGTTTTTGAAACTTTCAACTGCTCTCTCAAGTAGTGCTCTCTCAGCGTGAAGACTAGAATTTGTTAAAACCCATATATCACAAGATACAGTAAATCACTTCCAATATTCTGGAAATCACATGGTAGAAGTTATAAATAAATGAACACTAAAATTACTTTAAGAAAGTTTTACATCATTTAGTTGGTAAGGACATTTACGTGTACAGCACAATTTATTGTCAAACATTCTATAACTGGCTTCACACAAAGATGAAAATAGATTAATACAAAATGATCTGACATTTTCAGTAAATCTGGAATTAAGACTGGATTTTTATTGTAGTCAATATCAACTTTACATATTGTTGCAGATTGCTGTGCTATGCCCTTTAAAATGATAATTTCTCAGGGTAAAATTCCATTTGGATATGTGTTCTTGCTTGTCAAACTACTAAAATCTGAGGGACACAGCAATATCAAAGACACAAACAGTAACTGCACAATATCATCTGCTGGATTAAGCTAATACAAGTGGACAGAATTCTTTAGGTTCCAATATCTAATAAACCACCATGTGAAATGAACAAGGTGAGACATCTTATGAATATACTCTGCAACCGGAACATGTAGCATTTCTTTAATTCAAAAATCTGCCTCATTAGGCATTTACAAAATAAATTAGTAAGATCTCAATTTGCTTGAGGCATAACAAGCTCGTAATGGCCCACCTGGCCTTCCTGTTTGAGCTGATCTAGTAGGTCTTCCTTCCGTCTTTTTCTACCTACCACTAGGTACCTATCATGGCCCACCCCATGAGACTTACTCTTAAGACCATACTTC
The DNA here is from genome assembly GCF_028885655.2 of Pongo abelii. Lineage (NCBI taxonomy): Eukaryota > Metazoa > Chordata > Mammalia > Primates > Hominidae > Pongo > Pongo abelii. The sequence goes on from NC_072008.2 coordinate 125,332,217, forward strand.
TGGGCAATCTGATGTATTTGCTTCCGTTCGTCATTAGTCAGCTCTCTAGAGAAAGTCAAATCTGTGTGGCTCTCGGAGCGAGCGTAGTTTCTGATGATCTGTTCAATATCTCTCTTGGCAATTTTATTCACCCTCTCTACATCCAGACCAAGCCCTTCCCGCTTATGCTGCTCTTTGACTGAGATAGGCTCCCGTATGCCCTCACCAGATTTACCTAAACCACCACCAGTCCAACCCATCTTTCTCAGCAGCTGATTTCCAATATTATCTTCTTTGATTTGCTGTTTGTAAGCCTCCTCTGCTGAGCGGCCCTGAATTTCATTTCTTGAAATCACATCTTCAACAGCTCCTTTCTTCAAGTTGTTAATGACAGTTGGCTGGGTCTTTTTGAGGGTTTTCACAGCTTCCCCAGCAGCTTCATATTTGACAGTTTTCTTCACCCCAACTGCTTCTGCAATTACTTCACTCTCTAGAATCACTTTGCATTTCCAGCGGAGGCCTGTCATCCTTTCATAGACATACTCAACTGTCATTCGGTTAAACTGAGCTGTGTCATTCAGCGTGCACACGGGATTTGAAGAATTCTCATAAACTACAAGATCCTTTATATCTTTCTTCTTTCCAGATCCCCTGGGTGAAGAGCCTGTATGGCATTGTGAACTTTTGACAGATGGATAAGTGGGCTGTGTTTTCTGAAGAATTTTCAAAGCCTCGTCAGCAGCTGCATGTTTACTTGTTTTCTTGGTTCCATAACCTTCAGCTAAGCAGTGATCTTGTAAAAACACTCGACAACGCCATGTGCGATTTGGCATCATCTCATATTTGTATTCAATTGACATCTTGTTGAATGAGGCAGAATTGTTAAGGATACCAATTGCATCATTTGCATTTTCTGTGATGACAAAATTGGTCCAGTGTTTGGCAGAAGCATTAAAAATTGGCTGCCCGGCAGCATCTTTACCCAGCACCACCAGATCTTCTGGTGGTTTCAGAGCTGGAGGAAATTCATAGGAGGACATGCCAATCTGACACACCACGAGGTCCTCTCCAAATGTATGCTTGAATTTCCGCCGGACAACTCTAACTTCAATACGTTTCTGCAAGAGTTTTACAGCTAGCTCTGTAGCTCGATCCCTGGACCCATTCTTGCTGCCAGCATAACCTGTAGTTAAGTAGATATTTTGGCATCTAACTTCACAAGCATAGCCATCAGTTAGAAGTTTTTTATTTTTGGGGATGTCGGCAGGAGGAATTTCCTTTAAAGGAGCATATATATACTCAGGATTTGTCTTACACGCCTGAATACAACGAGTTAACATATATGTATAATTAATTTTATCAGATCCAGAAGTCATCTCTGGATTAGAAAGGTTCTTCCAGATTGTCGCCGTTAATTTTTCAATAAAATACTGCTTCTCGGCTACCACAGACTCGGGAAATGTCTGTGATGGTGAAGGCTCAGGAGTTGACTGAGAGTTTGCCTGCTGTGATGTGGTGCTTGGGGCAGGGTTCCCACTGTCAAAATACATGTTGGCTGTTACAGGCTGGTCTTTTGTGAGAATGAATCCTGATGAATCACAATACTGAGAATTCCCATCTTGTATACTGAAAGAGTCTTGAGTGTAATCTTGGTAGATGTCTCTTGGCATGCTGGCAAAATGTGTTTGTTCATTTACCTCTTTTGTTTGAGGGCCATAAGGATCTTCCTGTCTTTCATCTTTTGAACTACTAGCTACAAAATGTACAGGCTCAAAACGAGGTCTCGCATGGAATTTGGAACCGGCTTGCTTTTTAGGAGGATTTTGACCTATAGAATGAGTGAAATTTACAATTCATTAAAATGGGAATATTTCAAAAGAACCAAGCAGGAAAATAGTACCAACCATATTATTTGCAAGCTGCATTGTTGGTACGAGATACTTCCATCACAAAAACTTCACGCCATTTGGGTGAAGGGACTCAATTATCAATGTAAGATTCCAGCATAAGGAGGGATGCTCCCTGTCTTTCCACATGTAAGGGAAGACCCTTGATAGAAAATACACAATTGAGTCAAGTATGCAGGTCACCACCACACGACTGGTAGCTGCTTTTGCATCAAATGAGCTAAAGCACAGGTGAAGTATTCTCTTCACTTGTGCTGGAAGGTGAAGTGGACTGGAAGATTGTTCCAGTACAATCTCATACCACCCATGCTGAAAAGCTCACTTAAGGATTGAAAATGGAACAGATGGCTCTAATGCAAGACAGATGATGAGCAGAGGCAGTTATAAAGCCTTTCTCTTTTGTATCAGAGGTGAGTGACTCTGTGATGGTGCTTTACATAGTTGTGACTAAAAATCAAAGAAAAAGAATTATCAAAAGATTCCAAAAGTTTTCAGCTTCAAAACCTCAGCTCTGACCCATTCATCACAAAAGGGTGTTTGCTCTATTTTCTTTCTAGAACAAACAACAGCTGGAAACTAATGATTTATGTGAGATGCCAAATTTAAAGCTATGGAAGAACTCTGATGAAGCTATACTAGACACTAGAGCTTCCTCCCTGTAACACTGCTCAGTAGAAAGCTCGTCCATCCTGGACCCATCCAAGAGGATTTAGTGACTTAGATGCTCAAGTGATCACAGTATAAGATTTTATTTAGAGGGCGGTTCCATGGCATAAATTTCAAGGACTGCATAATAACATGATTTCAATATTCTTAATTTTCAATTCTATTTAGCATCCTCAAAAAATTGTATATAATTAAAAGCTAAAACTCTTTTACCCATAAGAACTAATGTTACCAATGTTATTTGAAATCATATACCACACTCATATCATTTTTTTAAAGCCATGTTGTTTCTTCAGATCCCACCTTTCAGAAACAAGTATACTCACCATCACATGTAGAGAGGTGGCGTTTTTGACCTTTGGAAGGCTTGGACAGCACCAGATCATATGAAGGCATCTCCCCAATATCAATACCTTCAGCCATTTGGAGAATTTTTTCCATCAAGCGTGGGCTGTACCTATTTAAGTTAATATAATCTACAGTTAAAACAGGTAAGGATGTCTTTTTTAAAAAGCTTCAAAATAAGCCAGTCTTATAATTGCTCCCACAAGACTTTATCAACAGGGCATCTTGGCTATAAAACCAAAGAATCGGCCCTAAAATATTTACCCATCAAATGAATAATTATGTTACTAATTAGGAATCAAGATTTTTCAGCATAAGACATACAAATATAAACTCAAAAAATTTTAGCAAAAACCTTATCTTTAATTTGAATTGAAAATATCAGTATAAATTCACGATCTGTTTTGACTGTGGTCTCTATCATTTCTCATGAAATGGAATCAGGGTCCTTAGAGAAATGGCTGATTCTAAGTCTGTGGCAGGAAATGTCTAAGGTGAGCCTGAGAAATCTTCTAGCACCTAAAACCAAGGAAACTGTCAAAGATCAAAGGCGTTGTGTCAAATGGACTCAGAAGGCAATTTGAATAGACTCTTACTGGCAAAGTGAGCCAACTCAAATATTGATAAGAACAATGATGGCAATGGATTGAAATATATCAAATATGTTGAAAATCCATTAGTTCATAATGATACTTACAAACTATTATTAGTCACCTTTGGAGGATGGAAGGAACCATGTCATTATTCTGCAAACAGGCAAATATGAAAGGAAGAAAGCAAACATTTATCCTGTGTTTTCCTGTATAAATTGTACTTAGAGCAACCAAAGAGATGATGAGGAAAATGTCTTTTAGAGAAGCATTCCAGCTAATAAATGAAGGAATGGACTACTACCATTTTGTAACCTATAATAAAATAAAAAATGATCATGAGGCAGGCATGGTGGCTCACACCTGTAATCTCAGCACTTTGGAAGGCCTAAGCGGGTGGATCACTTGAGGTCAGGAGTTCGAGAACAGCCTGGCCAACATGGTGAAACTCCATCTCTACTAAAAACACAAAAATTACCCGGGTATGGTGGTGGACACCTGTAATACCAGCTACTCAGGAGGCTGAGGCAGGAAAACTGCTTGAACCTGGGAGGCAGAGGCTGCAGCGAGCCGAGATCATGCCACTGCACTCCAGCCTGGGCGACAGAGCTAGACTCCATCTCAAAAAAAAAAAAAAAAAAAAAGAAAAGAAATTATCAATGGCTGCTAAACCTATTAGGTGAAAAGCTAATGGGGGAAGAACTCACAGTCAGACCCAAGCAAATATTCTCTACTGATTATTGACAAAGGTGCCAAGACAATTCAATGGAGGAAGGATAGCCTTCTCAAAAAATGGCGCCGGAACAAGTGGGCATCCATAGGCCAAAAAAAAAAAAAAAAAAAAAAAACAACTCTACAACCTAAACCTCACACCTTACACAAAACTAACTCAAAATACATCATAAACCTAAATGTAAAACTATGAAACTTTTATTGAAAAAAAACACAGGAGAAAATCTGTGGGATCTAGGGCTAGGCAAACAGTTCTTAGGCTTGATACCAAGCATGATCCATAAAGAAACTGGTGATAAAATGGACCTCATTGAAATTAAAAAGTTTTGGCTGGGTGTGGTGGCTCACTCCTGTAATCCCAGCACTTTGGGAGGCCGAGGTGGGCGGATCACTTGAGGTCAGGAGTTCAAGACCAGCCTGGCCAACATGGCAAACCCCCATCTCTACAAAAATAGAAAAAAAAAAAATAGCTGGGCATGGTGGTACACACCTGTAGTCCAAGCTTCTTGTAAGACTGAGGCAGGAGAATCACTCAAACCAGGGAGGTGGAGGTTGCAGTGAGCCGAGATCGCGCCACTACACTCCAGTCTAGGTCTGGGTGACAGAGCGAGACTCCGTCTCAAAAAAAAAAAAAAAAAAAAAAGAGTAAAAAGTTTTGCCGTTGAAAGACTGTGAAGAGGACGAAAAGTCAAGCTGCAGACTGGGAGAAAATATCTGTAAACCACACACTTGACAGAAGACTAGTAGTACCTAAAACTCAATAGAAAAAAAAATCAAATTAAAAAATGAAGAAAAGACATAAACAAAATATTTCACCAAAGAGGACAGATTGCAAATAAGCACATGAAAAGATGTTCATCACTAGCCACTAGGGAAATGCAATTTAAAATCACAATGAGGTATCACTATACACTTATTAGAATGGCCAAAATAAAAAAGTGACAATGGCTGGGCACAGTAGCTCACGCCTGTAATCCCAGCACTTTGGGAGGCTGAGGCGGGTAGATCACGAGGTCAGGAGTTCGAGATCAGCCTGACCAACATGGTGAAACCCCGTCTCTACTAAAAATACAAAAATTAGCCTGGCGTGGTGGCATGCGCCTGTAATCCTAGCTTCTCAGGAGGCTGAGGCAGGAGAATCGCTTGAATCTGGGAGGCAGAGGTTGCAGTGAGCCGAGATTGTGCCACTGCACTCCAGCCTGAGTGACAGAGCAAAACTCCATCTCAAAACAAAAAAAAAAAAAAAAAAAAAAAAAAAAGTGACAATACCAAATGCTGGCAAAAATCAGGAGAAACTGGATCACTCAGACATTGCTGCTGGGAATATAAAATGATACAGTCACTCTGGAAAACAGTTTGGTAGTTTCTTATAAAACCAAACATCAGGCCGGGTGCAGTGGCTCACGCTTGTAATCCCAGCACTTTGGGAGGCCAAGGTGGGCAGATCACCTGAGGTCGGGAGTTCGAGACCAGCCTGACCAACATGGAGAAACACCGTCTCTACTAAAAAGACAAAATTAGCTGGGCGTGGTGATGCATGCTTCTAATCCCAGCTACTCTGGAGGCTGAGGCAGGAGAATCACTTGAACCCAGGAGGCGGACGTTGCAGTGAGCCAAGATCGCACCATTGCACTCCAGCCTGGGCAACAAGAATGAAATGCCGCCTCCAAAAAAAAAAAAAAAAAAATCAGTGACCACTTGATCCAGCGATTGCAATTATACTCTTGGACATTTATTCCAGAGAAATGAGAACTTATGTTCACACAAAAACCTGTACTTGAATGTTCATAGCAGCTTTATTTGTAACAGCCCAAAACTACAATCAGCCCATATGTCCTTCAACAGGTGAATAGTTAGATTCTGGTACACACACACTATGGAACACTACTTGGGACAAAAAGGAACTTTTTTTTTTTTTTGAAACAGAGTCTCACTCTGTCACCCATGCTGGAATGCAATGGCGCGACCTTGGCTCACCGCAACCTCCGCCTCCTGGATTCAAGTGATTCTCCTGCCTCAGTCTCCCAAGTAGCTGGGACTATAAGCATGCACCACCATGCGGGGCTAATTTTTGTATTTTTAGTAGGACAAGGGTCTCATCATATTGACCAGGCTGGTGTCAAACTCCTGACCTCTCCGCCAGCCTCAACCTTCCAAAGTGCTGGGATTACAGGCATAAGCCACCGCACCCGGCCATCTCTTTCTATTATTTCTTACAGTTGCATGTCAATCTATAATTATCTCAAGAAAAATTTCATTTTAAAAAGCTGATTGGGGACTTTATCATCTTAATATCACTAAAAGTGGGACAACCAAACATGTACCCCACGATGTGATACAATAGGATATCACGGCACTATCTAGAAAGCATTATGGCTCTCCAGAGAATTGAACCTGAACCTAATCAAGTTCCTGACTCCCAGAAACATGTGAAACACAAGAATGGAACTATCCAACTCCAGAATGAGGGAACAGTATGTGACAGCCCAGTTTCCTCATCAAATAAATACTGTAGAATGAAAATAAAAGGAAGAGGGAGTGGTTATAGGTTAAAGGAGATGGATCAATCAAATACATTGTATAGACTTTGTATCATGAATGAATCAAACGAGCTGTAAAAAGACATTTGAGAGAAATGAAGAAAACTGAACATGCAATAGGCATTGGGTGATTTTTAAGAAATTACTATTAATTTTGTTGAATATGAATAATGGTATGGTGACTATTTTTAAAAATTCTTATCTGATACAGATGTGTACTGAAGAATGTACAGGTGAAATGATGTCAGGATTTTAAAAAATATACTCCAGACTATTGCCCACAAAAACCTACAGCAGAATAGATGAAGAAGGGTAGCGTGGCAGACTGCTGATGATTGCTGAGTGATGGGTACATGGGATTCATTAAACTCTTTTCTACTTTTGTGTGTTTGAAATTTTAAGACAAAGCTTTAAAATACACAATTTAAAAAATGGCTCCTGGCTGAGCACAGTGGTTCATGCCTGTAATCCCAGCACATTGAGAGGTGGAGGTGGGCAGATCACTTGAAGCCAGGAATTCAAGACCAGCCTGGGCAACATGGCGAAACACCATCATTACAAAAAATAAAAATAACAAACAAACAAAAAACGCAGCCAGGCATGGTGACCCATGCCTGTAGTCCCAGCTACTTGGGAGGCTGAGGTGGGAGGATCACTTGAGCTGGGAAGGTCAAGGCTGCAGTGAGCTGTGATCGCACCACTGCACTCCAGCCTGGGTGACAGAGTAAGACTCTGTCTCTTTTTTTTTTTTTTTTTTTAGAGGGAGTCTTGCTCTGTCTCCCAGGCTGGAGTGCAGTGGCACAATATCAGCTCACTGCAACCTCCACCTCCTGGGTTCAAGCACTTCTCCTGCCTCAGCCTCCCAAGTAGCTGGGATTACAGGCATGCGCCACCACGCCTGGCTAATTTTTGTATTTTTCAGTAGAGACGGGGTTTTGCCATGTTGACCAGGCTGACCTTGAACTCCTGATCTCAGGTAATCCACCTGCCTCAGCCTCCCAAAGTGCTAGGATTACAGCTGTGAGCAACTGCACCCGGCTGAGATGGTCTCTTTAAAAAAAAAAAAAAAAAAAAGGTTCCTTATGAAGATTGGCTGCTTGATAGAATAACATTTTACTACAGAGAAACAGAAACAGGAGCTCAAGTAAAGTGTTTGTTATCACGGTTACCTGCTCTCCCTTCCTACCTTCAGAGCCTTCCCCAGCCTAGGACCGAAAAAGAGATTCCTGGTAGCATTTGGGAAGAAAGTTCTGAAAATGAGTAACTATCATACCTTTACATGAATCGGTTCTGAACCAGAAGGAGGGTAACATTTTCCATTTTCAGTAGAACAGCTTGCACACCCATCACGTATCATTCCACGCAAAGCAGAAGTCAAGGCATGGTGGCCTCCCCGACAGATTGCTGGAAGCTAGCTCAGTTGTAACCTGTACTTCCCACTGACAACTGTTGCTGCTAAAGCTAGCACGAGTATTTAAATACCAAGAGTAATTTTATTTTCATTGACTCTTATCTGAACATCAGAAAGCACAGTCTAAAACACAATATGGCTGGGCGGGGTGGCTCACACCTGTAATCCCAACACTTTGGGAGGCTGAGGTGGGCAGGTCACCTAAGGTCAGGAGTTCAAGACCAGCTTGCCCAACATGGTAAAACCCCGTCTCTACTAAAAATACAAAAATTAGCCGGGTGTGGTAGCAGGCGCCTGTAATCCCAGCTACTCAGGAGGCTGAGGCAGGAGAATCGCTTGAACCTGGGAGGCGGAGGTTGCAGTGAGCTGAGATTGCACCACTGCACTCCAGCCTGGACGACAAGAACGAGACTCTGTCTCAAAAATAATAATAAAATAAAATAAAATAAAACACAATACATTCTACATATCACTTCCATTCAAATTTGGGAGTACAATTTCCAAAGTATGAGATAAAAACAAAAGCCGGGTGCATGTGGCTCACGCCTGTAATCCCAACACTTTGGGAGGCCAAGGCAGGCAGATCACCTGAGGTCGGGAATTCGAGACCAGCCTGACCAACATAGAGAGACCCTGTCTCTACTAAAAATACAAAAATTAGCCGGGTGTGATGGTGCATGCCTGTAGTCCCAGCTACTTGGGAGGCTGAGACAGGAGAATCACTTGAACCTGGGAGGCAGAGGTTGCAGTGAGCCGAGATCACGCCATCGCACTCCAGCCTGGGCAACAAGAGTGAAACTCCATCTCGAAAAAAAAAAAAAAAAAAAGGTCTATGAAAATGAGATGAGTCTATAAATCTTAAACTACTAATCCCACGCCTGTTATCAAAAGTGGCCCTACAACCAGGCAACTTACCTTGAATTCCAGTCAATATTCTCCAGACCTTCAGTTAGAGCCTGATTTCAAATACAGTATACAATTGCAAATGGCATATATGTCTTATGGTGTGATGCACTTAGGGCTCACTCATTCATGCTCACTTTTCTCAGGTTTCTTCCAGCATTAGTGATTATTCTACCTACTTACTATACCCTATTCATTACATCTGCCACAAAATTCAACTTCACCCATAGGCCATAAAAATAAGTCTTTACATAGGTTGCTGATACAGTTCTCTGTCCTTTGCTATGAAGTCATAATACTGAAGAAGCCCAGCCAGCTTGAACAATAATGAAAAAGACCGTATAGTACCTAACAAACACTTCACTATTCAAAGAACAATGTAAATATGAATCTAGAGTGTTTAGTAAGACCACGAGGCTTCTACAATCCAGAGTAGCTATCCAAAGATAAAGAAGTGGTGCCACATATTTAAAGTAAGCCAAGGCAGTAAAGCTTTTATTATTCACTTTCTCCAGAGTCTATTTTTTAATAGTATGTTTTAAAGTAACACCTTTAACACCAGGCATTTTAGAAAATCCACCAAGAAAAGCACCTACATTCCCAACCACTGGCTGGGAGCGGTGGCTCACACCTGTAATCCTAACACTCTGGGAGACCAAGGCAAGAGGATCACTTAAGCCCAGGAATTCAAGATCAGCCTGGGCAACATGGCAAGACCCCGTCTCTAAAAAGAAAAAAAAAAAAAAAAAGAAGCTGGGCGTGGTGGCATACACCTGTAATCTCAGCTACTCAAATCACTTGAGCCTAGGAAGTTGAGGCTACAGTGAGCTGTGATCACACCACTGCACTCCAGCCTGGGTGACAGAGTGAGAACCTGTCTCAAAAATAGTTATAATAACCCCAACCACTGATAACTTCATCAACATGTTGGGGTTGTTTTTTTTAATTAATTTTTTTTTTTTGAGACTGAGTCTCACTCTATTGCCCAGGCTGGAGTGCAATGGCGCGATCTCGGCTCACTGCAGCCTCTGCCTCCTCAGTTCAAGTGATTCTCCTGTCTCAGCCTTCCGAGTAGCTGGGATTACAGGAGCGCACCATCCTGCCTGGCTAATTTTTGTATTTTTAGTAGAGACGGTTTCACCATGTTGGCCATGTTGGTCTCGAACTCCTGACCTTGTGATCTGCCTGCCTCAGCCCCCCAAAGTGCTGGGATTACAGGCGTGAGCCACCGTGTCTGGCCATGTTGGCGTTTATTTTTTAATGCTTTTTCTGTGTTTTCCATAACTCCCCATCACTATCAAGTCATCTATGTTGATTTGAAATCTGGTGGGGTTGTTTTTAATTTACTGTATCATAAGCCTTTTCTCCACATCATTACCACATGAGTTTTAATGGCTATACAGTATTTATATTATTGAATAAAATGTAAGATATCATTAAGGCAAGTCTAATATAGTAATTTTTTAAGATGCACGCATACTATATTTTTAAGTCTGCTAAGTTACCCTTTAGATTATAAATGCTTAAAAAAGAAAACCAGGCTGGGCGTGGTGGCTCATGCCTGTAATCCCAGCACTTTGGGAGGCCGAGGCAGGCGGATCACTTGAGGCTAGGAGTTCAAGACCAGCCTGGACAACACGGTGAAACCCTGTCTCTATTAAAAATATAAAAATTAGCCAGTCGTGGTGGTGTGCACCTGTAGACCCAGCTACTCGGGAGACTTAGGCAGGAGAATCGCTTGAACCCGGGAGGCAGAAGTTGCAGTGAGCCGAGATCACAGGCTGCACTCCAGCCTTGGCGACAGAGCAAGACCGTCTCAAAAGAGAAAGAAAAAAAAGAACCCCAAAATTCTGAGGTCTTATGGTTCTCAAAAGTAGCTGATATTATACCAAGCTTTTGGAAACCAGGATGTGACTCAACTATCCCACCATATCTAGCACATAAAAAGATGATTTCTAATGAACAAAAACATCTGTCTTCATAAGTATTACATCTCTGGACACAAGACAGGTGCATATATATGCATACTTATGAATAACATAAACCACTATAATATACAATGGCAGCTGAAATTTAATAAATACTCAGTAATAGCTGCTTACAAAACTTTTTTTTTTTTTTTTTTTGAGATGGACTCTCACTCTGGCGACCAAGCTAAAGCGCAATGACGCATTCTCGGCTCACTGCAACCCCTGCTTCCCAGGTTCAAGCAATTCTCCCGCCTTAGCCTCCCGAGTAGCTGGGACTACAAGCACCCGTCACCACGCCCGAGTTTTACCACGTTGGCCAGGCTGGTCTCAAACTCCTGACCTCACGTGATCTGCCAGCCTCAGGCTCCCAAAGTGCTGGGATTACAGGCATGGGCCACCAGCCACGGCCTTTTTACAAAACTTTAAAAAAGTATATTAAACTGTTCTACTAAGTTCAAATAAAAAAGCTGAGATTTGAAAATTAAGCAAAGATTAAAGTTTCCAAGTATAAAATTGTTTATTCAAAACTATTCATAAGGAAAACTAATTAAAAAAAAAAAAAACTTTTCATAAGACTTGGGCCAGAGCCTGGCAAAATGGCTGATGCCTGTAATCCCAGCACTTCGGGAGGCCCAGGTGGGCGGTTCACCTGAGGTCAGGACCAGCCTGGCCAACGTAGTGAAACCCCGTCTCTACTGAAAATACAAACAAAATTAGCTGGGCGTGGTGGTGCACGCCTGTAATCCCAGCTACTCGGAAGGTGGAGGCAGGAGAATCACTTGCACTCGGGAGGTGGAGGCTGCACTGAGCTGAGATCGCACCATTGCACTTCAGTCTGGGTGACAGAGCAAGGTTCTCTCAAAAAAAAAAAAAAGAAGAAGAAGAAGAAGAAGAAGAAGAAGAAGAAGAAAAAAAGCTGGGAGCAGTGGCTCATGCCTGTAATCTCAGCACTTTCGGAGGCTGAGGCGGGCGGATCATCTGAGGTCGGGAGTTCAAGACCAGCCTGACCAACATGGAGAAACCCTGCCTCCACTAAAAATACAAAATTAGTCGGGCGTGGTGGTTGCACGCCTGTAATCCCAGCTACTAGGGAGGCTGAGGCAGGAGAATCGCTTGAACCCGGGAGGCGGAGGTTGCGGTGAGCTGAGATCGCGCCATTGCACTCCAGCCTGGGAAACAAGAGCGAAACATTGTCACAAAAAAAAAAAAGAAAAAGAAAAAGAAAAAAAGACTCAGGCCAGGCGCGGTGGCTCACCCTTGTAATCCCAGCACTTTGGGAGGCCAAGGCAAGTGGATCACTTGAGCTCAGGAGTTCAAGATCAGCCTGAGCCACAGAGGGAAACCCCATCTCTATTAAAACAACAACAACAACAATTGATAAGACTCCTGATATCATAAGTTAATAACATACACCCAGATTATTGATAATCTTTCAAAAGCTCTCACACCCATTTCATTAGCTAGTGATTTATGCACTCTCCCTACTATGTGCAGTTTTGCAACATGAGCCCAGCCAGCATCTACCTTCCAAACACCAGTCTTGTATCAACCAGGAAAAGACAAATAAGGGAGCAAAGCTGGTTTCATTTTAAGGTATATTTTATCTATTAATTAATGTCTCATCAAAGGTAAATAGTAGGCCAGGATTCTCCTTCTAATCTTATTGATCGACAATGACTGGAAAACTAAATGCCCCAGTTAATCAAACTGCTTTATTAAATATAAATACACTGTCTACAATTTTAAGTAAAAATCACACAGTTCTTTAGGAATTCATATGTACAATTATTTAAGTGCTGTAGATGTAGTTGGTCAGAAAACTGAACTACTTTTTCACTAGCCACAAGACATATCTTAGAAATTGCCTGCAGAAAAAAATTCTTGGTTAAGTTGTTTACTTGGATGAAACAGACAAATGAAAAAATGAAGTGAAACAATTTTAGCCATTTGAGCTTTCTGGTTGCCTGGACAATGAGGGAGAAAATGATTAAAAAACAGAATAGAAACATTTTTATTTTATCCTACAAAGCAGTGGTTCTGAGTGCTGATCTCTGGATCAGCAACATCGGCATCACCTGGGAACTTGTCAAAAATACAAAATCTGAGGCCCCACCTCAGACCTACCGAGTCAGACACCCTGGGGCTGGGACCCAGCAATCTGTTTTAACAAGCCTAACAGGTGATTTTGATGTGTACTTAAGTTTGAACTCCCCAGTTACAGAGTCAAGAAGATATTCAAATTTGTTCTGTGGAAATTGCCACCATCACCAAAAGGAATGAAATATGGTCTGTTTCCCTGCACATCTGAGTTCCTCCTGGCTTGGTCTTATGATGAAGGAATTTTCAAAGATTTCTTTGACCTAGAAATTTATTTCAGCTCCAAGTAAAATGGAATACAAAACATTTTGCCAGAGGGAAAAAAGAGCAAGGAAATTCCTTTGTGCTATTCTTCACAGCCTGTTCCAAAAGTCAAGTGATAAACCTTGAGCAACAAATCAACAATTTAAGGCCAGGTGCAGTGACTCACTCCTGTAATCCTAGCACTTTGGGAAGCCGAGGCTGGCGGATCACTTGACCCCCAGAGTTCGAGACCAGCCTGGCCAAAATGGCGAAACCCCGTCTCTACCAAAAATACAAAAATGAGCCGGGTGTGGTGGTGCATGTCTGCAATCCCAGCTACTCGGGAGGCTGAGACATGAGAATTGCTTGAACCCAGGAGGTGGAGGTTGCAGTGAGCCAAGATCGTGCCACTGCACTCCTGCCTGGGCGACAGAGCAAGACTCTGTCTCAAAAAAAAAAAAAAAAAAAATTAACAATTTAAGTTTAGAAAGAGCTATTTCACCATGTATTCTGCAATTCACTTGAGAGAAGAGTATTCTGCCACAGAAAACAAGAACTCTGCCAAAATCTACATTAACATCAACAAGTATTGGAACACAAGTTTTACCCACCTGAAGATGAGAGGTAACATAAAGCCCATCTAAAGACTGCACTTGGTCCCTAGCTTCCAAGAGTCTTCATTGGCCCTTCCCTTTCTTCTATATGGAAGCTATCAGATATAATGCAAACATTACTTTTCAGTTAAGCTATTTGATAATGAATGGCAATTCATTAATACAAGAATGGCAATTAATACAAGAATGGCAATTCTTGTATTAACTAAACTGACTTAGCTACAATGTAATGTGTACATACATAGTATGTACAATGTAGCATACATAGTATCCACAGATGCACCTGTGTGCACACACAACAGCCTGCAATGCTTGAGCCTTTAACACCAACTACCATTGGCCTACTTTGTGTTTTTAATGCCCTGGTTATGTACAAGGGTGTTGTTCTTGGAATTAAATCCTGAGATATAATGATGTGGCTTATGTCAGTTACTTGCTTTCACTCATGATCCATCCTTCCCAAATATGGCAGCTGTGGCTCAGTGGAAAGAGCATCAGTCTGGGCATCAGAAGACCTACGTCCTAGCCCCAGCTGTAAGACCTTGGAAATGTCACTTAACTTCTTGGCCTCCACTGATTTAGCAGTAAAAATGAGATGCCACCTAATCCCCAAGGTTGTTGTAGGAAATGAAATAATAAATATTTAAAATGTGTTGTACATCATAAAGCTGTATACATCCACTCACTCCACACACATTTATTGAGCAGCTATTATTTACCAGGCAATCTTCTAGGCACTGAGGATAAAGGTGTAAACAAGAAAGCAAAATCCCTATCCCTAAGGGAGCTTCCATTCTAGTGGGAAGGTAAGATTTATTATTAACACAAAGAATGGTTATCCTCATTTAAGTTTTTGTTTTTATTTTAAGGATTCAGATTTCCGACAGCCTTCTGTGATATTATGGAGACTTATGATTATAGGATAAAGGTAACTTTTGAACTCAAGAACAACACTCTTAGGCAAAGGTCAAGTAGATTTACCTGACTTGTTCAATAACTAAGGCTTCTTCAGTTGTAACCAGCTCCTCCTAATCATTATCTCTGGAGGTAGAAATTATGCTAACCTTGAGAAGACAGAAAAATAATGTCTGTGATGAGAGCAAAGTATATCACACTGAATGCCATGTTCAATAATTAAGGGCAGGAGGAGACAATCCTATTTTTCTGCATCTGTTACAGTCACTCCTGGAACTGAACTGGCCAAAATTGATATGATCATATTCCAGAATCTCTCACCCTTCCTGATTTAAAAAAACTATGATTGCAGGAATGTCAAAAGAAGTCGTCTCCCAGTCTATCAAAGAATGACTAGTCTAGTATAGGGCCGATTTAGGGGTTCTGAAGGACAGAGGTCCAAGTAGCCTGTTCAAAAAAAAAAAAAAAAAACACGCTGCGTTGGAACCATACTGCAGTCTCCATTGAATGCAAAGAGCTTTCTAAGAGGCCTGTTCAAAACGTCACCAGGTTCTAGGAAAGGGGGGAAAAACAAACACACACACACACCCCCACCCCCACCCCCACCCCAGACACACACACCTAAAACCTCACTCAGAGCCAAATGTTAATCCTTCTGATGCCATTTAGGGTAAAAAGAGGGCAATCCATTTTTACAGTAGATATATCCATTTCTTTGTTTGAGTCCAGACACATTATGCGCAAATCTACAAGCAAGGCTGACGCTGCTGCGGCTCAGAGAGCTGATACGTACCGCCTCCCCAGGAGAAGACAGTAAGACCCTGCTAGGGGGCTGCAAGTAGAGGGGGGTATTTAAGAGGAATGGAAAAAGAGAGTGGTCAGGAGGAGACTAGAACAGTGGGGTCCCCTCGCCCTTCCCCCACAACCCCAACTGTCGAATATATTCTCTGCGGATACTGCATCCTTGGAAGGCCCTACGCAGGTCCGAGATGCTGCTATTCATCATTTCCCACGTCCTCTAATACTGCCACCAACTACAATGACCACCTCTCAATAATCCTCTTCTAGGCGCTGCTTCGTCTCCATCCCTGGTCCTGGAGAGGCCGCTTCCGCGATCTCTGCACCCTCCTAGCTGTTATGTCATGCCCAACCACCACAGTCGGCCACCCCACCCCCAGGCCAATAGTGATCCCTCTAGTGCCCTCCAGCACCTCCAAATCTCCAGCCTCCAAGCTATCCTCCGCATCCCGCCCCCGTCCCTATTCCAACCACCATCATCGATCCCTCCAGCGCCGTCCCTAACCCGATCCCCCATCACCGATTTCTCACCCCCCGTCCCTAACCCGACACCCACACCTTCCTCACCTGCAGCCCAGGAAGACGTGGTTGGTCCAGGCGGCGGAGAGCGCGAGGAGCTGGTCGAGGGCAGCCCCGGGATAGCTGTGCAGGTGCCGACAGATGAAGCTGCGCCGCAGAGCCCACTGCCAGTCACTTTCGTGGCTATAGCGCCACTGCTCCAGCACCGGCTCGGGCGGGGGCGGCGGGAGGGGCGGCAGCGGCGGCGGCGGGAGGGGGGGCAGCGGCGGCGGCGACAGGAAGTCGCCCCCCAACAGCAGACGTCCTCCAGCCATCTTCTCCGCCCCCAAGCAGGGACCCCAGGGACGAAGCCGACTACGGACCGCGAGCTAGGCAGCTAGCAAGCGGGCGGAAACGGGGGACCGGTGGGAGGGGCCGGGTAAGGAGGGGCGCGCTGAGGGGCGAAGATCAACTCTCGGGGGGACTGGAGTGTGTGCGTGGGGGCCACCGTTAGGAGGAAAAGAGGAGCACGAGCTCGCGTCCCGACACCGGGGTGCACGTCCGCTGCACTCTAACTCGTGGAGAAGCAGAAGGGCTTCCGCCGCACTCACGCGCGAGCCGGGGAGGCCGAGTCAGGCTCCGCACCTCCACGGATCCGCAGACCCACGCACTGCGCGGAGAGCGATAAAAGACCCCAGCACGCTCTGCTCCCCTCCTCTAGGTTCTAGCCTACCTACCCGCGTGCCGTCCGGGGTTGTGAGGCCAGTGCGCTTGCGCCGCGGCTGTTCCCTAACTTCCAAATCCCGTCGCAGAATCTCGCGCGACGTACTTTTTTCCCTCCAGTGACGACTACGGGCCTTTGACGCGCTACGGTGACAAGCGGAGGGCGGGGACTCCAGAAAGGGAATTTAGGAAGGTTCTCTGAGGTTCGAGAATATGGTTAGAAGGTGCCCTCAGATGAATGTTGGTAGCCCACGGCTTGTCTGACGCTTTTCCCTGGATTTTTAAGCGGCGCGACAGTGAGACCATGTTCCTTGTAAGGGATTTAGGTCTGCAATGGACTTTACATTAAAACAAAACAAAACAGTCAGCTCCCCGAGGTGACTTTTCTTCAGAGAGTAGCTTGAAATGCTCTGTGCATCGTGCATCATTAGCTTTGTGTGATAGCTTACTGCGAAAACGTAGTAAAAAATGAAACGCTTGCCAAGAAAATCATCCACAGCGCCGCTTCTCATGTTAGCCAGTTTCAAGTCCATACTGTATCCCAATTACAAACACAGACACTGTTTACACAGTTCTGATCACGATTGCAAGTCTGTATTTCATGTATCAACTTAAGTGCAAAAGATTACAAGATACAAAAGGGGCCCAGAGAAGAGGGTACTGCAAGGTAGCAAGCCGCTCAATCACTGTAGCCAAATCTATCACTCCACCTGGAGTCAGAGTCACTCAATAACTTCAGTCCCTATCTGCCAACTTGTGTCACGAAAGCAGTTAATCAATGAGTGTCTGTCGGCGGGAATTTACACAGCACCTACTGTGTGCTCAATACAGCAAGAGTGCAAAAAAGAAGGAAAGAAAGTGGGTTTTCTCTGTTTTCCTGGAATTGACTACAATCTTGGTGGGAGAAATAGCCCTGCGTAAAACTAAATGTTTCACCAGGAGCCGGACCATTGGATGAGGTGGCTTTGACACACTACCATCTTTAACTCTCTAATGACGTATTTCTAATTATATGACATTTATGTGTAGGGGTGTATTAGACTGAGAGGAGCAGAAGATAACAGCACTTTACACACTTTCATAATTTATTTCCACATCTGTCTTTCTCCGTGGTGGGCATTCATGTTTATTGGGGTAACAATCGAACTGTTTTTAAAAAGTTCACAAGGTGATACATGCTGTGAAGAAAATAAAACAGGCTGGGTGCGGTGGCTCACGCCTGTAATCCCAGCACTTTGGGAGGCCGAGGCAGGAGGATTACTTGAGGTCAGGAGTTCGAGACCAGCCTGGCCAACATGGTGAAACCCCCGTCTCCACTAAAAATACAAAAATCAGCCGGGCGTGGTGGCAGGCGCCTGTAATCCCAGCTACTCGGGGGGCTGAGGCAGGAGAATCGCTTGAACCCGGGAGGCAGAGGTTGCAGTGAGCCAATATCGCGCCACTACACTCTAGCCTGGGTAATAGAGTGAGACTCCGTTTCAAAAAAAAAAAGAAAAAAAGAAAGAAAAGAAAGAAAACACAGCAGTGCAAAGGCAAATGACTGGAGGAACACTAGATGAGGAGTCAGGTGACCTAAATTCTCATCTCATCATTGCCAACAACTATCTCTACAGCCTTCGGCAAGACACTTCACCTCTGTGGCCTTATTTTTCTCACTCGTACAATCATTACTTGAATTTATTATCTCTAACCTTCCTTCGTAGTACTGCATTCTTTGATTTGATGGTTCAGAGACTAACATTACCTCAATAAACATGGATGCCCACCATAGAGAAAGATAGACATGGAAATACAGAATTCTGAAACTGAAAAGTGCTGTTATCTTCTGCTCTTCTCAGTCCAATACACCCCTATGCATAAGGTGTCATATAGTTAGAAATATGTCATTAGAGAGTTAAAGAGGGAACTGAGTCAAAGCCACCTCATCCAGTGGTCCTACCGCTGGTGGCACATTTAGTTTTATATAGGGCTATTTCTCCCCACCCAGCTTGTAATCAATTTCAGGACAACAGAGAAAAACCACTTTCTTTCCTTTTTGTATTCTTGCTGTATTCCACTGGAATGTCAGTTACATGAAAGCATGGAACTCATCTGTTTTGCTCTTAGCACCTACACCTTGATCCTGTAGGCACTCCAGAGATATTTGTTGAATTGAATGCATAAATGAATGAAGCTTTTCCTTTTGTCCCAACCCAGTGAAAATCATTTCCTTGGAGCCTACATTTTAAGCTGATTTGTTATTTTATAATTAGATTAATTTCAGCCTGCTATTGTTTGAGTATGTCCCCTTCAAAATTTAAGTGTTGAAACTTAATGGCTAATGTGATGGTATTAAAAGGTGGGGCCTTTAAGAGGTCATTAAGCCATGAGAGCTCCTCCCTCAGGAATGGGATTAAGGCCCTAATGAAAGAGGCTTTAATCGGTGTTTGGTCACTTGCCCTTTGCCTTCTGCCATGTGAGGATATAACACTCCTCTCCCCTTGTTGCTGGAGGATGCAGCAACGAGGCACCATCTTGGAAGCAGAGAGCAGAGAGCTGCCCCAACCAGACAACTGAACCTTCTGGTGCCTTAATCTTGGATTTCCCAGGCTCTGGAACTCTGAGAAATGTATATTCTTTATAAGTCTCAGGTCTCAGTATCTTGTTATAGCAGCATAAATGAACTAAGACATAGCCTAAGTTGCCAACTTTCACCAAAATCAGCATTGTAAGAAATATACATCTTTCCTAGAAAACAATCTGTGAAAAGATAAACTACTTCCTCTCAGCCTGGATTAAAACTTTTCCGTTGTATAGAAACAAATAATTGTAATCTGACTTTTGAAATTGAATTACAAAATAAAAGGTGTTGGAACTGATGTAAGAGGCCATCTGCTGTGGAACAACCATAACAGGATTCCATTTGTAAATCGCACTAAGGAATAAGCAGTTTCATCCATAGAACACAAATTTCCAGGATTCTCCATGTCCTTCTCTCCCTGATATCCTTCTGATTACAAAAAATCCATCAGCCAATCTATTTTAGCCCATTCCTTTCTCACAGCCACAGATGGTTTCTCAGTGAGCAGGAGTTAAAACCCCTGAGCAGAAATACATTAGTTGAAGAGAGGTGTAGGTGTAGATAATAAAGGTCGCCATTACAATCCTAAACAATCCAGAAGGCTGGGCGCGGTGGCTCACTCCTGTAATCCCAGCACTTTGGGAGGCCGAGGCAGGCGGGTCACCTGAGGTCAGAAGTTTGAGACCAGCCTGGCCAACATGGTGAAACCCCATCTCTACTAAAAATACAAAAATTAGTCGTGCATGGCGGCATACACCTGTAGTCTCAGCTACTCAGGAGGCTGGGGCAGGAGAATTGCTCGAACCTAGGAGGTGGAGGTTGCAGTGAGCTGAGATCGCGCCACTGCACTCCAGCCTGGGCAACAGAGCAAGACTCCGTCTCAAAAAAGAAAACAAAAACAAAAACAAAAACAATCCGGATACCACCTGTAATCATCCATCCTCCTCCCCTCTATTGCAGGGGTCTGTCACTGTCTTTTTTTTTTTTTTTGGAGACGGAGTCTCGCTCTAATCCACTGTTGCCCAGGCTGGAGTGCAGTGGCACGATCTCAGCTCACTGCAACCTCCGCCTCCCTGGTTCAAGCAATTCTCTGCCTCAGCCTCCTAAGTAGCTGGGATTACAGGCGCCGGTCACCACGCCCTGCTAATTTTTGTATTTTTAGTAGAGATGGAGTTTCACCATCTTGGCCAGGCTGGTCTTGAACTCCTGACCTCGTGATCCACTCACCTCAGCCTCCCAAAGTACTGGGATTACAGGCGTGAACCACCGTGCCCGGCCCTGTCACTGTCTTAAGACACATAAACCCCCGTTGTGACTGCTTTGAGCTTCCTTTCCTGCTTTTGCCTATAGGGGGAGTCAGTACGTAATGAAAAGACAGAAACTTGGAACCTGTCTTTTAACTACTCCATAAACTATCCCAAAAATCAGATCACTAAAAGTTCTTGACCCGAAAATTCTGCACCATCATGTGCTCTTGAGGAATGTTTAGTAACGGATTGAAAGCATAACTAGGAGTTCTCACTGGCCAATTCTGAGTAATGTGAGCACCAATATTATTAAAGACAGTAATGAATTATAAACCACTGAAAACTAGGGAGCCATAAGTCCACAGTGATACCAAATAGATAAATAAATGAGAGAGAAGGGAGGGCCTTTGCAGGGAGGGGCTTTGCTTTCAGTCGAATACCATGTGCTGACTGGTAAATACGGAGGGAGTGCTGGAGTTGGAAAATCATCATTTTATATAGATTGGTCCAGGCAAACATTATCAATAGATTCTCAATCCAAGGAGAAATTTTTGATGAGTAAGATATTTCCAGAGACTTAACAGTTTCTCTTCACAGATTGTTTATTAGTAGCAATAAAGGAAAAAAAAAAAACAGTAATTATATCCTGGAGAAATTGGGCAACACCTTGACCCAAAATGAGAACATCCTATTTTTAAAATAGGACTTCAAAAATATCAATGTCATGAAAGACAAAGAAGGGCTATTCCAAACGAAAGGAGAGTAAAAAGACAGGGCACAATGCATAAACGTAGACTAGATCCTGTACTGCAAGAAAAAAAATGCTATAAAGGATATTATTTGATAGATTAGTGTTAGAATGTGAAATTTACAAAGTTGATAACTGCCTGCAGTTATGTAAGAAAATATTATCTGTATATATGGGGCACATATATATGGGGCACAAAAATGATAAAGCAGTAGGGCAAAATGTTATCAACTGGTGAATTTGGGTCAAGAGTATGTGAGTATACGTTGTACTATTCTTTTTTTTTTTTTTTCGAGACGGAGTTTCACTCTTGGTGTCCAGGCTAGAGTGCAATGGCATGATCTCAGCTCACGGCAACCTCTGCCTCCTGGGTTCAAGCGATTCTTCTGCCTCAGCCTCCAGAGTAGCTGAGATTATAGGCATGTGCCACCACACCTGGCTAATTTTGTATTTTCAGTAGAGATGGGGTTTCTCCATGTTGCTCAGGCTGATCTCGAACTCCTGACCTCAGGTGATCTTCCTGCCTCAGCCTCCCAAAGTGCTGGGATTACAGGCATGAGCCACGGCGCCCAGCCATGTTGTACTATTCTTGTAACTTAATTTCAAAATGTAGTTTGAAAAGTGCAATAGTGGGCCAGGCGCGGTGGTTCACGCTTGTAACCCCAGCATTTTGGGAGGCCAAGGTGGGCAGATCATGAGGTCAAGAGAACAAGACCATCCTGGCCAACAAGGTGAAACCCGTCTCTACTAAAAATACAAAAATTAGCCAGGCGTGTTGGTGCTTGCCTGTAGTCCCGGCTACTTGGGAGGCTGAGGCAGAAGAATCGCTTGAACCTGAGAGGCGGAGGCTGCAGTGAGAGATCGTGCCACTGCACTCCATCCTGGGCGACACAGCGTGACTCCATCTCAAAAAAAAAAAAAAAAAAAGCAATAGCTCCTGATATTGGTGAAGAATATAAATCTAGTGCAGTGGCACAATCTCGACTCACTTGCAGCCTCCGCCTCCCGGGTTCAAGCAATTCTCCTACCTCAGCCTCCCAAGTAGCCGGGACTACAGGCATGTGCCACCACACCCGGCTGATTTTTTGTGTTTTTAGTAGAGATGGGTTTTCACCACGTTGGCCAGGCTGGTCTTGAACTTGTGACCTCAAGTGATCCGCCCGCCTCAGCCTCCCAAAGTGCTGGGATTACAGGTGTGAGCCACCACGCCCAGCCTCTAGCTACCTCTTAATCACGTATCTTGAGGTCGCACTTTACTGGGACCTCTGGAGAGCTTATAAATGATGCCCCTACTCTTATGAAGCTTAACATCTCTTCAGGAGGGAAGTCCCCCAAATAAGAAGCAGAGAAGATTATATAAGTTCAGCTAGGAGCCGGACTCAGCGGCTCACGCCTATAATCTCAGCACTTTGGGAGGCCAAGGTGGGCGGATCTCTTGAGCTCAGGAGTTGGAGACCAGCCTGGCAATATGGTGAAATCTCGTCTCTACAAAAAAATACAAAATGTAGCTGAGTGTGGTGGTGCGTGCCTGTAGTCTCAGCTACTCGAGAGGCTGAGGTGGGAGGATCGCTTGAGCCCAGGAGGTAGCAATTGCAGTGAGCCGTGATCGTGCCACTGCATTCCAGCCTGGGCGATGGAGTCAGACACTGTTAAAAAAAAAAAAAAAAGTTCAACTAGGGAGTTTGAAAATGGAGAAGAGATCAGGAATCAGGATAGGTGGATGAGATCAAGAAAGTCTTCAAAGTAGGACCTGAGCCTTGAAGGTAGGATTTAAATCAGTAGATGATATTTCAGACAGAGTCAACGAACAGTTTGTGTAACTCAGGGAGAGGTTTGTGCAGAGACAGAATAGACTGGACAGAGA
Source organism: Pongo abelii (assembly GCF_028885655.2). NCBI lineage: Eukaryota > Metazoa > Chordata > Mammalia > Primates > Hominidae > Pongo > Pongo abelii. The sequence continues at coordinate 125,355,567 of NC_072008.2, forward strand.
ACAAATATTGGGAAGTGTTGAAAAACGTGGTTGAGTAGATACAAGGGGCCAGTCTGCAAGTTCCCCAAGGGCAGCATCTAACTAGATCTCATGCAAAAGATTTAATTAAGCCTGGGCACAGTGGCTCACCCCTGTAATCCCAGCACTTTGGGAGGCCGAGGCAGGAGGATCACTTGAGGTCAGGGGTTAGAGACTAGCCTGGCCAACATGGCAAAATCCGTCTCTACTAATAATACAAAAATTAGCCGGGCGTGGTGGCGGGCCAGGGACTACAGGACCACGACACCAGGCTAGTTTTGGTTACGTTTCTTAATGGCTGGGAAAAAAATTGCTGGGTGCAGTGGCTCACGACTGTAATCTCAGCACTTTGGGAGGCCAAGGTAGGTGGATCGCTTGAGCTCAAAAGTTTGAGACCAGCCTGGGCAACATGAGGAAACCTGTGTCTACAAAAGATACAAGAATTAGCGGGGCATCGGGGCACGCTCCTGTAGTCCCAGCTACTTGGGAGGCTGAGGCAAGAGAATTGCTTGGGCCCAGGAGCTCGAGGCTGCAGTGAGCTATGACTATGCCACTGCACTCCAACCTGGATGAAGAGTGAGACCCTGTCTCAAAAAAAAAAAAAAAAAAAATCAAAAGAATAATTCAGGATACGTGAAATTCAAATCATGTGTCCATAAGTGAAGTTTTATTGAGCACAGCCATGCTCAACCTCTTACATATTATCTACGGCTGCTTTTGTGCTATAGTAACAGTTGAATAGCTGCAGAGATCATATGGCCTGCAAAGCCTAAAATATTTATCAGCTGGCGCTTTACAGAAAAAGTTTGCAGCTGGGTGCAGTGGCTCACGCCTATAATCCCAGCTCTTTGGGAGGCCGAGGTGGAAGGATCACTTGAGCCCAGGAGTTTAAGACCACACTGAGCAACAGCCAGACCCCAGTCTCTACCCCCCACCAAAAAAAATTAAAAATAATCTGGGCATGGTGGCACGAGCCTATAGTCCCAGATACTCAGGAGGCTGAGGTGGGAGGATCACCTGAGCCCAGGATTTCGAGGCTGCAGTGAGCTGTGATTGCACCACTGCACTCCAGCCTGAGCAACACAGTGAGATCCAGTCTCAAGAAAAAAAAAAAGTTTGCTCACTCCTGACCTAAAGCAATGGTTGTCCACGTGGGGCGATTGTGCACAGGGAACATTTTGGCAATGCCTGGAAACGTTTCTGGTTGTCACAACTGTGGAGGGTAGGGAGGGCATCCTACTGGTATCTAGTTAGTAGAGGCCAGGGATAGTGCTAAATATTCTTTAATGCACATGACAGCCCTCCAGATGTCTGGTCCCAAATGTCCATAGTACTGTGGTTGAGAAACTCTGGATTATAGGACTCTAAGGTGAGTACTTTCTTTTTTTTCTTTTTGAGACAGAGTTTTGCTCTGTCGCCCAGGTTGGAGTGCAATGGCGCGATCTCGGCTCACTGCAACCCCTGCCTTCCAGGTTTAAGCAATTCTCCTGCCTCAGCTTCCCCAGTAGCTGGGATTACAGGTACGTGCCACCATGCCTGGCTAATTTTTGTATTTTTAGTAGAGACTGGGTTTCACCATGTTGGCCAGGCTGGTCTTGAACTCCTGGCCTCAAGTGATCCATCCACCTCGGCCTTCCAAAGTGCTGGGATTACAGGCGTGAGCCACCGCACCTGGCCAGGTGAGTACTTTCTAGTACAGGGAAAACTCAGTCCTTAACAAGGGAGCCCATTGACTGAATGCCCAGGTCTTTAACTTACTTTAGCTCAGGTAGCCTTCACAATGACCATGGCAAGGCAATCACTGATGTCCTCCTTTTCTGGAGACGTTTTATTAAATTTTTATTTTATTTATTTATTTTTGAGATGGAGTCTCACTCTGTCGCCCAGGCTGGAGTGCAATGGCGTGATCTCGGCTCATGGCAACCTCCGCCTCCCGGGTTCAAGCGATTCTCCTGCCTCAGTCTCCCAAGTAGCTGAGATTATAGGCATACACCACCACACCCGGCTAATTTTGTATTTTTAGTGGAGACGGGGTTTCTCCATGTTGGTCAGGCTGGTCTCGAACTCCCGACCCCAGGTGATCTGCCCACCTTGCCTACAGCTCACAAGTCTGTAGGGCTCCAGGGCTCGTAATTTTCCATAACACCTCAGTGCCTGCCTCTGCTCAGTGATGTCACAAACGTCACAGACGTATTGTCTCACTCGGCTGTCCCCTAGTGTGTGAGCTGCGCAGAGCCAGGCCTATATACGTGGATATTTTCTGAAGTCTCCAGGCCTCTGTAAGGAAAGGATGCATGCCCTGATGTCCGCACCCTGGCCCTTAGGAAAACAAAGTTGAAGAAAATTCGTTTTCCTAAGGGCCACCAGAATTCTTTTTTTTTTTTATTATTTTTTTTTAATTTATGAAGTATTTGTTGATCATTCTTGGGTGTTTCTCGGAGAGGGGGATATGGCAGGGTCATAGGATGATAGTGGAGAGAAGGTCAGGAGATAAACACATGAACAAAGGTCTCTGGTTTTCCTAGGCAGAGGTCCCTGCGGCCTTCCACAGTGTTTGTGCCCCTGGGTACTTGAGATTAGGGAGTGGTGATGACTCTTAAAGAGCATGCTGCCTTCAAGCATCTGTTTAACAAAGCACATCTTGCACCGCCCTTAATCCATTTAACCCTGAGTTGGCACAGCACATGTTTCAGAGAGCATGGGGCTGGGGGAAAGGCCACAGATCAACAGCATCCCAAGGCAGAAGAACTTCTCCTAGTCAGAACAAAATGGAGTCTCCTATGCCCACCTCCCTCTACACAGACACAGCAACAATCTGATCTCTCCTTCCTTTCCCCAAACTTCCTCCCCTTCTCTTCAACAAAACCGCCATCGTCCTCATGGCCCGCTCCCGATGGTCGCTGTCTCTTCGGAGCTGTTGGGTACACCTCCCAGACAGGGCAGCCGGGCAGAGGCGCTCCTCACCTCCCAGACAGGGCGGCCGGGCAGAGGCGCTCCTCGCTTCCCAGACGGGGCCGCCCGGGCGGAGGCGCTCCTCTCCTCCCAGACGGGGCGGCCGGGCAGAGGCGCTCCTCACTTCCCAGACGGGGCCGCCCGGGCAGAGGCGCTCCTCGCTTCCCAGACGGGGCCGCCCGGGCAGAGGCGCTCCTCGCTTCCCAGACGGGGCCGCCCGGGCAGAGGCGCTCCTCACTTCCTCCCAGACCGGGTGGCAGCCGGGCAGAGGCGCTCCTCACCTCCCAGACGGGGCGGCCGGGCAGAGGCGCTCCTCACTTCCCAGACGGGGCGGCCGAGCAGAGGCGCTCCTCACTTCCCAGAGGGGGCGGCCGGGCAGAGGCGCTCCTCACTTCCCAGACGGTGTGGCGGCTGGGCAGAGGTGCTCCTCCCTTCCCAGATGGGGCAGCCAGGCAGAGGCGCTCCTCACTTCCTCCCAGACGGGGTGGCGGCCAGGCAGAGGCGCTCCTCACTTCCCAGAGGGGGCGGGCCACCAGAATTCTTTAAAGTGACTACTCTCTCTCTTGCCTACTTTAATGCTTGGGAGGATGGGAGGCTCCGCTCTCTAGTAGACCCAGGACACAAAATACTCCTTAGTATCTATAGAATGCTTTTTCAGTCATAAAGACTAGTCATATCCATGAATTTTGGGGGATGCTCACATCACAGGATTAAATGAGAGAAGACACGTGGCACAGAGTTCTTTTCCTGCCAGAATTAAAACTCACCTGAATCTTGTTCCATAGGCTCTGGCGCTCCGCGTTCTCCATCTAATACACTAGATGATAATCAGCTCAACTTAGTTGAATCCATGCTAATAAAGAAAAAGTAGAGGACTTCCTGCCCACCTCCACCCCAGGTGTTGGGAATTTCAGGCCCAGCTGGAATAAAGTTGGAGGGGGCAGGCACGGGGGATGGCAACCCATCTAGGAAGATTTCATAGGCTGGTAGTGCCTCCCTGAGCCCTTCAAATCACCCACTCAGAAGGCAGCCACCCACTCCTCAGGCAAACCGTGGTGGGCCGCATCACCCAGTGACTTAAGATCAGATCACACAGCCATTTAGCATTTCTTTGAATTTTATTGAAAATTGACATGGACATTAGAAAGGTATCAAGCTAAACAGTGCTGGTTCTGGGATGTTTCTCCTAGAGAATGAAAGCCCCAGAGGGGCAATGACTGGTCACACCTTTGAGCAAAAAGAACAAAGGAGAAGAAAGGAAAAACACACACAGATTCTGGAAAACATGCAAAGAGGCTCTCTCAAGAGACATTGAACAGCAGAATGGTGGTGATGGTGGTAGGGGATATATGAGAATGAGCACACCCACATGGTATTTTGATGCAAGTTAAACCAATGAATTCAAGGCAGATTTACCAACATCAAAGCTCTCCCTCCAGATTCCAGGTTGAGCAGAAACCTCTCTCAAAACCCCAACTGGTCTCGGAATGGAGTTCCGAGGTAGAATGGAGTAATTTTGCCTTCACTAAGCTTAAGCCCCCTCCCTTCTCTACCTAAGTGTTAGATAGTGGATACATTTTTCCCCTTTGCTGGAATCTATAGGTCTGTGAATGCTGAAGATACAAATGTCACTTGACTTTCTCTTGCATATTCAGAAATGTTTAACAGTGGCCGTAGACAGTCAACCCATCGAACCAGAGAAATGTTTAAAAGAAAAACATAAAACTCAAACAAAACCTTGTGAACAGAACAGTACTTCCATACCCACAGCTGAGGTGTCCTGCCCCAGTCACTTACACTTGGGTGAGTGGTCCTGTAGTTGTTTCTCTGAGGTTACATTTTGTCCATTTTCCAGCTCTGATGGTTCTTTTCCTGCCTTGTTAGTTAGGACAAGACACTTCCATTTAAAATACCATGTGAGTCAGGAAGAGAGCTTCTTGCCTGGACACAGGGACACATGAACACTTGTTGAGTGGTGTGGTGTATGTGTGTGTGCTTGCAGTTTGAGGGGAGAGGAAATTGGCTGATTTCTGATTTGAGACAATATGGAACCCTAACTCTTCTATAATGGCAGTCTTCTCCTTTAGACTTAGTGCAGCTGCTGAAGACAAGATTAAAAAAAGCTGGAAAGGGAGAGAGAAAGAGAAAGAAAACATGAAATTAGCCAAAGAAAGAGGACATTCAAAGTAAGACAGGGGGAGGGGAATGGGCAATATTGAGGTGGCACAGATTATAGTTTGAGAAGACAGGTTAGAAATGGGGGTCATTGCTGGGCCATCGCCACGGGGAAATCTGCTGAGAAGGTTTTAAGAACACCGCACACCAGTTTAAAGCTTCTTGTTTTAATTAAAAACAAGCACATATTAACAGCCACATGTGAATGCCAAATGATTAAAACAAAAAAACAAAAACAAGAGCCATCGACACTGCAGCTAGGGAAAGCAAACTTCTTGGCTTAAGAGAAGTGAGGGATGTGTGTACGTGTGTGTGTGTGTGTGTGTGTGTTTCAGAAAAGCCACTCCAGTCTGGGAAAATAAAAGCACAGACCATTTCTAATGACTGGTTTTGTTTCACCAGAAGTAAACAGAGTACTTAGGGTATTTTTTTAAAAATAGTAACAGTTGTACTAATTGAAGAAGGAAAAAATCTGTCTACAGTGAGAAAAGCTACCCAATGAAATACACATTTTAATAGGCTTCATCAACTTTTTAATTTATGTTCACTCATGGGTTCGATTTTTGTTTACCAAACTTCCCTGATTATAAGGGTCACCTAGGGCACCTGTTACACACAGTCTCCTGGACCCCGTTCCAGCCTTGCAGCATCACTGGGTCATTGGGTTAAGGAGCTGGCCCAGCATGCCTTCGTTTTGCCAGCCCTCACCCAATACATCTTCAGATGTTTTTCTGTGGAAAAAAACCTCAAGGGTCTTCTAATACTAACTAGTCAGTTACTCTGAACATCAAAAGACCTCGTATCCAGGAATGTAACGTACATAAACAGATTGAATCCCTTTGTGAAATTGATTGGGAGTCAGAAGGCATGAAAATTAGTCTGGCTTCTGCCTCGAAACAGAAGTGGGACCTTGGTCAAGTCCCTTCCCTTCTCTGGGCCTTCATTTCTCCTTACGGAGTAAGTAGGTTATATCGTCTTACTGACTAAAATGTCTCCCTTAATATAAAACTCCTCCTTAGTTTCTGAAGGTCTCTCCAAGGCTGTGTGGGTCTAATACTTTTGAAGTATTCAGAGCTTCTCAAGCCTTAAGTAGTTAATCTGTACACAAATGCAAATGAAGGCGCCTCCGGTTTGTAACGCAAATAATTACCGGGCGGCGGTGTGGGGAGGTGGTGGTTACCGGTTGGTTGTTTAAGCGTGAATTTCTGGGAAAGCAGCTCTGAAGCTGGACATAGAATCATCAAAGTTGCAAATATGAAGCCTTTCCCAAGGAGACCTGACAGGCCTAACTCAGCATCTCTCTGAGCTACTGGCTGAGTATCTGAGCAGATTTTTTTTCTTTTTTTGGTTGTTGGTTTGTTTCTACCTCCAAGCATATGGTCTTCAAAAAAATACTCCACTGTAACTTGAATTTTCTCAAGAAACTGGCTTGTGCTTTGGCAGCATCACCTTCATACTTGCTCTGGTCACTCACCAATCAGTAGAGCACCAAACCTACACAGCAAACCTACACTCTTGCTTTGCCAACAAGAAAAGTACGTGCATATGTTTGCTTTTCATTTTTTTCTTTTTGCTTCCTATTATGATCTATAATTGAAGTGAGAAATCCCCTTCCCCTTCTCAATACTTCAAAAAGGCCTGGAAATTTGGCATAACCTTGTTTGACTGTGTGCTTTGAAAGTAAGTGATCAAAAAAAGAAACTCTAAAAAAAAAATAGAAGTAGGTGGTCATGGTCAGTGCCAGTGGGGCTGGGAGGCAGGAGCAAGTTGCGGAACTCAAAAAGAAGAAGTGAGCTTGAAGTACATGGCAGGATAGGGGTGGAGGGCCTGGCTGCCTGGCACCCCAAAGGAAAGCTGTCAGTTAAAATAGGAACCTCGGCTTAAAAGGCTAAATGGAGTCCAGTCCAGCTGTAGCGGGGAATACTATTCAGTACACAGCCATGGATTACTGCAAAGGAAGGGCAGAGAGACGGCATGTTAGCCACAGATCATTGCCAGGTCAACTCCATCTCTCACACTGTCACTGGCCAAACACCAAAGGCCACTGTGCCTCATAACCCTGACAAGGGAGGGCTCTCTACTTCACAGAGGTTCCCGAAGCCACTATCAGATGGGACACATGATAAAAACTTAGGGCTGGAATATTTTTAAACTCTCAACTCCTTAAATTGGAAAGAAAGTTAAGGGCCTTCCAAGGTGTAACACCTCTTTTCTTCTCTCCGGCCAAGTCTCATCTCTTCTTATTGGGGGATGCATGCAAAATGCATGTTAAAAATCATCATGACATTCACCAAATGAACTAGAAGACTCATCAGAGCAAACCTCCAAACACTTGATTCTTTGACAGCTCAGTTTTCCAGCCTACAAAGTGGGATTTATTATTCCTGCTACTGGCTTCACCTTATTGGGACAGTATGGAGCCCTTCCGGAAATTACCCCCCGAGATGCTGAAATACTTCACAAGAAGAATTCGGTAAGGCTATCATTCAAGACTCTAGGCTGGTAATAATATTCAGGTTTATTCTCCCTTTTGCATCTGTGGGATACCCAGAGTTAGAGAGAGGGGAAACGTCTGCTATTTTCTTCAGCAGTTGTGTTTTATGGGAAGGGCTTGGTGTAAATAAATGAGTTGCAGATTTTGAGCACAGCTTGAGTGCAGTTACTTCGAGTGAATGAAAACTGGAAAGGGCTGGACTCAAAGGTTAGAAGGAAAAGGTGCCAAAGGCTGTCCTTTTGAAACCCTCTAAGAAATGGCTGTGGCTCCTGAGGATGAGGGTGGGGTGGACCAGGGAAGACTAGTGACTGGGATACAGGAGACCAAGGGGACAGCTGTGCTGATCGGTGCTTACCCAGCCATGGTGGTTGCAAATACCTCAGGGAAACTAACAGCAACCAGAACTGGAACAGGGGAGCTGGTGGGGAAGAGTAGCAGATGGGCCCCCTGACCATGTCACACCTCTGGCAAAGATGTGGGGGAAGACAAGGGGGATGGCTGCGGGTGCTGGGAGGGGGACTGGGATGCAGGATGCATCTGTGAGCCACATGACTTCTTGACCAGCTGGCTTCTTGACCAGCGGCCAGACATCACCCTCAGATTCTCAGGTTTCTATAAACCTTGGCAGGAAGAGAGGAGAGGGCGCGGGTTGGATTGTATGCCCCCCAGGCATGTTAAGGGGGAAATTAGAGAAAGGGAGGCCCAGCTCTGTTGCGCAGGAAAAGGGTGTCTACAGGAAGCCCAAACTGAAAATGAAAAGAGAAGTTGAGTTAATGAATGGATAGATTAATGTACCCCCAAAAAAAAAGTCAGAAGAAAATTAAGTAATGAGGACTAATGGCTAAATTAGAATATAGCTATGTTAGATGGTCTTAAGGTCTTATTGCATTGGCTCCGGGGAACATGCTTTCTCTCTTATACACTCCACACACACTCCCACATGATGGCAGCAGCGGCATTAGCCAGCAAAATAATGATCAACAACCACAAAAATACATTTTATCTCTTTCTTTTTTTTTTGAGACACAGTCTCGCTCTGTCACCCAGGCTGGAGTGCAGTGGTGCAATCTCGGCTCGCTGCAAGCTCTGCCTCCCGGGTTCACGCCATTCTCCTGCCTCAGCCTCCCCAGCAGCTGGGACTACAGGAGCCCGCCGCCACACCCGGCTAATTTTTTTGTATTTTTAGTAGAGACGGGGTTTCACCGTGTTAGCCAGGATGGTCTCCATCTCCTGACCTCGTGATCAGCCCGCCTAGGCCTCCCAAAGTGTTGGGATTATAGGCGTGAACCACCACGTCCGGCTTTCTTTTTTTTTTTTTTGAGACAGAGTCTTGCTCTTTCGCCCAGTCTGGAGTGCAGTGGCGCGATCTCGACTCACTGCAAGCTCCGCCTCCCAGGTTCACGCCATTCTCCTGCCTCAGCCTCCCGGCGTCCGCCACCAAGCCCGGCTAATTTTTTGTATTCTTAGTAGAGACAAGGTTTCACCGTGTTAGTCAGGATGGTCTCGATCTCCTGACCTCATGATCCACCCGCCTTGGCCTCCCAAAGTGCTGGGATTACAGGCGTGAGCCACCGCGCCCGGCTCTTTTTTGTTGTTGTTGTTGAGATGGAGTTTTGGTCTTTTGCCCAGGCTGGAGTGCAGTGGCCGTGATTTTGGCTCACTGCAACCTCCATCTTCAAATTTCAAGCGATTCTCCTGCCTCAGCCTCCCGAGTATCTGGGATTATAGGCGCCTCCACCACACTCGGCTAATTTTTGTATTTTTAGTAGAGATGGAGTTTCATCATGTTGGCCAGGCTGGTCTGGAACTCCTGACCTCAAGTGATCCGCCTGCCTCAGCCTCCCAAAGTGCTGGGATTACTGGTGTGAGGCACTGAGCCCGGCCTATCTCTTCTTAATGACTGGGTCCTGACTAGTGTGCCCCCCACCTGCCCCCAGCACCACCACCCAATACCTTGTACAGGAATACCTTCCACAAATCTTTAAGTGGCCTCGGGCCACTGGATAGAGCCCCAGGCTCTAGCCACTGCATTTCCTGTCCCATCGGGAAAGTAGAGGAGGCTGAGGTTTCACCCCAGGGGATCCTTAGAGCTGTCCTAGTCAGCTAACTGGTACTCTGGGGCAAGACCTGTTTGCAGAGCATATGGGGATGGTTGCAGAACTCTGTTCTAGGGTCCAGACCACAGTTACCTGAAAACGTGAACTATGGAAACCCATCATTGGTTTGTGCTTAAATAATACTTTGACCTCTCTTCCATGTAAATTTCATTCCTGTGACATAAATACGGCAAGTAGGACTGATCCCCATTTCATATGAGTAGACCAAGAAACACAGAGAAGTCAACAGACTTGCCTGTGGCTGCAAAGAGTCACAGCTGGGCCCAGAGCTGGGGTGTGTGTGTGTGTGTGTGTGTGTGTGTTTGTTTCTTTTGAGATGGAGTCTTGCTCTGTCACCCAGGCTGGAGTGCAATGGTGTGATCTCGGCTCACTGCAACCGCCGCCTCCGGGGTTCAAGCAATTCTCCTGCCTCAGCCTCCCAAGTAGCTGGGATTATAGGCACCCGCCACCATGCCCAGCTAATTTTTGTATTTTTAGTAGAGACAGGGTTTCACCATGTTGGCCAGGCTGGTCTTGAATCCCTGACCTCGGGTGATCCGCCTGCCTCGGCCTTCCAAAGTGCTGGGATTACAGGCATGAGCCACCACGCCCGGCCCCAGAGCTGTTTATTTAAGACTCTCACATGCAATGTCCCTGAGAATTCCTTGGCTATGGATCTAAGCCCCTATTTATTACCCAAAGAATAAATTTATCCCATTAAATAAAGACTATTAGATATCTGGCAGGGATAGAAGTATGGGCATAAAGGAGTATGTTTTATAGTCACTTCCTCAAAGGGAATATACTCCCATACATACACTTTGAAGGTATACATACGCTGAGGTGAATGGTAATTTATAATAGAAATTAGGAGTTCTGCCACCAACTCACTGTGTGGTCCTTGGTAAATTCCTTAAATTCTCTGCTCCTCTCCATTTACTCTCTTTACTCTCTCTCTTTTTTTTTTTTTTTTGAGATGGAGTCTTGCTCTGTTGCCCAGGCTGGAGTGCAATGGTGTGGTCTCAGCTTGTCGCAACCTCCACCTCCCAGGTTCAATCGATTCTCCTGCCTCAGCCTCTAGAGTGGCTGGGATTACAGGCGCCCGCCACCATGCCCAGCTAATTTTTATATTTTTAGTAGAGACGGGTTTTCACCATGTTGGCCAGGCTGGTCTCAAACTCCTGACCTCAGGTGATCTGCCTGCTTGGCCTCCCAAAGTGCTGGGATTACAGGTATGAGCCACCATGCCCGGCCAACTCTCTTAAAAAAAAAAATAGAGAGACAGGGTTTCACCATGCTGCCCAGGCTGGTCTCCAACTCCTGGGCTCAAGTGATCCTCCCACCTCAGCCTCCCAAAGCGCTAGGATTACAGAAGTGAGCCACCTCACCCAGGGCCTCCATTTACTCATCTTGCAAACTGGGGATTATTCCTTCTTTACCTCACAGACCTGTTGTAAGTATAAAATGAGATACTATACAAAAAACAAAAACAAAAAAAACAAAAACAACAACAACAAAAAACACTTTGGAAAGTAATAAAAGCTATACAAATGCTCATATCTTATTTTTATTCTTTGTCTACTTCCTAGGGGAAGAGTAATCTAAAAAACACTGCAATGGCCTATGTTCTAGGTTTCATGGGAAGGCTGACGTATTTTGATGTGTGTATACTATCCATATACTGTGCACTCCTAAGGACCAATAATGATTGAGGTAGAGTATCTGCAACGATGTAGGGGGTCACAAAGGAATCGCTTTTACAAATGCAGAGAGCTATAAGTAGTGCCTCAAGCAATTTCAAAATGTGGAGGCACAGTAAGCCTCACTCTGCCTGCATTCTAGGTGGCCTTCGTGATCCACCCCTTGAATGAGGGCTTTGAGGAGGGGGCGGGTTGCCTTTGCTGCTTTCAGATCCTGGGAAGCCAAAGCCTCCCCTGACTCGTTGGTCTGAAACTGCTTTCGTGGTCTGCCAGGGAGAAGCCTGCCAGGAAGAGCCAACCTACTTGGGGTTGGGGTTGGCTGTTCCAGCTGTTTACCAATTGCCTCTCACTTGTAAAGTGTAGTTTAATTATAGTTTTGCCAGAATTCATTTTAGGAATGGCCACTAACAATGATTTACTTGGGGAAACCTGTAAGCAATTGTGTCAAGCCACGTGCAGTGAAACCTGAATTAACTGAAATCTCATTAACTAGAATACATATTTCCTGCTCACCTCATTAAAAATGGGGGAACAAAGAACATAACACATGAACCGAGTTCCTATTACATGTCAGACACTTCGCTAGGCACTGGAACTACATACAGTGCAAAGAATGGACAGACATTCTAGGAACTGTCTTCCTAAATGGAAATCTGCTGTTTAATTCCAGTCAACTAGCACAGGCTCCAAGACTTGCTGTTAAGCCAGACAGTAAATCAAGTCATTGTTCTTTTAAGATTGTTTCCTTTGGCCCGGTTTCATGGGCCTTATGTTGCAGAAACCTCTATGGACTTCCTCTTCAGGATTTGCTTCCAAGCAGGATGTTTTGCCAGCTGCCCCGAGTCCCCAGTGCAATAGCTGCGGCAATCAGTTTGGTGACTAACAGCAGGCTCTCCATTTAAATCATAAACTACATGGGTGAGTGGGGAAAAGTCTTCTCTATATTTTATATTCCCCGATCCAAACAAACCAAATGTAAATGGGCATTTATGAGACAACCGGGATGTTTCAAACACTGACTAGACATTTCATGTTAATGAATTATTGTTCATTTTGTAGGTGTGATAATGGTGGGGTTGTGGTTATGTTTTTTTAAAGAATCGTTATCTCTTGGAAATATATACTAAAGTATTTACAGATAAAATGATATAGTTTTGCTTTATAATAATTCAGCAGGTCTGTGGTAATTGATGAAACAAGATTAGACATATGTTTATGGTTGTCTGGGGGCTGGGCTGTGGGCTGAACTGTATTATCCTCTTATTTTGCTCATGTTTGAAAGTTTCCACGGTAAAGTTTTTTTAAAAAAATAATAACCCTTCATCGGGCGCAGTGGCTCACGCCTGTAATCTCAGCACTTTGGGAGGCCAAGGTAGGCGGATCACCCGAGGTCAGGAGTTTGAGACCAGCCTGGCCAATGTGGCGAAACCCGGTCTCTGCTAAAAATACAAAAATTAGCCAGGAGTGGTGGCACATGCTTATAATCCCAGCTACTTGGGAGGCTGAGGCATGAGAATTGCTTGAACCCAGGAGGCGGAGGTTGCAGGGAGCTGAGATTGTGCCACTGCACTCCAGCCTCGGTGACAGAGTGAGACTCCGTCTCAAAAAAAAGAAAGAAACAAAAAAAACCCTAATTAAAAATGTTTGTATTTCCTTTCCATCCACTACCTGAGTCTAGTAGAGGAGATAGAAGGTCCTTAATCCCTGCTTTCAGTCTCCCTATAAACTATGTGAAACTTTATAAACTTCTATTAACACAACATCTAGCACTCAGGAATCCTTACCTGCTGATCTCCTTATAAGAGGTTTTCATGAGGCCAGTACTTGTAGGATTAAATGTAAGGAATTCTCTATAATTTCTAAGATCTCTTCATTTTCCTCCACTTTTATTATGGGTTTTTGTTTTGTTTTGTTTTGTTTTTGTTTTTTTGAGACGGAGTTTCGCTCTTGTTGCCCAGGCTGGAGTGCAAAGGTGCGATCTCAGCTCACTGCAACCTCCGCCTCCCAGGTTCAAGCAATTCTCCTGCCTCAGCCTCCCGAGTAGCTGGGATTACAGGCATGCACCACCACGCCCGGCTAATTTTGTATTTTTAGTAGAGACAGGGTTTCTCCATGTGGGTCAGGTTGGTCTCGAACTCCCGACCTCAGGTGATCTGCCCGCCTCGGCCTCCCAAAGTGCTAGGATTACAGGCATGAGCCACCGCTCTCAGCCTTATTATGGTTTTGAGGGGTACAGTCAAAGGAAATTTGAGAACTTGAACCCCTCAGATATGAAACTGCCACCAGCGGGAAACAGAGAAGTGAGTTTCCACTGACTCTGGACATTCTCAAACCTGATGCAGGGGGATGGGAGAGGGATGATGCTGACTGTGACATTGCAGGACGGGGCTTGTGAAACCCAGTTTTTCCTGTCACCATGGTTTCATTAATTTTGAAAATAATGGTTATAGCTCCTTTTGTTTTTGAGATAGAGTTTCGCTCTTGTTGCCCAGGCTAGAGTACAATGGCACAATCTCGGCTCACTGCAACCTCTGCCTCCCAGGTTCAAGCGATTCTCCTGCGTCAGCCTCCAGAGTAGCTGGGATTACAGGCCTGTGCCACCACATCCAGCTAATTTTTTGTATTTTTAGTAGAGATGGAGCTTCACCGTGTTACCCAGGATGGTCTCAATCTTCTGACCTCAGGTGATCTGCCCTCCTCAGCCTCCCAAAGTGCTGGGATTACAGGTCTGTGAGCCACTGCGTCCGGCCCGATTATGGCTCTTTAAGAAAAAAACTGCCCACACTGAAACCTCAAATACTGAGCACAGGATCCACCTGTGTTACCCAGCTGTTCTAGCAGCAAAAGTCTGAAAACGACCCCTCACTTTAATCAGGCAGGCAGGCAGGCATTCCTCATGTACACCTGAAACCACACCAGGCTATTTCTGCATATTATAAGTCACGAGAGAAAACCAGCTAGACCAATGAAGCAGCTTCTTCTATGATTAGATGCTTGTGTTGGGGGTGCGGGATTGAGGGAGATATGTTCTAGAAGCCACTGCCAGTTCTATTAGAGTTAATCAAGCTTACCAGGACCCTGGGTCTCATGCAGCATGCAGCAAACAGCAGAGTTAACTGTAAAACAGTAAGAGCTGATGAAGATGGAGTGAGCATGAGGGGAAATCAAATATTATGACTTGACACAAACAATGAAGGGTTAGAGGTCAAAGGTGATTAGGAGTAGCAGGAAGGGGAAGTGGGAAGGGTGGACTGGTAGGAACCCCTGAAACACTGATACTCCTTTTTTTTTTTTTTTTGAGTCAGGGTCTCTCTCTGTTGCCCAGACTGGAGTGCAGTGGCGCAATCATGGCTCACTGCAGCCTCAACCTCCCGGGTTCAAGCAGTTCTCCCACCTCAGTCTCCTGAGTAGCTGGAACTATAGGCAAGTGCCACCAGGCCCAGCTAATATTTAATTTTTTGTTTGTTTGTTTTGTTTGTAGAGACAAAGGTCTCACTATGTTGCCCAGGCTGATCTCAAACTCCTGGACTCAAGCAATCCTTCGCCTTGGCCTCCCAAAGTACTGGGATTACAAGTGTGAGCCACCACGGCTGGCCAGTACTTTCTTAATCTCTTTAGGGGCAGCTAAAGGAAATTCTGAATATGTGACTCTTAGATCCAACCACCATCTCTCAAGAAGAAATACTACTATCACCATTTCTGCCCTCAAAACTCACTACCGTGACTATGGGAGGAGGGTAGCACAGGTCTAATGGTGGCTCTTCCAGAAGTTAGCCAATTGCTCATGAAATTACATAAGAAGCCAAGACTCAGGGCCACTTCTGCATCTGGAAGTACAGAAGAAGACAGGTCATTCTGTTAGGCCCTTATTGCTAATATAAGGTGCCACATGCCAGCAGGGTTTTCACCCATTTCAGAATTGGAAAGGGGCACTGTCACCAACCCCAAATATTCCTGGAGAGTAGAGAGGGGTATCTCCCTGTTGGGGTTTCCTGTCTGGGTTGGGAGAAGTCAGTCAGTATGAGGCAACAAGGAGAAAGCTTGATGTGAGAAGAACTTTTACTGAGCATCTGAATAGGGAATATTTATAGTTTCAATGTAGCCTGAACAAACCAATTCCTAACTCGCACAAGCAGGCTATGAAACTGCCCCAGGTACTGAGTTAACAAATACCACAGGACTGTGAAGGCAGCAGGTTACAGCTGGATGACAAATTTAGATTTTTCTGATCTTAAAAATAGGAATTCATTCCTGCTGGTGCAACTAATACACCATGACAGATAAGTTAATACAGTACAGGGTGTGTCCAAAGAGACTTTTTTCTGGCTAGTTGAACTTTATCCATCAGGTAATACCAAAAAATTTCATTCATCAGTGAATTTGACATATAGTATTAAGATTCAGTAAGAAAAATTT
This sequence comes from Pongo abelii, assembly GCF_028885655.2. Classification (NCBI taxonomy): domain Eukaryota; kingdom Metazoa; phylum Chordata; class Mammalia; order Primates; family Hominidae; genus Pongo; species Pongo abelii. Next base: position 125,371,418 of record NC_072008.2, read on the forward strand.
CTGGACTAATTGGTGAAGATGTTCTTTTTTTTTGTTTGTTTTAGACAAAGTCTCACTCTGTCACCCAGGCTGAAGTGCAGTGGCATGATCTTGGCTCTGCAACCTCCACCTCCCAGGCTCAAGTGATTCTCCTGCCTTAGCCTCCTGAGTAGCTGGGACTACAGGTGTGGGCCACCATGCCCAGCTAATTTTTGTATTTTTGGTAGAGACGGGGTTTCGCCATGTTGCCCAGGCAACATGTCTCAAACTCCTGACCTCAGGTGATCTGCCTGCCTCACCTTCCCAAAGTGCTGGGATTACAGGCGTGAGCCACCGTACCCGGCCAAGATGTTTAAATTACACATTTGAATAGAGAGTAATTGGATTGCAAAGCTGAGTGCCTTCAAATATAATATATTTTACTGTTATGCAAAAGTTACCATGTTATTCCTAAGTGATAAGCCAGAGGAAAGGAAGGTGTTTCTTCCTTCTGGCAAAAATATCCCATAGTTAAGTCCAGGAACAAATGGCTGAAAACAGAAGGCAATGACCATGGACACCTTTTGGATCCTCAGTACCCTTTAGTAAAGACACTGCTAAACAGTCCACCTGGGAACTCCTCAAGCCACACTGCACAAACAACTGCAGGGCACAAGGGCACCACAGGAGTTTTTCTAGATCCCGTTGAAATATTTTTCTCTGGTTCTGGGATGAGGAATGGGTAACTTCAGCAAGCAGAGACTGGGGTTGGATGAGGATTATTGACCCACATGGTATCCAGGAGCCACTGTTCTAATACCAGGGGAGATCAGAAGGTCTTACAATCATTCCACAGATTGAGGATGGGGCACATGCAGCATACACTGGCACCTGAGGGCTCCCCCATAAGTTCTCAGCACCCCAGGCTGGGCAGAACTAAGCCAGCAGGGAGGGATCACAAAGTGGTGGGAAATCAGGGCTGGGCTGCAGCCTTCAGTGGCAGCAGTTAAATTCTGTTGGCTGCAGAGAGTAAGAACTGAGGCAGGGTGAGGGTGGGACTACGGCCATGGAGAGGTGAGCAACCTCAGATATAGGGCAGGGGTGGGGAGAGGGTACACCGAGTTTCTGCTAAAGGCTCTCTCTTTCTTCCGCTACCCTGTATCTGCACTTTTTTTTTTTTTTTTTTTTTTTTTTTGAGACAGAGTCTCAATCTGTCACCCAGGCTGGAGTGCAATGGTGCTATCTTAGCTCACTGCAACCTCTACCTCCTCAGTTCAGGCAATTCTCCTGCTCAGCCTCCCAAGTAGCTGGGATTACAGGCGCACGCCACCACGCCTGGCTAATTTTTTATATTGTTAGTGGAGACAAGGTTTCATCATGTAGGCCAGGCTGGTCTCGAACTCCTGAACTCAAGTGATCCACCCGCCTTGGCCTCCCAAAGTGCTGGGATTACACCACGCCCAGCCCATAGCTGCAGTTCTTTTTGTTCCTCTCTTTCTTTTCTATTTTTTTTTTTTTTTCAGATGGAGTCTCATGCCGTTGCCTAGGCTGGAGTGCAGTGGTGAGATCTCGGCTTACTGTAACCTACACCTCCTGGGTTCAAGTGATTCTCCTGCCTCAGCCTCCTGAGTAGTTGGGACTACAGGCAGCTAATTTCTGTATTTTTTTTTTTTAGATGGAGTCTCGCTCTGTCGCCCAAGCTGGAGGGCAGTGGTGCGATCTCAACTCACTGCAACCTCTGCCTCCCGGGTTCAAGCAATTCTCCTGCCTCAGCCTCCTGAGTAGCTGGGATTACAAGCACGCGCCACCACGCCTGGCTAATTTTTGTATTTTTAGTAGAGACAGGGTTTCACCATGTTGGTCAGGCTGGTTTCGAACTCTTTTTTTTTTTTTTTTTTGAGACGGAGTCTCGCTCTGTAGCCCAGGCTGGAGTGCAGTGGCACGATCTCTGCTCACTGCAAGCTCCGCCTCCCAGGTTCACGCCATTCTCCTGCCTCAGTCTCCCGAGCAGCTGGGACTACAGGCACCTGCCACCACACCCAGCTAATTTTTTTGTATTTTTAGTAGAGACGAGGTTTCACTGTGTTAACCAGGATGGTCTCGATCTCCTGACCTTGTGATCTGCCCGCCTTGGCCTCCCAAAGTGCTGGGATTACAGGCGTGAGCCACCGCGCCCGGCCTATTTTTTTTTTTTAAGTAGAGACAAGGTTTCGCCATATAGGCCAGGCTGGTCTTGAACTCCTGACCTCAAGTCTTCCTCTTGCCTTGGCTTCCCAAAGTGCTGGGATTATAGGCGTGAGCCACCGTGCCTGGCCTTGTTCCTCTCTTATATTGCTGCACCTCTAATTTTTTTCTTCCCTTCTGCTCTCTCACTCTCCTTTGCTTTTCCTCTTTTCCCTTCCTCTCCTATGGACCTTGAGTTTGCAGGGCTTTCCTGAGCAAGCTGGACAGATGGGCTGGGCCTCTGGGACCACACCCCTCCGCTACTCTCAATTCCCCAAGCTCAGGGAATTCAAAGGTCCCACAGGGATGCTGGGACCAGTTATAGGTACCTCAACCAGTCTGACAGCCCACAGCTCACCTCTGGTCACCAGTCCTCAGCCCCTTCAGGTGCCACGTCCTGCCCTGGGAGGATGAGCAGGAGAAAAGAGAAGGCACCACCCCAGAGCAGCCTGCTACTTACTTTTTCTTCTCTTTGTCTCTCTTCAGAGTCTGTGAGCCTCCAGCCTGGGAGCCCTGGGACTGGAGCAGCTCGGCCGCCGTCTTTCTTTGCTTGAAAGCATTCACTTCATCATCCAGGGATTTCTTCTTATCCTCTAGTTTCTTCTTCTCGTCCTGGTGCAGTTTCTTCAGACGGTCAAACTTCTCGTGCAGCTGGCAGGGAAGCACAGGGAGATTGGAGAGAGTCCCCTGTGAGCAGTCCCCAGCCTGGCCAAGCCCAGGTGGGTGGGGACCAGTAGGGCTGCGACCTTGCAGGACCCTGGAACCTCAGGGGGCATTTCTGTCAGGGATTGCTATGATGGCACCAAAGGCACCATGCTCTGGATCGTTCTCTCCTCCTGCCATTTTATCTCCAAGCCTCTGCTCCTGAATATGGTAAAGGAACACTGCATTGTGTTTAGTCAGACATTTTGTTAAAAAGAGTCCCCATAGTTATCACACATGGTCAATAATAACATCAATTATAATAATATAACATTTACTGAGTGCTGGCCGGGCTCAGGCCTGTAATCCTAGCACTCTGGGAGGCCAAGGTGGGCAGATTACTTGAGGTCAGGTGTTCGACACCAGCCTGGCCAACATGGTGAAACCCCGTCTCTACTAAAAATACAAAACTTAGCCAGGCATTGTGGCATGTGCCTGTAGTCCCAGCTACTCAGCAGGCTGAGGCAGAAGAATCACCTGAACCCGGGAGGCAGAGGTTGCAGTGAGCCGAGATTGTGCCACTGGACTCCAGCCTGGGCAACAGAGCAAGACTCCGTCTCAAAAAATAAAAAAAAAGAAATTACCGAGTAATTACAGGCTAAGCACTGACTTTTATAAGTCCTTTATGTATATTAATTTATTTAATTGTTACCACATTCCTATGAGGTAGGTTCTGTTATTATCTCCATTTTATGAGGAAACAGAAGGTCTGAGAAGTAAGGAATTTGACTATGGTCAACCCAGTATTTAGAGCATTATATAATGGGACCTCTTATGTGTAAGGAACCCCTGTCTTTTCTTAACCCCTGCAATCAGGAAGGATCACCATGAATCGCAGAGAAAACTTCAGTAATGGGAAAGCCAGTCAATGGAAATACTTGGCTTTGGACATGGAAGGAAATAAAAAGGATTTTATGGCATGGAACGAGTACAGACACCTCAGCCTTAACTAAAGGGAGGCTTAATTAGTCCTGAATAGAAACAGAAACCCAAAGAAGAACAAGAAGAATATTCTGGGCCAGGCACAGTGGCTCACGCCTGTAATACCAGCACTTTGGGAGTGCTGTAATCCCAGTAGTCGGCTCAATCCCAGCACTTTGGGAGGCCAAGGTGGGTGGCATGAGGTCAGGAGTTCCAGACCAGCCTGGCCAACATGGTGAAACCTCGTCTCTACTAAAAGTACAAAAATCAGCTGAGCGTGGTGACGCATGCCTATAATCCCAGCTACTTGGGAGGCTGAGGCAGGAGAATCACTTGAACCCGAGAGGCGGAGCTTTCAGTGAGCCGAGATCGCACCACTGCACTCCAGCCTGGGCAACGGAGTGAGACTCTGTCTCGGAAAAAAAAAAAAAGAATATTCTGGCATGCCACTGTGGTAAGTGGATCAGAGAACAAGAGGCACAGACAGTCACAAACTAGAATGCAATAAACTACCCTGAATAGTAAGAGCAGAGCAAGCCAAATTTCACTTTCTTTCATGGATTCAGGAGAGAGTTTAGGATTCTGTAGCACTTGCAGCATACCATGAAGAAGGTTAGTTCTCCGGGTCCTGGGGGTGTTTGGCACTGTCACTTAGGTAGGTGAGTGACAGACTTGCTGTATAAACCAGATCTTTTCTTTTTTCTTTTTTTTTTTTGAGACAGAGTCTCGCTCTGTCGCCCAAGCTGGAGTGCAGTGGCACAATCTCGGCTCACTGCAACCTCTGCCTCCCGGGTTCAAGTGATTCTCCTGCCTCAGCCTCCCAAGTAGCTGGGACTACAGGCACGTGCTACCACTCCCGGCTAATTTTTTGTATTTTTAGTAGAGACGGGGTTTCACTGAGTTGGCCAGGATGGTCTCAATCTCCTGACCTTGTCATCCGCCCACCTCGGCCTCCCAAAGTGCTGGGATTACAGGCGCGAGCCACCACGCCTGGCCTAAAGCAGCTCTTACTAGTCACTAGGGCTGCCTATCAGTTGCTTTAACCTGGCTTTTGTTTGTTGTACTTTTGTTCATTTGTCTTTGAGATCCCCTCACTTCTCCTCCTAAAAGTGCTGGGTGACGTTTTTCTTTTTTTTATTGAGACAGAGTCTCACTCTGTCACGCAGGCTGGAGTGCAGTGGCCTCGATCTCTCGGCTCAAGAGTTCCTCCCACCTCAGCCTCCTGGGTAGCTGGGACTACAGGCACGTGCCACCATGCCTGGCTAATTTTTTGTATTTGGAATTTTTTTTTTTTTTTTGAGATGGAGTCTCGCTCTGTTGCCCAGGCTGGAGTCCAGTGGGACAATCTCGGCTCACTGCAACCTCCGCCTCCTGGGTTCAAGCAATTCTTCTGCCTCAGTCTCCCAAGTAGCCAGGACTACAGGTGCGTACCACCACACCTGGCTAATTTTTTGTATTTTTAGTAGAGACGGGGTTTCACCATATTAGCCAGGCTGGCCTCAAACTCCTGAACTCGTGATCCGCCCACCTCGGCCTCCCAAAGTGCTGGGATTACAGGTATGAGCAACTGCGCCCAGCCAATTTTTTGTATTTTTAATAGAAACGGGGTCTCAGTATGTTGCCCAGGCTGGTCTTAAACTCCTGGGCTCAAGCAATCCCGCCGCTTTAGCCTCCCAAAGTGCTGGGATTACAGACCTGAGCCAAGGCACCTGTCTGACATTTTTTTTTTTGAGGCAGAGTCTCGCTCTGTCGCCCAGGCTGGAGTACAGTGGCGCGATCTCAGCTCACTGCAAGCTCCGCCTCCCGGGTTCACGCCATTCTCCTGCCTCAGCCTCCCGAGTAGCTGGGACTACAGGTGCCTGCCACCACGCCCGGCTAATTTTTTTGTATTTTTAGTAGAGACGGGGTTTCACCGTGTTAGGCAGGATGGTCTCGAACTCCTGACCTTGTGATCCACCCGCCTCGGCCTCCCAAAGTGCTGGGATTACAGGCACAAGCCAGTGTGCCCAGCCAACATTTTTTTTTTTTTTAAGTGAAACTGAAAAAAAAAATCAATACCCTTGTCATGGGCTTTGGTGAGAACCCTTGAAAGTGCGACAGGTTAAATGTGGAAGAGACTCGTGAAGTAATTAAGTGTTTCCTTTCTTTTTTTTCTTTTTGAGATGGAGTCTTGCTCTGTCACCCAAGCTGGAGTGCAGTGGCACGATCTCAGCTCACTGTAACCTCTGCCTCCCAGATTCAAGCGATTCTCCTGCCTCAGCCTCCTAAGTAGCTGGGACTATAGGCATGTGCCACCACACTCCACTAATCGTTCTAATTTTAGTAGAGACAGGGTTTCACCATGTTGGCCAGGCTGGTCTCTAACTCCTGACTTCAGATGATCCAATCACCTCGGCCTCCCAAAGTGTTGGGATTACAGGCGTGAGCCACAGTGCCCGGCCCAATGTTTGGATTTCTGTTCCTGTGTTAGTTTGCTGAAGATAATGGCTCCCAGCTCCACTCATGTCCTTCTAAAGAACGTCCTCTGATTCCTTTTTAAGGCTGCATAGTATTCCATGGTGTATGTACCACATTTTCTTTATCCAATCTATCATTGATGGGCATTTGGGTTGATTCTATGTCTTTCCTATTGTGAATAGTGTTGCAGTGAACATATGTGTGCGTGTATCTTTATAATAAAATGATCTATAGGATTGCTGGGTCGAATGGCATTTCTGATTCTAGGTCTTTGAGGAATCACCACACTGTCTTCCACAGTGGTTGAAGTAATTTACATTCACACCAACAGTGTAAAAGCATTCCTATTTTTCCACAGTCTCACCAGCAGCTGTTGTTTCTTGACATTTTAATAATCACCAGGCTCACATTTACCTCTTTCTCTGCCTCTTTGAGCTCCGCTTCTTTCTCTTTGACTCGCTGGACGAACATCTGTCTCATCTCCTCTTCTTTTTTCTGGAGTTCCCCTAGGAACTCATTCCTTTTGGCCTCATATGTCTCCTGTAAACTGCGAACATGGTCAGGTTAATTCTTCTTCCTTTGGAATGACTCCTATTTGATAAAACTGGCCCCAAAGATCCTCACTGGGTTCCTCTGTCCTCCCTTCCCCAGTTGTGAGCCAGGTACAAAAATAGAACCACAAAGCTGTGGGCACCTGGCTTGGCCCATGACAGCATGCCCACAGGGATTCTGGAGGGGGATGGGGCAACCCTAGTGAACTGGAGAGACTTAGAATATCTGGTTCTATACTCTTGTTCTATGGATGAGAAAACTGAGGCCCAGAGAGGTGAGGTGTCTTGCTCAAGGCCCCACGGCTAGTTAGAGGGAGACCTCTGACCAGAAGCTGAGTCTCCTGTCTCTTCATCTGGGTTTTCCCACTGCACAATGCTGCCAGGCCCTGGTTCTGAAACTGACCACATTAATGAACCATTTCAACAAATGCTTGAGGAGACTCCATATGTGCTAGACTCAGTACTAATTGACATGATGCTAGTCACTCAGCCTCTAGAGCCAACAGCCATCATACCTGCCATCAAGGAACTCATGGTCTAGTGGGAGATGCCCCTGGCCTAAGCTTATTTTTAAAGAAATAGGAGATAGGCCAGGTGCGGTGGCTCACGCCTGTAATTCCAGCACTCTGGGAGGCCAAGATGGGTGGATCACCTGAGGTCAGGAGTTCAAGACCAGCCTGGCCAACATGGTGAAACCCCATCTCTACTAAAAAATACAAAAAATTAGCCAGGCATCATGGTGGGCGCCTGTAATCCTAGCTGCTCGGGAGGCTGAGGCAGGAGAATCACTTGAACCTGCTAGGCGAAGGTTGAAGTGAGCCGAGATCGCGCCACTGCACTCCAGCCTGTGTGACAGAGTGAGACTCCATCTCAAAAAAAAAAAAAAAAAAAAAAGCAATAGCCTGGTGAAGAAGAGGTGGAACTGTGATCCAAAGAGGACAGCATGTAAGAAAGCACGTGTGAAGAGAGAATGACATTCTTGGGGAGCCAGGTATGGTTCAACATGGCCAGAGAGCACCATGGCAGTGGTGGAGTAGAGGCAGACGAAGTTCCTGAGCCTGGAGGAAGAGAACAGGCTTTGAATGCCATATTTAAAAATTGGACATGTACATACTGCATGGTTTTAAAGCAGGAAGTAGTACTAGATCCAATTTGAAAATGAGAAGGACCATTCTGGCTGTGCTGTGGGAAGGACAGACTTTCCATCAATCCAAGTAAGAAGTGACAGGATCTTGGCCAGGTGTGGTGGCTCATGCCTGTAATCTCAGCACTTTGGGAGGCCAAGGTGGGTGGATCACTTGAGGTCAGGAGTTCAAGACCAGCCTGGCCAATATGGTGAAACCCCATCTCTAATAAAAATACAAAAATTAGCTGGGCGAGGTGGTGGGCGCCTGTAATCCCAGCTACTGGGGAGGCTGAGGCAGGAGAATCGCTTGAACCCGGGAAGCCAAGATTGCAGTGAGCCGAGATTGTGCCATTGTACTCCAGCCTGGGCGATAGAGCAAGACTCTGTCTCAAAAAAAAAAAGAAAGAAAAGAAAAGAAGAAGTGATAGGATCTTAATGTTAAGGGCTGGGAGGGAATGGAGGGAGCAGTAAGGGAAGCAGAACTCCCAGGACTTGGGAGGAGCCAAAGGTAATTCTGATTAACCTTGGGCAATCAGGTGGATGGTGGTATCATGAATGGCAACAGGGAATGTTGGAGACACATGCTTAAGAGGGAAGAAGATGAATTTGTACAGAGCTTGATTTTCGGGGAGGTCCTCTATGGGATGTCTGAGTGGACATCCAGTATGCAGTTGGATTAATGGGTTTAGACCTCAGAAGTAAGACTAGCTTGGGAACCATCTACTTCTAGGTGGTAATTAGGGCTGTGAGAGTAGAAAGAACCAGCTGCAAAGAGAACAGAAAGTGAAAGGAGCAGAGGCTCTAGGAAAGAATCCCGGGGGGTATATCAACATTTAAAGGAGTAAGGTGAAGAAAATGAGCCTGCAAAGGAGGCTGAGAAGAAATAGTAGGAGAGATAGGAACAGAATCAGCCAAGCCAGTGCCAGAAAAGCCAAAGGCAGAGAGCATTTCAAGGAGGCAGTGGGGAATGGCATAAAGTGCTGCGTTGATATCAAATAAGATGGAAACCAAAGATCACATTGAACTTGGCCACAAGTCTGAGATTCCTGGCCTTGGAGAGAGGCATTTGAGTGGTTATGCTGGGGACAGAAGCCAGACTGCAGTGGATTGAGGAATGAATGAGAGATGGGGAAGAGGAACCAGTAAATATAGAACAACGCTTTCTCCTTCTCATCCTGTCAAGGACTTCTTGACAGGGCAGAGACTGGTAAGAAAGAGCAGGGTTAAGGGAGAGTTTCTTCAGCACAGGAATGCTTGCATGCAGCATGGGAAGGAGCTGGCAGAGAAGGAGTGAAGAAGGCGAAGACACAGGAAACAGAGGTATTCAGGATGGAGTGAAGGAGGAGGGAAGGAGACAAAATGACCAGGTGGAGGCACACCTACTCCTCTACAAATGCAGATGAAAGCTGCAGGGGGGGAAGACAGCCAGGAAGCTCCCACCAGAAAGAGACAAGCATGGCTTCCCCCAGCCCCACCTGTCAGTATATAGGGCATGAGCCTGTCCCTCCTGAAGCAAATATCCCCAAGGAACTGGTTAGGCTCTGACTCCAGGCCAGCTTTAGGCTGTGCACAGGTAGAGTAAGATCTCAGAGGCTCTTTGAAAGCCTTTTTAACTGGTAGACATCTCCCTCACTTGCTTATTAATGCCTGACCACCATAAAGGGCACCACGTGGTAATTTCAACTGTGGGGCTTATTTCACACATCATGCATATAGATCAGACACTTCTACTTGGCGCATCACTCCTCTCTGCATAATAACCTGCTTTCAAAAACATTCCCCTTCTCTAAAAGCATTCTGATTTAAGAAATATGCCAGTGATGATCGACATCCTGAGGTCAAAACAGAACTTGCACTTGAATGCAGACACTAAGGACAGCAATTGAAGAGCCTGCAGTTCATCGATGCATGGCAAGGCAATACTACCTGGTCCTATCTGGGTTTGAGAATGGGGAAATGGGTAAAGAACAGACTAGAAACCTGTCTGAGCGCCAGGAGCCTGATGAAGAAAGAGGGGCAGAGGACAGTTACCAACTGCCACCTCGTGGAATAGGGCCCCAGCTTGGGGATCCCCTCCAGCGCAGCTGCTTGGAGCTGTCATGGATGCGTGCATGTGTGTGTGGTGATCAGCCTTGCTGGTCCTCTGGGCATCCTCCCTTCCCTTGCCCTTAAAAGCAAGGCAGCAGTACTTCCCAAGCCTGCGCCCCACAGCTCTCCTGGCAGGTGAGCAGAGGCAAAGGGTGAACAGGCAAGCAGAACTGGCAAGTGAGTCGCCCCTGCTCCTCGAGGTCTTAGCACCCGTGTCTCGCCTCCCCTGTGAATTCTCCAGGGGAAGGCTTCCACACCACCTGAGTGGGCTGAGCTGAGCTGGGCTGGGCTGGGCTGGCAGGAGCGGTACCTGAAGGGTTTGCTGTCAGGGTCGGTGTCCTTGAAGCCCATCTCCTCCAGCTTACAGCGGCGATACAGCTCATAGTGCCGGGTGTGGGTCTGCTCCCGCAGATCCTCCATGTTGACCCGAATCAGCATCTCCCGCAGCTTCACAAAGTCGCAGTGGGCCTCGTTTTCAACTGCATAGCAGGGTTTGGGGTATTGAAAGTATGTTGAAAGGAAGGCCAGCAGAAGCAGAAATGGATGAAACGAGAGGCAAAATGTCTAACAGTGACGTTGCCTTGCAATCTGTCTATTTAGATCCTGCAAATTTACCTCCTCTCTTTTCTACTGAAAATGTAAATGAAAGGTTACAAAAATGCCAGTAATGAAAAACTGTGATACCATAAAAATACTTATTAAGACAGACAGTCAGTAGCACCACAATCTAAATTCAGCAGTCAGAACCCGCAAAAGAATATTTGGTCTGCACCACTTGTAGGACAACAGCACATATGCATCTGTCCATCCATCCATCCATCCATCCACTCATCCATTCATCCATCCATCCATCTATCCATCCATCCACCCATCCATCCATCCATCCATCCATCCATCCATCTATCCATCCGTCCATCCACTCATCCATCCATCCATCCATCCATCTATCCATCCATCCACTCATCCATCCGTCCATCCATCTATCCATCCATCCATCCATCCATCCATCCAATCAATATTTGTGGAATCTGTGTTCCCAGTATTGTGTGAGGCACTGGGAATTCAGAAACGAAGTGATGGAATCTTGCTCTCAGGAGCTTATAGTTTAGAGGAAGAATAGATGCAAATAGACAAATACAATTCAGTGCAAAACTACAAAAATAGAGGGATAGCCAAGTTGCAGTAAAGCTCAGAAGAGGGGGACTTAAGAACTCCTGGGAAAGTGAAGACTTCGCCGAAGAGAAAATCCCTAAGATGACTCTGGAAGGAAGAATAGCAATTTATCAGCCAGAGAAGGGAATGGTGTTTGCAAGGTGTCAATGAGGCTAGGCAAGGTTATGTAGCTAGTAAGTTGCAGAGTTAGGGTTCAAACCCAGGCAATGTAGGGGAAGTGACAAAGTCTCCAAAGAATAAGGGGAAAGAACTAGGATATTGATAGATGACAGTGACAAGGAGGGGTGTGGACCACACCTGGATGTTAGAAGCTTCCAAGGAGGTGGTTTCTTTAGAGGGTAGATAATGGCCTGACAGTAGCAGTGGTGACTAGGAGCAAGGGGACCCCACTTTCTGGCCTGTGTGAACAAGTCCCCTCCTCAAAAGAGTGCGAGCAAAGGTCTGCAATTTGGGGCAGTGGTCAAGAATAACAGATGTGGACCAAGTCATAGCAAAATCGATTTCTGGCTGGACCAGGTCACCAGGAGCACTTTGTCAAGGTGGCTACAGGTATGGCTTCACTGTGTCGGATGGTGGTATTTGGCCTGAACAAGTAGGAAAAATGGTGCCTGAAGTGATGAACAGGCAATCACTCCAGATTCTGTCTTGTAGGGTCTGGAAGAGGGTAGTGAGGGCAGAGAAGGGTCTGGGATAAGTGGGTCAGCCATAGTTGATGCAGACTGCCTTGTGGTCATTAATCTTTCCAAAGCCCGAATCAGCTCACATAATCCCTCTGCTTAAGACCCATTGAATTAGGAATAAAGCCCCCTGCTGTCATAGAACACAGGCTAATATTAAAGATGACATCAGTAAGACAACTTCTCAGGAGTATGCTATGTGCCATCTCCTCCTCCATCTCTGGACAGTGATCTCTAATGGTGAGTCAGAAGGAGTGCCTCCAAGGCCCTGCAGGCTGCCTAAGCAATATACAACTTCTTCCTCATTCAAGCAGAACAGTCAACTTAGACTTACAAGAAAAACTTTCAAAACCCCCTTTTTTGTTTAGGTTCAGAGTAGTCCACGTCAGATGAAATAAGTCATTGGAACCATGTCTACTGGCTTCTCCTCGTCTCACTTCAGGTTCCTGTTTCTCATACCACAAGTCCATTCCCAGGGTGGGACTGTGGGTCCAGAAACCATTTGCAAACGTTCCTAGTGGAGCATCCCCAGCTCCGAACAGCAGAAAAGACCAGAACTTAGCACAGCTCTGATAACCAGTCTTGTCCTACCTATGGAAAATCCAGCTATTGCCAGTGGGTGTGTGGGGTGTCCTAAAACATGCCAACTTTCATATGTGATGTGGACAACTCGCCACCCACTTTCAGGTGTTTCCCCAGTGGTAGGGATGAGTTTACAGAGAACCAGCCACTCTTTCACACAATGCCCCTATCAGCCATCAGCCATGGCCCAGTTTCTAGCTGTAGACTCTGAGGACCAGAGACCTCTTCTACCCACAGCGCTGTCCTTGGCCTTGTCTTATGCACTGAACTGACTAGCCCTGAGGGTAAGTTAACATATGTCAGGCAGATCACAGAAGGAACTTTCCTGAGTGTAATACAATATAATTGCTTTTCAATTGTGAAATAATCATACATACAAAAGAGAGCATGAAATGTGTATGTACAATTTAAAGAATTTTTGAAAAATTAATACCAATGTCTCCACAACTCAGGTTAAACATTACCAGTAGCTTGGAAGCCCCTGAGTGCCCTTTCCCAATCTCATCCCCCTCTATCCCCCCACTCCCCTGGCAGAGACTTAATACCTCTCCTGACTTTGGGGATTATCATTCCTTTGTTTTTCTTTATAGTTTTACCTCTTATGCATGCACTCCTAAGAATATATATCTTGTTTAGTTTTGCCTCCTTTTGGAATTCATACAAAGGGAATCCAATGGTATGTTTCTTTCTCTTTCTTTCTTTCATACAAAGGGAATCCAATGGTATGTTTCCCTCCCTCCCTCCTTCCCTCCCTCCCTCCCTTCCTTCCTTCCTTCCTTCCTTTTTTTCTCACTCTGTCGCCCAGGCTGGAATGCAGTGGTGAAATCTCAGCTCACTGCAATCTCTACCTCCCGGGTTCAAGCGATTCTCCTGCCTCAGCCTCCTGAGTAGCTGGGACTACAGGCACATGCCACCATACCTAATTTTTTTTTTTTTTTTGTATTTTTAGTAGAAACGGGGTTTCACCATGTTGGCCAGGCTGGTCTCGAACTCCTGACCTCAGATGATCCGCCTTCTTTGGCCTCCCAGAGTGCTAGAATTACAGGAGTGAGCCACCGCGCCCAGTCCCAACGTGTAGTTTTTTAAAATCCCTTATCTCCCTCCCACCCTCCCACTATCCAGTCTTTTTTTTTTTTTTTTTTTTTTTTGGATTTTTAGTAGAGACGGGGTTTCACCATGTTGGCCAGGATGGTCTTGATCTCCTGACCTCGTGATCCGCCCGCCTCGGCCTCCCAGAGTGCTGGGATTACAGGCGTGAGCCACTGCGCCCGGCCTATCCAGTCTATTTTAATGAATATCTGGATTGTTTGTAACTATTTGTCATTACAAACAACACTACTGTGAACATTCTTCAGGTGCACTTGGGCAAGAACACATGCTTTCTTGCACACTCCTTCTTACCTTTCAAGTCCTTGTGTTTTAGGAATACTTTTCCCATTAGAAACAGCGGGAGCTTGCTCCCATCAGAGCATCCCAGTATGGAGCCAGAGTTAGCTTGCTAGTGACCCCTATGGCTATTTGGGACCCATGCCGAATGAGCAGAGACTTGGGACAATTTAGAAATTTGTCATATAGTGGCTGGGGACAAACAAAGAGACAGACAAAAGGGGCTTCCTGTGTGTAGCTCCTCCCGGAGACTCACTCACCCTGCACAGTGCCCCAAGGATACTGCCGCGCCCTCATCATCTTGTTGCCTATCTTCAGTTCTTCTGTGCTGCCGATGACAGCAAACGGCAGGTGGGCCTGAAAGCAAAGGCAAACGAAAGCTGAGAAATGCAGAGGAAAGGCACTGAGTGTTACACAACCCAACTGCTGTTGTCTCTGGGGCCCCAGGCCCTTACCCTGCAATGTCCCTCACTGTCATCATCACCAACAAGCATTTATTAAGTTCCCAAACTATGTGAGGATAAGAGGCCTAGTCCAAGCCTCTGCTGTTCAGAAATTCACAATAGAGGGTAACAATGACATGGCTGAATGCATAGGGAACAAAGAGAGAAAATAAGCAGAATAATAAGCAGACACACAGATTACCAAGCTATTCGCTATTCATAGTTACTGCTGAGGGGAAGAGCCTTTGGAAGAAGGGGAAGTGGAATGAGGGGGGTTCTGTGTGGATAGAGAGGATAAAGGAGTACCAAAGGGTCTGGGATCACTGGCCCTTCTCCCTCCCTGGCATGCAAGAGCCCCAAGACTAGGTCCAAACTGAGACCACACAGCCAACTGAGCTGTACTCGCCTTGTTCTCAACCTTCCCGGGAGAAAGAGCTCACATTGAACTTGTGAGCCTAGAAGGCAAGTCACTTAGGATTTACTCACATGACTGTGCTGGGTTCTTCTGTAGGTGCTATAAGGCAGACAGAAGCAGCAGAAGACACGCTCCCTTGCCCTCTAGGAGCTTACAGTCTTGTTGAGGAAGCCCAAATTACATAACTCAAGTCATATAAGATAGTATGTGATCAAGGGCTCAAGTATATGGTCTGGTACCCTGTACATAGTAGGTGCTTAATAAATACTTCCTGAATGGCAGTGGTAGGGCTAGGGAAAGAGGAAAGAAAGGCAAAGGACAAATAGGTTTATGAGCTTGGTGCTCACAGGGGAAATGAGGAGCTTGGCCTGGCTTTATGGATGAGAGAAGAGAGAGCTGCCCCGACCTGGTAGTATGGGGCCTAGGAAACACTCACAGAGCCATAATCCACAAGGAGCTGGCCAGCTTGTAAGTGCCGAGTCACCACAGCCAAATGGAACCACGGAATCAATGTTTACCGACCAGGTGAGCCCAGGTGGGGCTTTGCCCAAAAGGGCTTTACACCAACAGGTAAAGAGCCTATGGTGAAAGTTTCTTAGCCTGCCTGCAGAAACAGGCCATGATCTCAGATATTTTGACCCATTTGCCAACTCATCCATTCTACAAATATTTACTGAGCTCCTATGATATATGCTAGGCATTAAGAATGACGTAATAGCAAAAAAGCACAGAGCCTGGCCCCAGAGAGTGCACAGTGTGCCAAGGGAGAAAGCCATCTCAACAACCATCATACAGCAAGATCAGGGTTGTACCAGAAGTGGAGGTTGCAGTGAGCCGAGATCGCACCACTGCACCCCAGCCTGGCTGACAGAGCAAGACCCTGTCTCAAAACAAAAAAAAAAAAAAAAAAAAAAAAGATCAAGGTTGTAAACAGAGGCTAAAGGGCTGGAGTAACACAGAGGAGGGAGCAATTCTTGGGAAGTCAAATAAGTTGTTTCAGAGTCGGTAGTGGCAATCATACTAACAGCATTAGCATTAGCAATAATTTGTTAAGCCCTATGCACTGGGTACCAGCTGCTTTACATGGCATTGTCTCACTGAATCTCTACAACAACACTATATGGTAAGTTGCCTTATTAGTCTCCTCTTTAGATGGGGAAACTGAGGTCCGGAAGGGCTAAGGGACTTGTCAGCAGGCACACAATAGTAAGGAACAGAATGACTTCAAACCCCACCCCTTGCTGGTCTGCTACCTCCATTTAGGGGGTTCAAGCAGTAGATGAGGTGCGTACTCTAAACCCTGGGGGGAACTAGTTGTGCAAGACCAGATTATCAGAGGCAATTCAATTCAGGGAAACCCACAGCAAATCTGTCGCTTGTTTGTTTAATCCACAGGCTGATCTCACAGCCAATTCTTCCTCTCCATTCTCCTCTAGCTCTGGACCCCAAAAATGTCCTTCAGAGCAGAAGAACACAGGATTTCATCAGGAGCTCAGCTCCAGGACCTCCACCAATCCCTCAAATTGCTTGGCCGCCAGCTGAAGCTGCTCTTCTTTCACCCTCTCCCCTCTCAGCTGCTATCAGACGATCGTCTCAGCCACCCTCCGACCCCTCCCCACTCCACTGACTGTCCCTTAAATCTGGACATGGGAAAAAGGAGGTTATGGATTATGGAAGGTGGGTGTGGGGTGGAGGTGGGAAATGTTTCATCAGTCCTGGGAGGGGAATGACCAAAAGAGTAACTGGGCAAGTGACACACAGGGCATTTGGGAAGCACTGAATTCCTGAAAATGCTGCCCAAGGGCCTAAGCATGTCCAATCTTTGCCAGGAGGGTTGATCTGGGCACAATTCATTCCTACTCAGGGACCTTAGACATATTGGGAGCCTGGAATCCACCCCTAAACACTTTCTGGGAGAACATTTCCCCTGGAGAGACCCCACAGCTTCAGCCACATGACACAGAAGAGCCAAGGGGCGGCAAATGCAGAGAGCTAGACTGAGGGAGGAGGTGATAAAGAAAAACCACATTGTAGCACTCCCTCATCCTGGGCTCTCAGCTGTAAGTGATGGAGGAGGAAGGCATGTGAATTGGGAGGTGCTTCTCTGAGCTCGAGGAAAAAAAAACCAAGAAGAAAACAAAGGCATACAAAAATGTCAGTATTCCCTCGGGTCTGTTCCATTTTTATCATCAAGAGACACTGTCAGAATGATAGGGTGACTTGCTTCCCCCTCTTTCTCAAACTGCTGTCATTTTATTCTTCTAGCTCAAAAACATAGCCCCAGCCCTCCCACGGCACGCTGCTTTGCAGCTGGCCTCAGTCTGCTTTGATAAGTATATGCAAGGTAGGCATTTCCCAGCGCTCTCCTTTCATTTGATTTTCACAACATCCTTCTATGGCAATGATTAAAAGATCCATTTGTAAGCTGAGGGAACTGGGATACAGGGAGGTTAAACGAGTTGCCTAGGTCCCTAACCCCCATGCCCAGATCCTCTGAAGCAGCAGCGAGGCCACCGAGCTTTGGCTGCCAACCTCTCCCAGCCACCTAGGGTGGCCCGCACTCTGCCTCCTGGCTACATGGCATCTGCTAGAAGGAAGCAAACCATGACAAGCAGGAAATCATGGGGACCAGGCTCAGGCCCTCTGTTCCACTGCTTTTGAGAGACAGATGGCTTTGAAAACCAGAATGGAGTCGAGCAGAGCAGAGAGCAGATACCCACCCTCCCCCCGCACCACCACGGACCATACTCCTAGGTCCTACCAATGGGATCCAAATCTGAGGCCAGGCTTTCTGCTATTTTTCCCAGGTCTCTGCAGGAAACTGACAGACAGGGGTGACATTTTCTATGGGTGGACCCAGGGAAGAGACTCTGATAGATGCAGGGCAGTGTTGCTGCTGAAACACAAACAGGCCTCTCAGGAGAGTCTGTGTGACTCTCTCACTCAGACTTCCAACGAGGCGCCCTCGGATGTCAGATTTCCCAGTGTCAGAAAACTCCAACAAGAGATAGTCTCAAGCCTCCCTTGGGAGTCCATTCCTAGATTCACCATCTGTCTTAGTGCATTTTGTCTTGCTACAATAAACTACCTGAGACTGAGTAATTTATCAACAATAGAAATTTATTCCTCATAGTTTTGGAGGCTGGGAGGTCCAAGATCAAGGCACCAGCATTCTCGTCTGGTGAGACTCCATCTCAAAAAAAAAGGGCCTTCATCCCATTAACACAGCAGAAGGACAAGCTAGCCCAACACTGCATGATGTCTCTTTAAAAAGGGTCTTCGGCCAGGTGTGGTGGCTCATGCTTGTAATCCCAGCACTTTGGGAGGCCAAGGCAGGTGGATCACGAGGTCAGGAGTTCAAGACCAGCCTGGCCAAGATGGTGAAACCCCATCTCTACTAAAAATACAAAAATTAGCCGGGAGTGGTGGCGGGCGCCTGTAATCCCAGCTACTCGGGAGGTTGAGGCAGAGAATTGCTTGAACCTGGGAGGCGGAGGTTGTGGTGAGCCGAACCAAGATCGCGCCACTGCACTGCAGCCTGGCCGACAGAACGAGACTCCATCTCAAAAAAAAAGGGCCTTCATCCCATTAACAAGGGAGAAGCCCTCATGGCCCAATCACTTTTTTTTTTTTTTTAAGACGGAGTTTCGCTCTTGTTGCCCAGGCTGGAGTGCAATGGCTGGTCTTGAACTGCTGACCTTGAGTGATCCACCCGCCTTGGCCTCCCAAAGTGCTGGGATTACAGGTGCGAGCCACCACGCCTGGCCAGGCCCAATCACTTCTTAAAGGCCCTATCTTTTTTTTTCTTTTTGAGACGGAGTCTCACTCTGTCGCCAGGCTGGAGTGCAGTGACGTGATCTCAGCTCACTGCAACCTCTGCCTCTCGGGTTCAAGTGATCCTCCTGCCTCAGCCTCCCAAGTAGCTGAGATTACAGGTGTGTGGCACCATGCCCAGCTTTTTTTTTTTTTTTTTTTTTGAGATGGAGTTTTGCTCTTGGTGCCCAGGCTGGAGTGCAATGGCGTGATCTCAGCTCACCACAACCTCCGCCTCCTGGGTTCAAGCGATTCTCCTGCCTCAGCCTCCCGAGTAGCTGGGATTATAGGCATGCACCACAATGCCCGGCTAATTTTGCATTTTTAGTAGAGATGGGGTTTCTCCATGTTGGTTAGGCTGGTCCGGAACTCCCAACCTCAGGTGATCCGCCCGCCTCGGCCTCCCAAGTACCTGGGATTACAGGCATGAGCCACCACGCCTGGTAATTTTTTGTATTTTTAGTAGAGATGGGGTTTCACCATGTTGGCCAGGATGGTCTTGATCTCTTGACCTCGTGATTCGCCCACCTTGGCCTCCCAAAGTGCTGGGATTACAGGTGTGAGCCACTGCGCCCAGCCCCGACCTCTTAATACTATCATACTGGCCACACCTGAATTTTGGAGGGGACACAATCAAACCATAGCACCACCTTTACTGACTTGTGTCTAACTTAAATTCTTCTTGGTATATCGTAAAGTACTTAATAACCCAATTGGCGTGAGTTACTTTATTCTTATTTCACCGCATCCATTATACTTGGGAGGCTAGGTGACTGCTTAGCCCAGTGAAATAGACACTGTCAGAACTTTTTATTCCTCATCTAATGATAATATTCTGATTGGGCTTGGTTTCCTCCCAGGGTGGACAGTATTTCCCAGTTATGTTAGTCCCCATTTCAGGCTCCTGCTGGTGACTGAACAAAACCATTGGCTGATTTGCTCTCAAGTCAACCACTGGTGATTCCTGTAAAAGTACATGGAAACAACGGAAATACCATTGCTGTCTCAGAGGAAGGGATGGACTTGTGCCTGTGGGTCTCCCTATGACCCTACTGTTCAGCCATGCGTTCTCACTGGGCCCAAATGTCAATTGCCTTTGTGGGAACCAAACCCCAGACCTCACAAATGGACAACTAATGGAGCTTAGTCAATTAAGTAACTGGGCCTTTTTGCTGGTCCTGGCCATGGTTTCAGCCATTCAAAGAACATCATTAAATGTAAAATAACATAGCAATTCTTAGTATTAAAGTCTACAACCTTGAGAGATATCAGAGCATGGGTTGAAAATAGCATGCAACAAGAACTCGCTCTCCCTTCTCTTCCCCCTCAATCTAAAATAAGGTTTTCTGGAGCCACCCATAATTCAAGGTGGTGGCTGGGACCTCATTACTCTCATTTCCTGCCACAAAAGTCCCCCATGGTGAGAGACAGGACATTGTACAGTCTTCTCCACTCAGGCAACAGATTTCTTCCACTTCTTCCAATCCAGCTCCTATGACAATTAGCTGGGGTGGCTGAGGCTGTGGGG
Source organism: Pongo abelii (assembly GCF_028885655.2). Lineage (NCBI taxonomy): Eukaryota > Metazoa > Chordata > Mammalia > Primates > Hominidae > Pongo > Pongo abelii. Next base: position 125,391,461 of record NC_072008.2, read on the forward strand.
CTGGAGTCAAATCCAAAATGAAAGACCAGCACCAATTCCTCCTACCACCCAAGCCCAGGTCCTGAGGATGCAGCTTCATACACCACGGCTTGTGTGAAGACTCTGGGGACTTTTGACATAGTTGTTCGGTGGCAGGCAGGCTAAGCAATCCTCTGTGTATATTTGATAGCACCCTCTTTCCCATCACAGCGCATGTAACACAAAACACTCACATGGAAGCTCCTCTCACAGGCATGCCAATTCAGGCACACTAGCTGTGAGGCCACTCCTCTCTTTCCCACTCAAAAAAACCCGCAGTGGATTAGCCGGGCACGGTGGTGCATGCCTGTGGTCCCAGCTACTCGGGAGGCTGAGGCAGGAGGATTACTTGAACCCAGGAGGTGGAGGCTACAGTGAGCTGAGATTGATTGCATCACTGTACTCCAGCCTGGGCGACAGAGTGAGAGCCTATCTCAAAACAAAACAAAACAAAACAAAACAAAGCACAGTGGGATGCAAGGGGGTAAGTGGTGAGTGATTTATGATAGGGATAATCCTGAATCCACTGGAATTCCCTGCTCCTCTCCTCTCCTCCCCTCCCCTCCCTTCCTCCCTTCCTCCATTCTTTCCTTCCTTCCTTCCACTGGAATTCCCTCCCTCCCTCCTCCCTTCCTTCCTTCCTTCCTTTTTCTTTCTCTCTCTCTTTTTTTTTTTTTTTTTTTTTCTTCTTTTATTATTATTTATTATTATTAAACTTTAGGTTTTATGGTACATGTGCGCAATGTGCAGGTAAGTTACATATGTATACATGTGCCATGCTGGTGCGCTGCACCCACCAACTCGTCATCTAGCATTAGGTATATCTCCCAGTGCTATCCCTCCCCCCTCCCCCCACCCCACAACAGTCCCCAGAGTGTGATGTTCCCCTTCCTGTGTCCATGTGTTCTCATTGTTCAATTCCCACCTATGAGTGAGAATATGCGGTGTTTGGTTTTTTGTTCTTGCGATAGTTTACTGAGAATGATGATTTCCAATTTCATCCATGTCCCTACAAAGGACGTGAACTCATCATTTTTTATGGCTGCATAGTATTCCATGGTGTATATGTGCCACATTTTCTTAATCCAGTCTATCATTGTTGGACATTTGGGTTGGTTCCAAGTCTTTGCTATTGTGAATAATGCCGCAATAAACATACGTGTGCATGTGTCTTTATAGCAGCATGATTTATAGTCCTTTGGGTATATACCCAGTAATGGGATGGCTGGGTCGAATGGAATTTCTAGTTCTAGATCCCTGAGGAATCGCCACACTGACTTCCACAAGGGTTGAATTAGTTTACAGTCCCACCAACAGTGTAAAAGTGTTCCTATTTCTCCACATCCTCTCCAGCACCTGTTGTTTCCTGACTTTTTAATGATTGCCATTCTAACTGGTGTGAGATGGTATCTCATTGTGGTTTTCATTTGCATTTCTCTGATGGCCAGTGATGGTGAGCATTTTTTCATGTGTTTTTTGGCTGCATAAATGTCTTCTTTTGAGAAGTGTCTGTTCATGTCCTTCGCCCACTTTTTGATGGGGTTGTTTGTTTTTTTCTTGTAAATTTGTTGGAGTTCATTGTAGATTCTGGATATTAGCCCTTTGTCAGATGAGTAGGTTGCGAAAATTTTCTCCCATTTTGTAGGTTGCCTGTTCACTCTGATGGTAGTTTCTTTTGCTGTGCAGAAGCTCTTTAGTTTAATTAGATCCCATTTGTCAATTTTGGCTTTTGTTGCCATTGCTTTTGGTGTTTTAGACATGAAGTCCTTGCCCATGCCTATGTCCTGAATGGTAATGCCTAGGTTTTCTTCTAGGGTTTTTATGGTTTTAGGTCTAACATTTAAGTCTTTAATCCATCTTGAATTGATTTTTGTATAAGGTGTAAGGAAGGGATCCAGTTTCAGCTTTCTGCATATGGCTAGCCAGTTTTCCCAGCAACATTTATTAAATAGGGAATCCTTTCCCCATTTCTTGTTTTTGTCAGGTTTGTCAAAGATCAAATACTTGTAGATATGTGGCATTAGTTCTGACGGCTCTGTTCTGTTCCATTGATCTATATCTCTGTTTTGGTACCAGTACCATGCTGTTTTGGTTACTGTAGCCTTGTAGTATAGTTTGAAGTCAGGTAGTGTGATGCCTCCAGCTTTGTTCTTTTGGCTTAGGATTGACTTGGTGATGCGGGCTCTTTTTTGGTTCCATATGAACTTTAAAGTAGTTTTTTCCAATTCTGTGAAGAAAGTCATTGGTAGCTTGATGGGGATGGCATTGAATCTGTAAATTACCTTGGGAAGGATGGCCATTTTCATGATATTGATTCTTCCTACCCATGAGCATGGAATGTTCTTCCATTTGTTTGTATCCTCTTTTATTTCCTTGAGCAGTGGTTTGTAGTTCTCCTTGAAGAGGTCTTTCACATCCCTTGTAAGTTGGATTCCTAGGTATTTTATTCTCTTTGAAGCAATTGTGAATGGGAGTTCACTGATGATTTGGCTCTCTGTTTGTCTGTTATTGGTGTATAAGAATGCTTGTGATTTTTGCACATTGATTTTGTATCCTGAGACTTTGCTGAAGTTGCTTATCAGCTTAAGGAGATTTTGGGCTGAGACAATGGGGTTTTCTAGATATACTATCATGTCATCTGCAAACAGGGACAATTTGACTTCCTCTTTTCCTAATTGAATACCCTTTATTTCCTTCTCCTGCCTAATTGCCCTGGCCAGAACTTCCAACACTATGTTGAATAGAAGTGGTGAGAGAGGGCATCCCTGTCTTGTGCCAGTTTTCAAAGGGAATGCTTCCAGTTTTTGCCCATTCAGTATGATATTGGCTGTGGGTTTGTCATAAATAGCTCTTATTATTTTGAGATACGTCCCATCAATTCCTAATTTATTGAGAGTTTTTAGCATGAAGCGTTGTTGAATTTTGTCAAAGGCCTTTTCTGCATCTATTGAGATAATCATGTGGTTTTTGTCTTTGGTTCGGTTTATATGCTGGATTACATTTATTGATTTGCGTATATTGAACCAGCCTTGCATCCCAGGGATGAAGCCCACTTGATCATGGTGGATAAGCTTTTTGATGTGCTGCTGGATTCTGTTTGCCAGTATTTTATTGAGGATTTTTGCATCAATGTTCATCAAGGATATTGGTCTAAAATTCTCTTTTTTTGTTGTGTCTCTGCCAGGCTTTGGTATCAGGATGATGCTGGCCTCATAAAATGAGTTAGGGAGGATTCCCTCTTTTTCTATTGATTGGAATAGTTTCAGAAGGAATGGTACCAGCTCCTCCTTGTACCTCTGGTAGAATTCGGCTGTGAATCCATCTGGACCTGGACTTTTTTTGGTTGGTAAGCTATTGATTATTGCCACAATTTCAGCTCCTGTTATTGGTCTATTCAGAGATTCAACTTCTTCCTGGTTTAGTCTTGGGAGGGTGTATGTGTTGAGGAATTTATCCATTTCTTCTAGATTTTCTAGTTTATTTGCATAGAGGTGTTTGTAATATTCTCTGATGGTAGTTTGTATTTCTGTGGGATCGGTGGTGATATCCCCTTTATCATTTTTTATTGCATCTATTTGATTCTTCTCTCTTTTTTTCTTTATTAATCTTGCTAGCGGTCTATCAATTTTGTTGATCCTTTCAAAAAACCAGCTCCTGGATTCATTGATTTTTTGAAGGGTTTTTTGTGTCTCTATTTCCTTCAGTTCTGCTCTGATTTTAGTTATTTCTTCCCTTCTGCTAGCTTTTGAATGTGTTTGCTCTTGCTTTTCTAGTTCTTTTAATTGTGATGTTAGGGTGTCAATTTTGGATCTTTCCTGCTTTCTCTTGTGGGCATTTAGTGCTATAAATTTCCCTCTACACACTGCTTTGAATGCATCCCAGAGATTCTGGTATGTTGTGTCTTGGTTCTCGTTGGTTTCAAAGAACATCTTTATTTCTGCCTTCATTTCGTTATGTACCCAGTAGTCATTCAGGAGCAGGTTGTTCAGTTTCCACGTAGTTGAGCGGTTTTGAGTGAGATTCTTAATCCTGAGTTCTAGCTTGATTGCACTGTGATCTGAGAGACAGTTTGTTACAATTTCTGTTCTTTTACATTTATTGAGGAGAGCTTTACTTCCAAGTATATGGTCAATTTTGGAATAGGTGTGGTGTGGTGCTGAAAAAAATGTATATTCTGTTGATTTGGGGTGGAGAGTTCTGTAGATGTCTATTAGGTCCGCTTGGTGCAGAGCTGAGTTCAATTCCTGGGTATCCTTGTTGACTTTCTGTCTCGTTGATCTGTCTAATGTTGATAGTGGGGTGTTAAAGTCTCCCATTATTAATGTGTGGGAGTCTAAGTCTCTTTGTAGGTCACTCAGGACTTGCTTTATGAATCTGGGTGCTCCTGTATTGGGTGCATATATATTTAGGATAGTTAGCTCTTCTTGTTGAATTAATCCCTTTACCATTATGTAATGGCCTTCTTTGTCTCTTTTGATCTTTGTTGGTTTAAAGTCTGTTTTATCAGAGACTAGGATTGCAACCCCTGCCTTTTTTTGTTTTCCATTTGCTTGGTAGATCTTCCTCCATCCTTTTATTTTGAGCCTATGTGTGTCTCTGCACGTGAGATGGGTTTCCTGAATACAGCACACTGATGGGTCTTGAGTCTTTATCCAGTTTGCCAGTCTGTGTCTTTTAATTGGAGCATTTAGTCCATTTACATTTAAAGTTAATATTGTTATGTGTGAATCTGATCCTGTCATTATGATGTTAGCTGGATATTTTGCTCGTTAGTTGATGCAGTCTCTTCCTAGTCTCGATGTTCTTTACATTTCGGTATGATTTTGCAGTGGCTGGTACCGGTTGTGCCTTTCCATGTTTAGCGCTTCCTTCAGGAGCTCTTTTAGGGCAGGCCTGGTGGTGACAAAATCTCTCAGCATTTGCTTGTCTGTAAAGTATTTTATTTCTCCTTCACTTATGAAGCTTAGTTTGGCAGGATATGAAATTCTGGGTTGAAAATTCTTTTCTTTAAGAATGTTGAATATTGGCCCCCACTCTCTTCTGGCTTGTAGGGTTTCTGCCGAGAGATCCGCTGTTAGTCTGATGGGCTTCCCTTTGATGGTAACCCGACCTTTCTCTCTGGCTGCCCTTAACATTTTTTCCTTCATTTCAACTTTGGTGAATCTGACAATTATGTGTCTTGGAGTTGCTCTTCTCGAGGAGTATCTTTGTGGCGTTCTCTGTATTTCCTGAATCTGAATATTGGCCTGCCTTGCTAGATTGGGGAAGTTCTCCTGGATAATATCCTGCAGAGTGTTTTCCAACTTGTTTCCACTCTCCCCGTCACTTTCAGGTACACCAATCAGACGTAGATTTGGTCTTTTCACATAGTCCCACATTTCTTGGAGGCTTTGCTCGTTTCTTTTTATTCTTTTTTCTCTAAACTTCCCTTCTCGCTTCATTTCATTCATTTCATCTTCCAGGGCTGATACCCTTTCTTCCATTTGATCGCATCGGCTCCTGAGGCTTCTGCATTCTTCACGTAGTTCTCGAGCCTTGGTTTTCAGCTCCATCAGCTCCTTTAAGCACTTCTCTGTATTGGTTATTCTAGTTATACATTCTTCTAAATTTTTTTCAAAGTTTTCAACTTCTTTGCCTTTGGTTTGAATATCCTCCCGTAGCTCAGAGTAATTTGATCGTCTGAAGCCTTCTTCTCTCAGCTCGTCAAAGTCATTCTCTGTCCAGCTTTGTTCCGTTGCTGGTGAGGAACTGCGTTCCTTTGGAGGAGGAGAGGTACTCTGGTTTTTAGAGTTTCCAGTTTTTCTGCTCTGTTTTTTCCCCATCTTTGTGGTTTTAACTACTTTTGGTCTTTGATGATGGTGATGTACAGATGGGTTTTTGGTGTGGATGTCCTTTCTGTTAGTTTTCCTTCTAACAGACAGGACCCTCAGCTGCAGGTCTGTTGGAGTACCTGGCCGGCCGTGTGAGGTGTCAGTCTGCCCCTGCTGGGGGGTGCCTCCCAGTTAGGCTGCTCGGGGGTCAGGGGTCAGGGACCCACTTGAGGAGGCAGTCAGCCCGTTCTCAGATCTCCAGCTGCGTGCTGGGAGAACCACTGCTCTCCTCACAGCTGTCAGACAGGGACATTTAAGTCTGCAGAGGTTACTGCTGTCTTTTTGTTTGTCTGTGTCCTGCCCCCAGAGGTGGAGCCTACAGAGGCAGGCAGGCCTCCTTGAGCTGTGGTGGGCTCCACCCAGTTCAAGCTTCGAGGCTGCTTTGTTAACCTAAGCGAGCCTGGGCAATGGCGGGCGCCCCTCCCCCAGCCTCGCTGCCGACTTGCTGTTTGATCTCAGACTGCTGTGCTAGCAATCAGCGAGACTCCGTGGGCGTAGGACCCTCTGAGCCAGGTGCGGGCTATACTCTCCTGGGGCACCGTTTCCTAAGCCCGTCGGAAAAGCACAGTATTCGGGTGGGAGTGGCCCGATTTTCCAGGTGCCGTCTGTCACCCCTGGAAGGGGAACTCCCTGACCCCTTGCGCTTCCCGAGTGAGGCAATGCCTCGCCCCTGCTTCGGCTGGCGCACAGTGCGCTCACCCACTGACCTGCGCCCACTGTCTGGCACTCCCTAGTGAGATGAACACGGTACCTCAGATGGAAATGCAGAAATCACCCGTCTTCTGCGTCGCTCGCGCTGGGAGCTGTAGACCGGAGCTGTTCCTATTCGGCCATCTTCTCTCTCTCTCTCTTTATTTACTTTCTGTTTCTTTCCTTTCCTTTCTCTCTCTCTCTCTTTTTTTTTTTTTTTTTTTTTGTGAGACAGGGTGTTGCTCTGTCACCTAGCCTGCAGTAGCGCAGTGGCACAATCAGGGTTCACCGCAGCCTCAACTTCCCAGGCTCAAGTAATCCTCCCACTTTAGGCCACCCACCGACCAAGTAGCTGAGACTACAGGTGTGCGCCACAGCACCAGTTAATTTTTTTTTTTTTTTTTGAGATGGAGTTTTGCTCTTGTTGCCCAGGCTGGAGTGCAAAGGCGCGATCTCGGCTCACTGCAACCTCCGCCTCCTGGGTTCAAGCGATTATCCTGCCTCAGCCTCCTCAGTAGCTGGGATTACAGGCATGCGCCACCATGCCTGGCTAATTTTGTCTTTTTACTAGAGATGGGGTTTCTCCATGTTGGTCAGGCTGGTCTCAAACTCTTGATCTGAGGTGATCCACCCGCCTCGGCCCCCTAAAGTGCTGGAATTACAGGCGTTAGCCACCGCGCCCGGCCACTAGTTAATTTTTTTTTAATTTCAGTAGAGATGAGGTCTCGCTATGTTGTTCAGCCTCGAATTTTGTTTCTCAAAGTGAAACACAATTATGAGTAATTAAGGACCCAGAATCCCTTCACAGCCATAACAGCATGCTTGACAACTGCTGCTGCCTAGCTTGGGGGTTTCCAGCCTTGAGGTTGAGCCTACCCTAGGCTCAGCAGGAGGCCAGAGCTGAGCTGAGAACACAGCCCAGGATGACTGTCACTCCTAATCCACGAGGTACCAAGATGTGGTTCTCTGTGACACCTTGAGATGGCTGAGTACTCTCAGTCCCTATTTATTCTTAGCAAAGCAAACCACAAGCCTGCAAGCTGCTTGGTGACTTAGGGCATCAGTGTTCAGAAGGTCTCTATAGGGACTGATGTCCTGAGGTGACTAGACGCTTCCAGACATCAGTGCCCGTGGCACACAGATGACACTTCTCGCGAGGCTCCCGTTTTTCTGCAGACTAGGCTGTCTCTTCATAACAGAGCCTAGTTTCCATCAAAATGCCCTGACTTCTCGAGAGGACAAGCGCTAATCTTTTTTATTTTTTCCATGCCCACGGCCGGTCAGAGAAGACCTATCTCTACCTACCATGCTCCAGATAGCCTTACCCTTGAGCCAGATTTGTCTAAGATGGTGATGGCGATAACAAACACATCTCGGGTGTACTGATGGACAGGAAGTCAGGCGAGACAATGACTTGCTGCCCTGCTATGCTAATTTGTTGGCCAATTCATAGGAGGTGGCAGCTGAAGTTGTAATGATAACTTAGAGGGCAGTGGCAGCAGGAAAGTTTTCTAAAAATGGCTTTTATTACAAGGCTTTCCTGAGTTTGGCTATACCCAGGCATTATGTCATTAGGAAAAACTGATGACACTCAATAGAGAAAAAGAAATCTGTTCCTAAAGCAGAGGCTTTCTGAAAGCTATTAGCTGTCTCCTTGAAATCACAACATTGAAGATTTCACAGCAACAGCAACACATTGTAAGGAAGCATTAGGAGATGTTTGCCTCTCTGCCTTCTTTATTACTCATTCCTCTAGTAGGGGAAAGTGGGGGAGGAGAGGAAAGATGGCAAGGTTTTTTATTATTATTATTCATTCACGCTTAATAAAGCAAAGCATAACACTGATTTTTTTTTTTTTTTTTAAATGGAGTCTCACTCTGTCGCCCAGGCTGGAGTGCAATGGCGTAACCTTGGCTCACTGCAACCTCTGCCTTAGCCTCCAGAGTTGCTGGGATTATAGGTGCACACCACCACGCCTGGCTAATTTTTGTATTTTTTAGTAGAGACGGGGTTTTGCCATGTTGGCCAGGTTGGTCTCAAACTCCCGACCTCAGGTGATCTACCCGCCTCGGCCTCCAAAAGTGCTGGGATTACAGGTGTGAGCCACCGTGCCCAGCCAACCCTGATATTTAAAAATAACATCTCTCGGTTGCAGTGAGCCGAGATTGTGCCACTGTACTCTAGCCTGGGCAATGGAATGAGATCCTGTCTTAAAAAAAAAAAAAAGTAAAAGAAAAAAGAGTTGACTACACTAAGATGGATGGTGAAGATGTTTTGCTGCTATTTGGTAAAATAATAATAATAATAAAGGGGTCAGCGTGGTGGCTCACACTTGTAATCCCAGTAATTTGGGAGGCTGAGGCAGGAGGATCGCTTGAGCCCAGGGGTTCAAGACCAACCTGAGCAACATAGCAAGACCCCGTCTCTACAAAACATTAAAACATTAGCCAGGTGTGGTGAGTGCACCTGTAATCCCAGCTACTTGGGAGGCTGAGGCGGGAGGATCCCTTGAGCCCAGGAGTTCAAGGCTGCAATGAGTTGTGATCATACCACTGCACTCCAGCCTGGGCAACAGAGCAAGACCCTGTCTCTAAAGCCATTAAAATAATGATAATCATCATAAAAAGCAAATGGTCAGGAAATTGCTCCCACTCACGTTCATGGTTCCATTGATCTCTGCCACTGACTCATCATCTGTAGGAAACTGATAGATCTGGACTCCATTGCTGACAAGCTCACTGGTGATTTTGATTTTGAACTTTGTTAGCTCACTCTTCGAAATGGCATCTGCTTTGGCAATGATGGGGATGATGTTCACCTAGGGAGAGGAGGGGCAAAGTGGGGTCATTGTTGGTAACCTGCAATTGATAGCAGCATGACCTAGGACTTCCACCAGCTGCCAGAGGGAGCCGCTCAGCCCAGTGGTCAAGGACTGGCCGCTTCTGTAGCCAAATGACAATACAATAAACGACAAGTACTAACTATGTGCTGGGCACTGAACTAAGTACTTTACATGAATTAGCACAATTAATCCTGACAATAACCCTTCCAGGAGGTATTATTACTACTATTTTGCCAATGAGAAATTAAGGCATAGGGAGGTTAAATAACTTGTCCAAGGCCATGGAGCAGGTAAGTAGGAGAACTGGGATTCAAATCCAAACTCAGCCTTATTCCTAAGTCCATAGTCTTAAGCATGAGCTGTCTACCAGTTCAGATCCAAGTTGATGAGCTGTATGATATCTTGGTATCAAGGTTACTGCTTGGGAGATTTGAAGCAGACAGGTGATAGCTGGGAATCTGTGGCTGACAGGGGAGAGGTGGCCTCTTCTTGCTAAGAGTAAATTGTTCCAACCCATCGGGTCCGGGCTAGCCCAAGCCGGGTGTGATATGGACCCACATGAGAGATGGCAGGGAAAGGAGGCAGGGACAGTGCTCAGCGGGGACGCACATCTGGCTGTCTTTCTGGCAGGAGACACTGAATTAACCAACTCAGTTAGGTGAGGAAGAACCTATAGTTACAATTTGATCTGAGACTTATGCAAAAAGAATTATACTGCCTGAGTCTCATGATTAATTTCTGAGTAAGAAAAGCAAGTATAAATTTCAGGCATCAGGAGAAAGGCCTAATGCCAACCAAAAGTTCAATCCACCTGAACCCTAATCCTTGAAATTCCTCCAAGAAGGGACAAGGCTTTTACTGTCAGAAGGTAAAGAAACTTGAAATGCACATGTGTTTGTGAGACAGAGCGCACTAAGTTCAGGTTGACACGGAGAGCATAATCATTCCTGCCAGTAGATTTCAACGGGGGGTGGGGGAGGGGCTTAGGTGGCACTCAGGCCCCGGACTCTAAAAGGGGAGTCTGGGAGCTCCAGACGTGGAAGAAAAATCCTGCTTCCTCTGCACTTTGGCTTAGGAGTGCCTCTGAAGCCTGATATCACACAGTCGCTGGGTCAAAGAAAGACTGAACCGTGGAGGCACCTCCCTTGAAGTCTTTCGGGGGCAGAGGGGTCAAAGCCCTTGCCAAGATGAAACAGCAGGCAGAGCCTATTCTCCTTGGCACTTTCGCCAAGTCCCCACTGACACACTATAAACATATATCAGGCCAGGGGCAATGGCTCATGCTGGTAATCCAAGCACTTTGGGAGGCCAAGGTGGGCAGATCACCTGAGATTGCGAGTTCGAGACCAGCTTGGCCAACATGGTGAAACCCCGTCTCTACTAAAAATAAAAAGTATCCAGGCGTAGTAGCACATGCCTATAATCCCAGCTACTCGGGAGGCTGAGGCAAGAGAATTGCTTGAACCCAGGAGGCGGAGGTTGTGGTGAGCCAAGATCGTGCCATTGCACTCCAGTCTGGGCAACGAGAGCGAAACTCTGTCTCAAAAAAAAAAAATATATATATATATATATATATCTCAAAGGCTTAACTCAGCCCATCTACCAGGCCTGCAGCCATGTGGCTCACCAATGCCCCTATACAGGACATGCAGGGCATGGCCACATTTCAAGAGCAGCCTTTTATTCATGGGCCATGAGCCCATTGCTGCAAAAAATGAAAAACTGCTCCTATTCTGATGAGAGCTGAAATTCAGTTTTAGAGTGGATGTGCTACTAAATGGCTGCATGTGAATTCGATTATTTTTTTGATATGGAGTCTTGCTGTGTCGCCCAGGCTGGAGTGCAGTGGCATGATTCCAGCTCACTGCAACCTCCGCTTCCAGGTTCAAGCGATTCTCCTGCTTGAGCCTCCCCAGTAGCTGGGATTATAGGTGCGCACCACCATGCCCAGCTAATTTTTGTATTTTTAGTAGAGACGGGATTTCGCCGTGTTGGCCAGGCTGGTCTCGAACTCCTGACCTCAGATGACCTGCCTATCTTGGCCACCCAAACTGCTGGGATTACAGGTGTGAGCCACCACACCTAGCCAAGTTTTTCTTAAAGCAAGACAATGCCTGATTCCCACAGCCATATTTCTCGAGCATGGAAGCATTATAACATGGGGTTACAGATCTGAGTGTCACAGAATCTGCACTCTACCAGTAGCTAGCAATATGACAATGAGCAAGTCACTTAACCTCTCAGAGCCTCAGTTTTCTCTTCTGTAAAATGAGGATAACAATAATGTGTACTTCACAGGGCTGGCATATAATGAGGGTTTTAATGTTAACTGCAATCATAAAAGTAATTATTGATAGCAAGAATGATAACTTTCAAAGTCAAGTTTGCATGTTTGATTCTAGCCAGTTAACACTGGGACAAAGAAAAAACAGCTTTCCATTTCCAAAGCCTTTGCCCCTAGACTCAGGGAGCCATTTTGCTAGTCCTCAAGAGGGATCAGAGCAGAAAGACAGCTCAGGGCAAGCCCATCCCTAGTGCTGGGAAAACAGATCACAAAGCATAAGACGCTGGTGCTGGATCCATAACACCATCTTTATGGAGGGACAGGGAATGAGGGAGAGGATGAGGATGCCACAAATCTCTCCCGGAATCCCACATCTACTTTGCACAAGAGATCAGTAAGAGTGAGTCCCCAGCGCCCCCGCCCCTGCCTCCTATACCTTACTGTCCAGCTTCTTCATAGTCACTAGGTCCAGAGACTTCAGGGAATGACCCGTGGGGGCAATGAAATACAAGCAGACATGGATTCGGGAGTCATGGTAGGTGTGTAGCACTCTTCGGATCTTCAGCTCTTCCTGCAGGTAGGCCTCGAATTGTGCATCGATGAATTCCACGATGGGCTTGTAGCTAAAAGGGAGAGCAGGGACAGAGGCGGACCCCGTCAAAAACTTGGATTTTGACACTGTCCTTTTTGGAAATTTCAAATACCTTCTGTAATCTTGACTCTCTCCCATCCAACTGCATTTCTCCATCTCCCTTCAGTGGGCCCCCGATCTTGTCAGCCTGGCCACCTTCTTGGTCCCTAGATGAGCCAAACTTATGCCCACCTGTGCACCTTCACTAGCATGCCCCTTTCTCTCTCCTCATCCCAATTCTGCCCTCCCAGACCTCAGGGCTCTGCTTAGTGCCCTCCTCCTTCCTACGGCCTTCCCCACTTATGCCAGAAATCCCTTCTGCGAGTCAGGGGCATAACAAGAAATGGCATTCAATTACTTATTGTTGCTTCACAAGGATTCTCTCAAATAGATTGTGTCTTCCTAAAGGGCAGGGCCTGTGAAGGGCACTTCTCTGTCCCTCAGGGGGCCCCAACACAGCATGGAGCTCACTCGCTGTATCTGTAGAGGGACTGATTTTCCTCCAAGCTGGGCTCATGTCTTTGCTTCCTTTATCTCGCCCTACAGTGCCTAGATGAGAGCTGGGTACACAGTGGGTAACAAGACCTCTCTTTGGCCCACTGCTGGGCAATCTTGTGAGAACATTCAGGGCTTTTGCTCATTCTCGCTAGGTTTAGTGGAGCTCCGCACTTGGCTCCCCCAAGGTCAAGATATTTTTCTGATTCTCATTTCTCCCAAGGTGGTGACTTTAAGTATTCAGGCCAGGCACAGTGGATCATGGCTGTAATCCCAGCACTTTGGGAGGCTGAGGCGGGTGGATCTTCTGAGCTCGGAATTTGAGACCAGCCTGGGCAACATGGCAAAACTTCGTCTCTACTAAAAATACAAAAATTAGCCAGGTGTGGTGGCTCATGCCTGTAATCCCAGCTATTCAGGAGACTGAGGCAGGAGAATCGCTTGAACCCGGGAGGCAGGGGTTGCAGTGAGTGGAGATCATGCCACTGCACTCCAGCCTGGGCAACAGAGTGAGATCCCATCTCCAAAAACAAACAAACAAACTAAGTATTCAGGCAAAATCTGGTAAAGTTACTCCCCCCTCCGCACACCCTGCACACATGGACACAGGCCTGCCAGCTCACTGAGTCTCCACACACGGCTCCTCTAGGTGGCCCCCAAGTCTTGCCAAGTCTTCTTAAACAAGTCAGCCCTCTATGTCTCTCTTTCCTGGGCCTCCCTGGGAAACTTCCCTCTCCCTCTGTCCCAGTCCCCTCCCACGTCATCCCCGTCACCCCTACAGCCTCTTTCTGCTCTAACTAGGTCAGCTTAGCTCAGCTTTGCCTCTTGTTCTCATCTCCCCTGTCTGTCTGCTGCCTCTCTGGCTGAAGGGTTGCCTCCCTTCAGGCTAGAAGAGGCTTGTCATGTGGGCCCAGGGCAGGGAGTTTTCAGATACCGCTGCCAGAAGGGAACATGATGATCAAAGGAGGAGCTGGGCCCAGCCAATGCCTCCCACCTGCAGCAGCTCCCAGGCTGAGCCTTTTTGAAAGATCCCCCTAGTAGAGAAGGGGAAAATAGCCTTTTAAAAAAGAATCACAGGATCCTAGATTCTGAGAGCTGCAGCCAGAGCTGAGATCCAGGTGCAGGCTATCTCCAGAGCCCCAGAGAAAAATCTTTTTTTTTAAGATGGAGTTTCGCTCTGTTGCCCGGGCAGGAGTGCAGTGGTGCGATCTCCACTCACTGCAACCTCCGCCTCCCAAGCCCCAGAGAAAACTCTAAAAACATAGTCCTTTCTTTATTCCTTTGATCCCTCTGAGCCACTGTTCTGAAGGGTAATCGCATCAAAGAATCTCTTGGTTGCAAAGATCCTTAGAAGGTTCCTGACGAATTTGGAGTGAGGGTGGGGAATGTATCCCCTAGGCTTATTTAATTAATTTTTGGATGTTTTGCTGATTTGAAATAGTTGATGACGGCACTGCTTCATTTTTTTCTCAATTACATAATTTTTTTTACTTCATTTTTTGCTTTGCAGAAGGAATCAAAGGAGGAAAGAAAATAAAGCTAAAAAGTACATTTTTTAGCTTCCCCACACACCCCGAAATCTGTAGTGATACCCTGTGCCTGTCTTACTGCAATTGCCTCTGGCTCTCGGAAGCTCTCAAGATGTACATGGATCAGACCAGCCAAACTAGCCAATCAGCCACCAGGATTTGGTGTAGACGAATCCTAAATGGGTGGCTTATCTTCGTCTTATTCATCTCTGTAGCCTCCACGTCTAGCCTGCTGTCTGGAACATAGTAAAGTTTCCCCTACTGCTCTGCATTCCCTCCACCCCCGGGCCCCAGTGACTCATCTTCCCACGATGGCCACCTCTCTCCCACACTCTGTTGTGCTGCTCACTGGACTCCAGTGGGTGGTAAACAAAATCCTTTACTCTTATAGGCTACCTCCTCCCAAACTGCTTCCTTCCTCTAAGTGACACCTGACTATCCTTCAGAGATGCTGCTTTTCTCATATCCTTCTCAACTGGAAATTTCTTCATCTCCACACCCAAGTCCCATGGAAGGGCACAGAGGGCAGCTTTCTTCTAGCTCTTGATTCCCTCGCTCACTGTGATCTCCTCATCTCCTCCATTTTCGACCAAAACGAGCTCCAACAGACTCCATCCCTCCCCATCACTACTGATAATCTTTGACATTTCAAGACAGCCGTTCTTAACACAGGGTTCATGGACCTCCTAGGTTCTGTGAATAGAATTCAGAGGATCTGTGAACTTAGATAGGAAAAAAATACATCTTTTTCACTAATCTCTAACTGAAGTTTAGCAGTTTCTTCAGCTACAGACATAGGTAACAATCTATAGTAATGTTAGCAGTACCTGTGATTTCATAACCAATAGAAATCACTGATATCATCATTTCCCATTCCAATTGTTGTAAATAGCTCAAAATAGCATTTATACTCATTACGACATTCAAATTCTGGTAATTATTAAGCCTGCATATAGATATTATTACTTCTGGAATTGATAGAGAAGCACATGGATTACTAAGTCACAATTTTTAAATATTTTAGTAACTATTTTTAGTATACTTGGTATATTTTAGGCATTTAAAAACATTATTTTGAGAATGAGCCCATAGGCCTCACTAGATTGCTAATGGGGCCAATGGCACAAAATAACCCCTGGTCTAGACAATAATACTTATTCATTTCGGATAATGATATGTACTATGAAGATACTCCAATAGGATAATGGGATATACATGTGATTGAGGGTTCAACTACTTTAAATACAGTGATCAGGGAAGGCTTCTCTAAGGGTGTGACATTTGAGCCGCAAGGATGAGGATGACAGAGCCATGGAGAGATCTGGGCGAAGAGCATTCCAGGCAGTGGGAATAATAAATGTGAGGATGGTCCTGAGGCAGAAACCAGTCTGACAGGTTTGAGCAATGGGAAGAAGGCCAGGGAGGTGGGACTTGGTGAACCCAGCTTGAGTAAATTATTCACAGTAGCCCAAAGGTGGAAACAACCCAAATGTCCATCAACTGATGACCGGATAAAGAAAATGTGGAGGCCGGGCGCAGTGGCTCTTGCCTGTAATCCCAGCACTTTGGGAGACCAAGGTGGGCGGATCATGAGGTCAGGAGTTCGAGACCAGCCTGATCAACAGGGTGAAACCCCGTCTCTACTAAAAATACAATAATTAACTGGGCGTGGTGGCACGCGCCTGTAATCCCAGCTACTCAGAAGGCTGAGGCAGGAGAATTGCTTGAACTGAGGAGGCGGAGGTTGCGGTGAGCCAAGATTGAGGCACTGCACTCCAGCCTGGGTGACAGAGTGAGACTCCGTCTCAAAAAATAATTAAATAAAGAAAATGTGAAAATGTGGAGGCTGGGTGCAGTGACTCACACCCATAATCTCAGCACTTTGGGAGGCCGAGGCAGGCGGATTACCTGAGGTCAGGAGTTTGAGACCAGCCCTGCCAACACAGTGAAACCCCGTCTCTACTAAAAATACAAAAATTAGCCAGGCATGGTGGTAGGCACCTGTAGTCCCAGCTACTCGGGAGGCTGAGGCAGAAGAATTGCTTGAACCTGGGAGATGGAGGTTGCAGTGAGCCGAGATCGCACCACTGCACTCCAGCCTGGGCAACAGAGTGAGATTCCGTCTCAAAAAAAAAAAAAAAAAAAAGACTGTGCCTTATTTCTTAGTATCTCTGACACTTCACACTGTACTTGTCACATAGTAGACATTTAAGTTTATAAAGTGGACTAGGTTTCCACAGCAACTTGGTTCTCAGTCTTGTCAGTTCTCTCAAATCTGCTCCTCCTCTTTATCCTCAAAGATTCTCTTCCTGTTCAAGCCCTCATCATCTCTCCCATCCTCAAGAGTTGCCCCTGACCTCCTTGTCCCCCTCTAGACATGGCCTTGTGTATTTCTCCCAGCTCAGACAAGCTTTCTTTTTTATCTATTTTTTAGAGACGAGGCCTTGCTCTGTTGCCCATGCTGGAGAACAATGGCATGATCATAGCTCACTGTGACCTCGAACTCATGAGCTCAAGCGATTCTCCTGCCTCAGCCTTCTGAGTATCTGGGACTACAGGCACACACCACCACACCTGGCTAATTTTTTATTTTTTTGTAGAGACGGGGTCTCTTTATGTTATCCAGGCTGGTCCTGAACTTTTGGGCTCAAGTGATCCTTCTACCTTGGCCCCACAAAGTGTTGGGATTAGAGGTAAGAGCCACCGCGCTTAACCTCAATTTATTTATGCAAGAACACCTATTCTCGGCCGGGCGCGGTGGCTCACGCCTGTAATCCCAGCACTTTGGGAGGCCGAGGCAGGCGGATCATGAGGTCAGGAGATCAAGACCATCTTGGCTAACACGGTGAAACCCCGTCTCTACTAAAAATACAAAAAAAATTAGCCCGGCGTGGTGGCCGGCGCCTGTAGTCCCAGCTACTCGGGAGGCTGAGGCAGGAGAATGGCGTGAACCCGGGAGGCGGAGCTTCCAGTGAGCCGGGATCGCGCCACTGCACTCCAGTCTGGGCAACAGTGCGACAGTCCGTCTCAAAAAAAAAAAGAATACTGATTCTTCCTTCCTCACAGATAACCTCTATTTTCAGTTTGCTGATTATCTTTCCAGACCTTTTTCTATGCATCTACACACATAAATAGAGAGAAATATTTGTGGTTTTATTGGAGGGAGGGGGGCAGATTTACACACACCGCATCGTGATCATTCTGCAACTTCTTTTTTTCGCTTAACAACATATCCTGAGATCTAGCCATGTGAGTATATATCGATCTACCTCATTCTATTAAACTGCCAAACACAATTCCATGGTATGGTAAGTCCACAGTTTATTTAATTGCTTTGTTGGTAGAAATTTAGACTGTTTAAACTGTTTTTCATTCAATAACCAAAGCTACAGTGAACATGCTTTCTCTATGCTTCTCAGGAGCATGTGCAACTGTTTCTCTAGGCTGTATACTTAAAGGTGGAACTGCTGGATCATAAATTATTCACATGTAAAATTTTAATAGATACTGCCAAATTTGCCCTCCAAAAAGTCTATATCAATTTACAGTCCCATCAACGTGAATGAAATTACCTCGTGTTAGTGGGTATTATACCACCTTTTTGTTTTTGCAGATCTGATGGATAAAAAAAATTTGTTTCATTTTGCATTTCTCTAATTACTGGGGAAGTTGAATGACCATCATTTCATATGTTGATTGTACATAAGTATTACCCCTTCTGTAAATTATTTGTTTATTTCTCATTGAATTGTAGAAGCTCTTTTTCCATTTTAGAAGAATCTTTTGTCTGTTATTTAGGCTGCAAATATCTTCTCCCCATCTGTAGCTTGTTTGTACTTTTGTTTATGGTATCTTTCAATATAAAAGGGTTTTTTATTTTAATGAATTTAAATCCATCAGTCTTTTCTTCTATGACTTTTGAATTTTGTGTCATGATTGGAAAAGCCTTCTCTACCCCCAAAGTTATACAAATATTCTCTGATGTTTTCTCCTTATATTTTTAGAAATCTGTTTTTAGTCCAACGGGAATCTATTTTTGTGAATGGTGTTTGTGTGAGAGGATCTCGTTTTATTTTTTTCCTAAATAGATGGCCTATTTTCCCAGCATCATCTCCTGAATAGTCCATTCTTCCCCTGCTGACTTACATATGCTAAATTTCCATATGAGCAGGAATCTGGTCTTAGACTGATTTTTCTGTTCCATTGCTCTTTTTGCTCTTCTGATGTCTTTACATCCTTACTTTCCATTCACTCAGCAATCACGGTAATCTGGCTTCTACCCACAGTTCCCCTTGAATTATTATTCTGAAATGTACTACTGACCTTCATATCACCAAACCCAAAGAATATTTTGCAGTTCTTGTCTTCCTGGATACCATGTATCATTCCTTCCCATATACTACATGATTTAGCTGTCCCTTGATTCTTCTATCAATAACAATCATGATCATAATATCTTCAGTTTATGAGGCAGTTACTCTGTGCCAGGTGTTTAAGCATTTCATATTCCACACATGTCAAATGTGCTTCACCACAACTCTCTAAGGTTGGTGTTATTATTATTATCCATCATTATCATCCCCATTTTACAGATGAGAAAACTGAGGCATAGAAAATTTAAGTACCTTGTTCAAGATCCCTGGGCTAAAAAGACAGCAAGATGAAATTTGAACCCAGGTCTGAGACCAAAGCCTAGGTTCCTAAGCACTCCCCTCTCCAGCCTGTCCTTCTCAGTCTCTCCCTTAAATCCCCTTTTCTCCAGCATCCTTTTTTGTTTTTATTTTTCGAGATGGAGTCTCACTCTGTTGTCTAGGCTGGAGTGCCATGGTGCGATCTCAGCTCACTGCAACCACCACCTTCCGGGTTCAAGCAATTCTTGTGCCTCAGCCTCCTGAGTAGCTGCGATTACAGGCACACACCACCATGCCTGGCTAATTTTTTGTATTTTTAGTAGAGACGGAGGTTTCACCATGTTGGCCAGGCTGGTCTTGAACTCCTGGCCTCAAGTGATCCACCCACCTTGGCCTTCCAAAGTGCTGGAATTACAGGCTTCAGCCACTGTGCCCTGCCTCCAGCATCGTTTAAATGGTAGCTTTCCGCAGTATCCGGCCTTAGTCATTCCTCTTCCTAGTTTATGCATGTGCCCTTGTAAAGCGGGATATTCTAATGCCCTGTTTCAATGATGTTTCACTGATATATCTATGCTAACATGGCCCTAACAGCATGAAGAAAACACTGCTTTTTATTACAGATCCCTGGAGCTTACTCCACCCCTGCTCCTCAGTGCAATTTCAAGGAGGCTTTTCATTTCTACTTATTTGATTTATTATAAGTATGTATCACATTTATATTCAGGAAGAAACAATAGGGATATCTTAAAACTATAACGGAAGTAGATTTGCCTCTGAGGCGCAGTATCTGTTCAGTCCTCCCAAGCCATTATTATCAAGGCATTGTCCAATGTTAGATATGTTGAATGTATGTAACTGAAAGAACTGTAAGAAATGTAATTGAAGTTTCTGAGCAATCTGCAGCTGAGATTAAGCACTCATATTGTGGCCCAAATATCCTTTCTCCAAAGTTTAATTTATTCTCAACCAAACAAGATTAGCACAATAAGCATGCCTATAAAAAGCAGAGGTGGCCAGGCACAGTGGCTCATGCCTGTAATCCCAGCAATTTAGGAGGCCAAGGTGGCGGGGGGGGTGGGGGGGGATCACTTGAGATCAGGAGTTCAAGACCAGCCTGGCCAACATGGTGAAACCCCATCTCTACTAAAAATACAGAAAAATTAGCAGGGTGTGGTGGTGCACGACTAATTCCAGCTACTCTCGGGAGGCTGAGGCAGGAGAATCACTTGAACCCAGGAGGCGGAGGCTGTAGTGAGCTGAGATTGTGCCACTACACTTCAGCCTGGGTGATAGAGTGTGACTCCATCTCAAAAAAAAAAAAAAAAAAAAAAGCAGAGATGTCTTTTTTCTAGAATTTCAAATGCAAAACAGAACTCAGTTCCATTATTAAGAAGCTACATATATTTGGCTGGGCACGGTGGCTCACACCTGTAATCCTAGCATTTTGGGAGGTCAAGGTGGGTGGATCATGAGGTCAGGAGATTGAGACCAACCTGGCTAACACAGTGAAACCCCGTCTCTACTAAAAATACAAAAAAAAAAATTAGCTGGGCGTGGTGGCACGAGCCTGTAGTCCCAGCTACTCGGGAGGCTGAGGCAGGAGAATGGTGTGAACCCAGGAGGTGGAGCTTGCAGTGAGCTGAGATCACACCACTGCACTCCAGCCTGGGCGACAGAGAGAGACTCCGTCTCAAAAAAAAATAAAAATAAAAAGAAGCTACATATATTTATTCATTATAAGGAAGTGAGTGTGGCTGTTGTAGCTTTAAGGGGGAAATAAAAGAATTTGACATAAAGTTCATCTAAGAAGCAAGAGAATCCTGAAAGGATGAGAAGACCCTCTGCTTAAAATGATGAATGGCCCTTTCTGAGATGAGCACATGTGATAACCATGTGACTTCTGGTTAAATGCAGATGGTACCTGACCCCACCCCTCATCACGTTCCCATCTCTGAGCCTCACCTAGTCTTCACTCACACACATTCTCAACCCCCTACATCTTTCTGTTTTGTTTTGAGACAGAGTCTTGCTCTGCCGCCTAGGCTGGAGTACAGTGGTGCAATCTCAGCTCACTGCAACCCTGCCTCCCGGGTTCAAGTGATTCTCCCACCTCAGCCACCCGACTAGCTGGAATTACAGGCACCCGCCATCACACCCGGCTAATTTTTGTATTTTTCGTAGAGACGGGGTTTCATGATATTGGCCAGGCTGGTCTTGAACTCCTGACTTCAAGTGATCTGCCCGCCTCGGCCTCCCAAAGTGCTGGGATTACAGGCGTGAGCCACCTTGCCTGGCCCCCCAACATCTTTCCTGTCCCCCTCCTACCTGTCTGCTTATTCCTGTACAGTCCCTTTTCAGGATGTCTCTTCCTCCATCTATTGACTTAGCATCCTGAGGTTTTTGTCTTCAGCCCAGTGTTCTTCTTACTCTACTCTGATCCCTGGGTGATTTTACATGTGTCCATGGTTGGAACATATCACCTCTACCTTGATAACCTAATCTATTTCTAGCCTCTTCTGATCTCCAATTCTGTGTGTTCAACTGCCTACTGCTGAAGGTCATCGCGTATCTCAGTATTCCTCAGACAGATCAAACTTGACATGTCCAAAACAGAGCTGATTATTTTGAACCCTGGTTCTCTTATGGAATGCCATCACCATGTGTCCACTCTCCCAAAGCTGGAAATTTGGGCCTCATTTTAGATTTTTCTTTTGCCTTCACAACCCCACACCAAGTGTCTACCAAGTCCTGTTGATATTTACCTACTCAGTATTTAGCAAATCTGTCTCCTCTTCCCTGTCTCAGCACCTATTTTACCTCTTGCCTTGATCATAAATCCTTCTGTGATCTGGCACCTGCTTACCTCTTCAGCCTCATCTCCCCATTTTTTCCCTAAGCGCTTACTCCAAGTGCTAGCCCAGGGGCAGAACCAGGTTTTTCCAGCCCTTAGGCTTATGCAATTTGAAAGACTCTCTGAGGAAAATAATACGACGTTGTGATTGAACATTAGTTACAGAGCTTTGGAAGGGGCCTGTGCAATCTTCATTAGCTTCACAGTGACTCTGCCTCTGTCTAGCCAAAGAGAGCAAGCTGCACTTCCCTAGAACATACCAGAATCCTGCACATCACTTTGCCTTTATACAGGCAGTTACTTCTGCCTGAGATGCCCCTATCTCCATTCCCTTGTCTGTCTGGCAAAACAGTTCGTCCTTCAAGAGTCAGCTCAGGAGGCACATCCTTTGTGAAGGCTTCCCTGACCTCCCTACGTGGAATTGACGGTTCTCGCCTTTGTGTTCTCATTGTAACTTGTCCTTTATCTCTTTGTGCCCTGTCCTTTACAGAACATCTTATACTCTATGGAAATTATTTGCTTAAAACCGGTTTTGCCTATGAGTCCCTCAAGGGCAGAGACCAAGCCATTCCTTTTTAGATGGTCAGAGCTCGACAGTACCTGGCGCAAGGTAGGAGCTCAATAAATGTTTGCTGCATGGAATTGGAATTGAGACCTGACCCATGTATACTAGAAAGACGCCCTTCTTTTGGCAAAGTGAGTGGAGTGGAACAGTTGCTGTAGACAGGGACACCAGACAGGGCCGATGCTTGGGAGGTACCTGCTGCTGCCCACACCATTCTGGGAGGACAGGCTTGGGCCGGGTATCTGTGCTGTCTTCAAGATCTCCGCGGTGAGCTCCTCTCTGCGGCCCTCTACCAACCTCCCCACCCTACCCCACCCCACCGCCTTCCTTACCTGTCCTCTTTGTTGATCTGGTCCCCAAAGCCAACTGTGCTAACGATCGTGAGCTTTAGCCTCACGTTGCTCTCTTGGAGGTCATAGGTATTAGACTGGAGCTGGACACCCGGCTGTGTGTGGGTGGCTGGCTCCCCTTCGAACTTGGTGTTGAACAGGGTGTCCATGAGGGTGGACTTGCCCAAACCTGTCTCTCCTAAAAAGCAAAAGGATAAATTATGGTCTGTTCACATAGTGACTATTCAGCCCTTACACATCATGTTCCATATACACATTTGTTGACATGGGAAAATGAACATGATAAAACATAAAGCAAAAAGCAGAAGCAGATGAACTATATGATTTCAGTTAAATGAAAAAGACGGAAAGGAACTATACAGACGGATCAGTAGTAGTCATCTCAGATAGTAGAATTGAGGTAATTTTCACTTTATTCTTCCAAATTTTTTCTGTCATTTGGAAATTTTACCTTGAGTATACATTTTTTTTTTCTTTTGAGACGGAGTCTTGCTCTGTCACCCAGGTTAGAGTGCAGTGGCGTGATCTCGGCTCACTGCAACCTCCATCTCCCGGGTTCAAGCGATTCTCCTACCTCAGCCTCCCGAGTAGCTGGGATTATAGGCACCCGCCACCGTGCCCAGCTAATTTTTGTATTTTTAGTAGAGATGGGGTTTCACCGTCTTGGCCAGGCTGGTCTCAAACTCCTGACCTCGTGATCCACCCACCTCGACCTCCCAAAGTGATGGGATTACAGGCGTTAGCCACCGCACCTGGCCAAGTATACATTGCTTTTATAGTCAGAAAAAGAAATTATGTTATAGGCAGCGATGGAGAGATATAGCTATGCCTAGAAAAAAAAGACTGGAAGGAAATACAATATACTCTTACCAATGGCTATCTCTGAGTGGTGATCTTATGTGTGGTTTTCATCCCTTTCTTTATGCTTTTCTATATTTCCCAAGTTTTCTAAGTGGAATATGTATAGTTTTCGTCATAAAAATTAAAGGACTATTTTAGATTTTTTTAAAAAATGACAGCGGTGGCCAGGCGTGGTGGCTCACACCTGTAATCCTAGCACTTTGGGAGGCTGAAGCAGGCAGATCACTTGAGGTCAGGCATTCAAGACCAGCCTGGCCAACATTGTGAAACCCTGTCTCTACCAAAAATATATATATACATACACAATTTAGCCAGGCATGGTGACAGGTGCCTGTAATCCCAGCTACGGAAAGGCTGAGGCAGGAGAATTACTTGAACCAGAGGAGGCAGAGGTTGCAGTGAGCTGAGATCGTGCCACTGCACTCCAGCCTGGGCAAGAGAGTGAGACTCAATCTCAAAAAAAAAACAAAAAAAACAAAAGACAGTGGTCCCTTGTCAAACAAATATCCTTTCATCTCAGTCCCCACCTCTCCTCCCTGCCAGGCCTAAACAGCCCTCTGGGGATGCCCCAGATGTGCCTCCCCATGGTGAAAACCATGCAGGCTCCTGGCTTATCCTCCCAGCCTGGTTGAACGGTTGAACTTTCAGTGAGACCGTTTTTAACTAAGAGGGGCAGGGTGGGGAGACCCAGCAGGCCACAAAAATTCTTCTTCTTTTTTTTTTTTTTTTGATACAGCGTCTCACTCTGTTGCCCAGGCTGGAGTGCAGTGGCGCAATCTCGGCTCACTGCAGCCTCTGCCTGCTGGGTTCAAGTGATTCTCCTGCCTCAGTCTCCCAAGTAGCTGGGATTACAGGTGCCTGCCACCATGCCCAGCTAATTTTTGTATTTTCAGTAGAGATGGGGTTTCACCATGTTGGCTAGGCTGGTCTCAAACTCCTGACCTCTGGTGATCCACCTGCCTCGGCCTCCGAAAGTACTGGGATTACAGGCATGAGCCACCGCACCCGGCCCTTATCCTTAAATTTTAAACAAACTAGCCATTTATTTGTTTAACTACTAGGCTGCGAGATACTAATAAGTCAAACCGTTGGAATTTTTAAAGTCTTGAACATCACACTAGGGAAACGAGTAGGGGAAAGGCTGTGGCAGACTGGTGAAGGTTTTGGGAGCTTATTCCTGGGAGATCAAGGGATACCAAGCCACTGTCAGGAGCCAACAAGACTTCAGGGAATGGGACATCACAAGAAGTCAGGAGTTGGTGACAAGGGGGCTAAACAGGAATCTGATATGAGGCCACAAACTGGGCTGGGCACTAAAACTGCTTATAATCTCTACAGATCCAGGCTGTATTTGACCCCTCAGCCCACCCCAAGTGACTCAGGAATACCAGGAATTAAAGAGTCAGTAGAGAGGGCCGGGCGCAGTGGCTCACGCCTGTAATCCCAGCACTTTGGGAGGCCGAGGTGGGCGGATCACGAGGTCAGGAGATCAAGACTATCCTGGCTAACACGGTGAAACCCTGTCTCTACTAAAAATGTACAAAAATTAGCCAGGCATGGTGGTGGGTGCCTGTAGTCCCAGCTACTTGGGAGGCTGAGGCAGGAGAATGGCGTGAACCCAGGAGGCGGAGCTTGCAGTGAGCCGAGATCGCGCCACTGCACTCCAGCCTGGGCGACAGAGTGAGACTCCATCTCAAAAAAAAAAAGAGTCGGTAGAGAGGCAGGCACTTCGAAGAGAGGATATCATTAATTACTCTGGCCTGCCCTTTGAAGACAAAGACTACCCTCCCATTTATTCTGCTATCATCATCCCTGTTTTTCCCTCTCCTCTCCCCAACCCAGGGGGGATGTGAGCCTCGACTTCTCTTCATAGTCGGGACTGGGTTTGCATTGGGCAAATTGTGGCCTGCCAAACCCCGCCTTGGGACCAAAAGCACACATCTGCAGGGTGGTTCAGGGCTAGGGTTAGAGCTACATGATGCAGAACTGAAAATGCTCCATCTCCCCTCCCCCCTCTGGGTGTGTCTAGCCTGCTTCTTTTATCCCGAATAATGAGCTATGAATGCAGGAGGTGCCTTTTAAAATATCTGTGTATGATGAGAGTTTTCTGTGTGTAGACAGAGAGAAGGGAGAGAGAGAGAAGAGATAAGAGAGAGGAGGGAGACAGGGAGAGGGAGGGAGAACAAGGAGAACATTCAATTCAGCCTGGCTACCCGGCCCCCCAGCCCAATTTCATAGCCAGGTCTGACTAACTTGGTAAATTGCCAGAGTGTGGGGAAATGGTTCCTCACACAGATCATGTTTCAAGCCAGGGTCTGCTATATCCATTAGCAGCAAAGACTCTTGAAGAAGAGGCCCCCTTTTTCCTCCCCTAAAGGAACAGGAAGTATTTGGGTCCCAAGAAGAATTTTATGAGGTGGGGCCTTTGCCATGGGAGGTGGCAGACTTGGCCAAGCAGTGGAATGTATCACACCCCCCCTCACCCAAAGTTGGGGTGCACTTTAACTGCAAATGGGGCCAGTACCTTAGAGGTGGGAACACAGTGTGGCTCCCACATCCTAACTCACCTCCTCTCTCGAGGGCACTGAGATTTAAGCTACAGTTTAGCTCATCTTCCTATGTGCCTGATGAATTTTCCATGTACATCCTTACCCCCAACTCCCTCCCATGGAACAGAACCATCCTTACCCCCAACTCCCAAAACCCTTCTGTTCCATGAGCTCCCTGCCGAATGCCCTGTAGCTCCTAGGGAGTGGGGGTCCTGTTTCCCCAGCACCCAGAGTGGGCACCCTGGCTCCCCGATCCTAAGAATTCTCAGAGAGCAGGAGATGGGCCATCTTCCAGTACCCCCGAGAGTGCCTAACCCAAAGTTCACACAGAAGGCCTCAGGGGCAGCACCGCAGCGTGAGGGACCCACCCTGTTTGCACAGCTGGAGGAATGGGGGCCGGGCAGGGCAGGACAGGGAGCTGGGAGGAACAGCAGGAGAAATGACCACCCAAATGCCTGCTGGCACAAAAGCGCTGTGGAAATTAGATGCCAAATAATGAACGTCTGGAAGAAAAGAACACCCGGGTGTCTAGGGAATTGAGATGAATGCAATAGTAGAGAGGGCAGAAAATCAAGCGAGCTCGTCCTGTGGCTATCGAGAGCTCCTGTTCCAGTTTTCCATCAGTGTGGAGCCTGGGGGTCGGGGAGGCTTTCTGTCAATGAATGGCACAGACCCAGCCTGAGCCTAGGATGCTGCCCCTCCCACGGCTGCCCTGGGCCCAGTACTGAGTGTGAGTGTGTTGTGAGGGGGAGGCACACATGACCTAACTGGGATCAGGTCAGCAGATTCCACGCCCCTGCAGGAAGGTGGGGACTTGGCAATTCGATTCCAGCAGGAAACCTGAGGAGTCCCGAGGGGTCAATTTCTCACTCCTCCTCCCCCAGCCCTCCCAGGGCTCCTCCAAGTAGATAGTAAGGTTTTTAATGCATGCTCCACCAGCCAAGAGGATTTCATCTCACTTTGCTTAATGTAGATAGTATTCTGGAAACAATAGCTTAAAAAAATTTAAAACATATATGAGTACTATGAAATATGTTTTTTTCAAACTATGCTCTTGCAGGGCACGGTGGCTCAGGCCTGTAATCCCAGCACTTTGGGAGGTCGAGGTGGGTAGATCACCTGAGGTCAGGAGTTGGAGACCAGCCTGGCTAACATGGTGAAACCCCGTCTCTACTACAAATATGAAAATTAGCCGTGCATGGTGGCAGTCTCCTGTAATCCCAGCTACTCAGGAGGCTGAGGGTGGAGAATCGTTTGAACCCGGGAGGCGGAGGTTGCAGTGAGCAGAGATCTCACCACTACACTCCAGCCTGGGCAACAGAGCGAGACCCCGTCTAAGAAAGAAAGGAAAGACAGACAGAGAGAGAGAGAGGGGGAAAGAGAGACAGAGAAAGAAAAAGAAAAGACTTCTAGCCAGGTTATCACTAAGTTACTTTGTGACATGAACTGAGCTCTTCCCCCTCTCTGGGTCCCAGTCTCTTTTTCTATAAAATGAGAGGGTTGGTAATAACAGCTATTGTTTACTGACACTGCTCTAAGTTTTTTACATATATTTTCTTATTTATTCCTCACAGGAAGCCTATGAGGTAGATGTTACTATTTGTCCTCAATTTATAGATGGGTTAACCAAGCCACTTACTAGCTGTGTAAATTCACACCAGTTCCTCAGCATCTCTGCACCTTACTTTCCTCATCTATAAAATGTGGAGGGGCTGGGCGCGGTGGCTCATGCCTGTAATCCCAGCACTTTGGGAGGTTGAAGCAGGAGGATCAGTTGAGGCCAGGAATTCGAGACCAGCCTGACCAACATAGACCCTGTCTCTGTTTTATTTTTTATTTCCATAGGTTTTTGGGGACAGGTGGTATTTGGTTACATGAGTGAGTTCTTTAGTGGTGATTTGTGAGATTTTGGTGCACCCATCTCCTGAGCAGTAAACACTGAACCCAATTTGTAGTCTTTTATTCCTCACCCCCTTCCCACCCTTTCCCTCTGAGTCCGCAAAGTCCATTGTGTTATTCTTATGCCTTTGAATCCTTATAGCTTGGCTCCCACTTATGAGTGAGAACATACAATGTTTGGTTTTCCATTCCTGAGTTACTTCCCTTAGCATAATAGGTCTATTTTAAAAACTAGTAATAATAAAATAAAATGTGGAAGAAGTAACTAGTCCAAGGTCACAAACCAGTAAGTGGCAGAGCCAGCATTTGAATCCAGGCAGGCCGACGCTGGAGTCCATGCTTTTAACCAATGTGCTCTAGCGAGACGCATAGGTGTGATATGTTTGTTCATTCAGTCATTCAACGAGTATTTACAAAGACTCTAATAGGAGCCAGGCACAGTTATAGGAGCTGCAGATACAGCAATGAACAAGATAGCCACAATCCCTGTTCTTGTGGACCTAAAGTCTCTTCCAGTTCTGAATGTTGAACCCAGAGAAACGTCTCTGAGTTCAACAGGGAGGTGCCCAAAAGGAAACACTCCAGGAACTCCGGTTGGCTAAGGAAGCCTATGGAAAGGGACAAGGTCATGCCTGGCTCTGTGACCTTGTCCTTTCTCCTTCCTGATCTTGCAGAGGCCTGGCAGGCAGTGGTGTGCTGGAGCCGGCTCGTCCGCTTCCTGCATCTCTTCCCAAGCCCACGTGCAGTGATGTCATGTTGGTAGCGTAACAGCAGCCATGGCAGGAGTAATGACACCAACGAAATCAGCAGATGCTTCAAACCACAACAGTTTTTCTCCTGAGATGGGCTGTGACGTTGACCAGCACACCACTGCTGGCAGCCTGTTTTAGACAAATGAGCAGCTGCCTTTCCCAGATATGAAGGGATGAAACAATTGATCCTTGGCCTTGATAGAATGCTAGCTGCCCTTTCCCTCCTCCTGCAGCAAGCCTCAATCCTGCTTCTCTTGTGTGACTG
This sequence comes from Pongo abelii, assembly GCF_028885655.2. Lineage (NCBI taxonomy): Eukaryota > Metazoa > Chordata > Mammalia > Primates > Hominidae > Pongo > Pongo abelii. Next base: position 125,420,543 of record NC_072008.2, read on the forward strand.
TTTTTTTCCATGTTCAACAGAGCCCAATTGAGCCTAGAATCCTGAGCAGCTTCAAAGTAAATATTATCATTATGACCCTTTGTGCTCTTCACAGCCATGACTGCTACTGTAGCATTTAGATGGATGAGTCTCTTTGGGGCTTGTTCCCAGGAGTGCAAAGCAACGGGCCCCAGAATATTTGTACTGTTGGCTCTGGTGGTTCCTCTGAGGCATTCTGTACTGTATCTAGGATCAAGGGATCCTTGAAATTTCCAAAGCTAAGGGACTAGTATATGTGTTTTTATGGGGAGAAAGAGGAACCTCACCTCTTTGGTAATATGGTCAACCCTAGAGAATATATTGGAGAGGAGTCATAGTATGTTCACACTCATGTGCCTAGTCCTCTAAAAAGAATAATAGGCCAGGTGTGGTGGCTCATGCCTATAATCCCAGCACTTTGGGAGGTCGAGGTGGGTGGATCACTTGAGGTCAAGAGTTCGAGACCAGCCTGGCCAACATGGTGAGACCCTGTCTCTACTAAAAATACAAAATAAATTAGCTGGGCATGGTGGTGCGCACCTGTGATCCCAAGTACTAGGGAGGCTGAGGCATGAGAATCACTTGAACCTGGGAGATGGAGGTTGCAGTTAGCAGAGATAGTGCCACTCCACTGCAGCCTGGGTGACAGAGTGAGACTCTGTCTCAAAAAAAAAAAAAAAAAAAAAAAAAAAAAAGGGAAGAAGAATTGCAGGTGCCGTTTATTGGTATCCTTACTATAAATTAGGTTCTGGATTATTAAAAATTCTCGGCCGGGCACAGTGGCTCACACCTATAATCCCAGCATTTTGGGAGGCCGAGGCAGGCAGATCACCTGAGGTTGGGAGTTTGAGACCAGCCTGACCAACATGGAGAAACCCCGTCTCTACTAAAAATACAAACTTAGCTGGGTGTGGTGGTGCACGCCCATAATCTCAGCTACTCAGGAGGCTGAGGCAAGAGAATTGCTTGAACCTGGGAGGTGGAGGTTGCGGTGCGCCAAGATCGTGCCTTTGCACTCCAGCCTGGGTGACAAGAGTGAAACTCCGTCTCAAAAAAAAAAAAAAAATTATCTCTCTCAGTTGCAACACACATATGTGCACAGATGTACACACATGTGCACATGCATGTAGGATACTTTGCTGGATGTAGGCCTATGATTGGCAGCCCAGCACCAAGATAAACAATAGTGTGAAAAAATATCCTAGGTCTCTGTTAATAATTGAAGCTAGTGCTACCATAATTTTACACCAAAAATGCCCTATCAAGAAAAAGAAACACCTGGGTATGGTGGCTCATGCCCGTAATTCCAGGACTCTGAGAGGCCAAGCAGGGAGGACTGCTTGAGCCCAGGAGTTAGGGACCAGCCTGGGCACCATAGTGAGACCTCATCTCTACACAATAAGTTTTTTGTTTTTTTTTTTGAGATGGAGTCTCACTCTGTCGCCCAGGCTGGAGTGCAGTGGCGTGACCTCGGCTCACTGTAAGCTCTGCCTCCCGGGTTCACGCCATTCTCCTGCCTCAGCCTCCCGAGTAGCTGGGACTACAGGTGCCCGCCACCACACCTGGCTAATTTTTTTGGATTTTTAGTAGAGACGGGGTTTCACTGTGTTAGCCAGGATGGTCTCGATCTCCTGACCTCGTGATCCGCCCACCTCGGCCTCCCAAAGTGCTGGGATTACAGGCGTGAGCCACCGCGCCTGGCCCTCTACACAATAATTTTAATTAAAAAAAAAATTAGCCAGGCATGGTGGCGTGTGCCTGTAGTCCCAGCTACTCAGGAGGCTGAGGTGGGAGGATCGCTTGAACCTGGGAAGTTGAGGCTGCAGTAAGCTGTGATCACGCCACAGCACTCCAGCCTGGGCAATAGAGCAAGACTGTGTCTCAAAAGAAAAGAAAAGAAAATACTTTGGGGAAATATATTCTATGCCCAAACAGCATCTTTTTATAACAGTCATTAAGGGAGTAAATGTACACAGGCAGTAGGCATGAACTATCATCACAAAAAGCTCTGCAAGATAAAAGATCACCTTCAGCAGCTAAACTATGGACCCTTTGCGAAGTCAGCGACTGGATCCAGCCTCATGGCTGGGCTGTCATTGCAGCTTCAGACCTACTCTAAGCTACTTATGACCTTGGCCCAAATTGTGGGTTCTCTGAGCAAGGACAGGGTGGTGAGCACAGCAAGAGGGCAGGATGCGTGCATTGCAGGGTTTTTTGGAACAGGGATGAAATTAACCCAGTCGGGGCTGGCCTATCGAATGGTTGCACCTGCGGGTCTAAGACAGGAGCTACAGAGGCAGCCATTTCCTGAAACTTGACAAGTGGGGAGCAAAAGAGAGTCTGTGACTCCTTGAGGATGAGAGCATCTCCTTCCTACTCCTCCCCTCTTGGAGGGTCTGTGCTGGGCACTTGAGCAATTCCATCCCAGCAGGTGCAAGTGGAAGCAGTTATAGCTGTACAATGTCTAGGTGGAAACTAGAGGATGGGGGATTACTATTTCTCCCACCCACTTTGCCTTGAGCTTGGCTGCCTCTGGGTCCTAGGGGAGCCTGTGCTCCACATATCAAATTACCCTACACTTCCACCCTCAGAGATCCATTTCAATTCACATGGCCTCCCTCCTAAAGCTTTACTAGCCCAACCAATCGCACTGGTTGAAAGGTTGCTTAGGGTGGATCTGTCATTTCTCTTCTCATCTCAACTTCAGTACAGGTCATAGGGAGTTCTGGGAAGAATGCCAAGGGACTCTGATATGTTTGTGCTGAAATATTGTGGTAATCAAATATTATGTGAAATAAGTTGGCCATCAGCCAAAAATTGGAGCTCTTGTTAGTTAAACAGAGATTTGGCAGCGCTAACATTGGATGTGATAGTCTTTGCACTTGATGTCGATTACTATGACTTCTAGTTATTTTACATTTTTCTCCAAATAGCACCTAATCATAACCATTAGTTAGACTTTCAGCATTTGAAGAATTAACAGCCTAGATCTGGACTCTAAGGCCCTCGATGTGTAATTCTGTGAAGCACATATTTTCTTTTTTTTAATGTACTGTTTTATTCACTAATGCCTCCAGGTATATTTCTCTCCCTATGAACAAGGACATGCATAGTAGAAGTCACATCTTAAAAATAAGTTTGAGTATAAATCTGTGGATTGAAACTGAAGCACATATTTTCATCTGATAGGTTCCAAAGTTGATGTGGGCCAGGCACTGTGGCTCATGCCTGTAATCTCAGCACTTTGGTAGGCTGAGGCAAGTGGATCGCTTGAGCTTAGGAGTTTGAGAACAGCCTGGGCAACACAGTGAGACCTCACCTCATCTCTACGAAAAAAATGAGCCCGGTCACATGCCTGTAATCCCAGCTACTTCGGAGGCTGAGGTGGGAGGAATGCTTGAGCCTGGGAGGTTGAGGCTGCAGTGAGCCTCTGCACTCCAGCCTGGGTGACACAGGGACACTTTGTCTCAAACAACAACGACAACAAAACCAAAGTTGGTGTGTGGGAGTGAGCCATTTAGCTAGGGAGTGAGCCTAGCTTGTGGGAACAACTGCCCGTCATCTGTTGTTCTCTACTTGTCCTTGAATGTGTAGCAATTCTCTTACAAAAAGTGACCTGGAAAAGAATGCTGGGGATAGAGGAAAAAAAAGATAAAGAGCCCAAGAAAATGAATGACCTTAGTGAGAAAACAGAATTTCTAGGCCGGGCGTGGTGGCTCATGCCTGTAATCCCAGAAGTTTGGGAGGCCGAGGTGAGAGGATCACTTGAGGTCAGGAATTTGAGACCATCCTGGCCTACATGGTGAAACTCCATCTCTACTAAAAATACAGAAATTAGCTGGGTGTGGTGGCACGCACCTGTAGTCCCAGCTACTCAGGAGGCTGAGGCAGGAGAATCGCTTGAACCTGGAAGGTGGAGGTTGCAGTGAGCTGATATCACGCCACTGCACTCCAGTCTGGGTGACAGCGCAAGACTCTGTCTCAAAAAAAAAAAAAAAAAGAAAGAAAAAGAAAAAGAAAAAAAAGAAAAGAAAAGAAAGAAAAAACAGAATTTCTGAATACATTAAAGAGTAAAATATCCAATTTAGTAGTAATTCAGATCTACTACATGAACAAGTTCCCCATACACTCTATACAAAAATAAAAGGCAATTAGCAAAAGTGTTTGAGTGTTTCAGTCAGTACAAAAACAGACTTTATTCTGGTATTTATATAATCATTAAGGTTCAGAAGGTCACTGAAAATATGCAGGTATGCTTTCCCATGCTACAGGGTGAAAATTATATGCTATGATCATGTTTGCAAATTTGAGATATTTAAGATCTAAGAAGACTTTTTTTTTTTTTTGAGACAGAGTCTCACTCTGTCGCCCAGGCTGGAGTGCAGTGGCGCGATCTCGGCTCACTGCAAGCTCCGCCTCCTGGGTTCACGCCATTCTCCTGCCTCAGCCTCTCAAGTAGCTGGGACTACAGGCGCCCGCCACCGCGCCCGGCTAATTTTGTTTTTGTATTTTTAGTAGAGACGGGGTTTCACCGTGTTAGTCAGGATGGTCTCGATCTCCTGACCTCGTGATCCATCAGCCTCGGCCTCCCAAAGTGCTGGGATTACAGGCATGAGCCACCGTGCCTGGCCGAAGATATTCTTGAAGAAGGAACCATTATCCCTCATATTTGTTTGATTGGTGCTCAGTGGTTTCCAAAATGCTTTCATGTGCTCAAGAGATGTTGCTGGCAGCAGTTAGAGAAGCAGGGGGAGGAACAAGGGGTCAACCAGGCCTGAGTCCTCATTATGGTGCCACTTCTTCTGTGTTGCCTCAGGTAAGTCCCTTATCCTCCCCAAGACTCTGTGTCTCCACCTGTTTCATGAGGATACAAATGCTACTTCCTCTGCTCACTTCGCAGAGTCCTGGTAATGTCCAAAAGAGCTAATGTGAGAAAGTGAAAAGTATAATGAATGGTTCCTGTGGCATTCACCCATTCATTCATTTCACAGATATTACCGCACTCTACTTGTGCTGTGATTAGCAAATAGAGGGGGCTAAGATGCAGTTCCCACTGTTGAGATTAAATATCAAGGTAAAGGCCAGGCACAGTGGCTCACACCTGTAATCCTAGCACTTTGAAAGGCCAAGATGGGTGAATTGCTTGAGCTCAGGAGTTCAAGACCAGCCTGGGCAACAGAGTGAGACCCCATCTCAAAAAAAAAAAAAAAAAAAAAAAGTCTAGGTAGAGATAGGTAAAGGGAATAAAAGAATGTTGCATACAGCTGTGTGGTGCCTGCATTTGAGTTCAAACTAAACCAAGCACAGCAAAACTACAGAGGAAACAGACCCAACCCACTGACCACAGCTGGTGGGCAGGCGTTTTTCGTCAGCTATCCCCTCCCTCCCAATTCTGCCCTGAATCCTGTCTTCTGTAGTCAAAATGAACTCTACAGCCATACTGAGCCAGCCAGCTCCCTTACAGAATTTCCACTGGGTCTCACATAGCTCAGTTTCCCCCCAAGATATGGCCCTATACTCTGGTCTGGCCAGGGGAAAAAAGTAATTACAGCCAGCTGCTTACAAAAAACAGGCAGAGAGATAAAAGAAGAGGGGAGAGACATTCTCGCAACTAAATCAGAATGACACACGATTTAACCTAATTACCTGCAAAACCGTATCCAGCCATTAAGGATCCATATTCTGTAATAGAATTTCCTGCTATGGAAATACTCACCCACGCACAGGATGTTGAAGCAGAAGCCCTGGCTGACGGACTTATTCACCAGCTGGTCAGGCAAGCTGTCAAACCCCACATGTCCAGCCAGGGGGACAGTTCGGCAACCTTCACCCTAATTTGGAAGGAGTGAGGGAGAAAATGAAAATGTGCTTAAAAGCAGTCTGGGTCTCGCTTCTCCATCCAAATGTTCGCTGTGCAAGGAAGTCACACCTGCCCAGGCCCAGTGTGTCATCTCTTCCCTCAGCTACTCCCTGCTCCAAAGCAAAATGGCCCGTCAGCTTGGAAATCACAGATTCTTGGAGACAGGCATCCTCTAGGCTCAATAGTGAATGTTGCCACAGCTCCAGAGAAAATTACAGAGGAGCTTACTAGGGGCAGGAGAGTGGAGTCAGGGGAGGAGAATGCTAGCACCGAGGTTCACAGACTCGGGTTAAATCTCCACTCAGTCATTTACAAGCTGAGTAACTTGCTGAGACTGTTTCCTTCCACATCTGCCATCTGAGATAATATGGTATATCTTAGAGGTGACTGGGAGCCTCAGAAGTGCTAATACATGTAACGAGCTTAGTACATGCAGAAGCATTCAGTAAGTATTACAAAAAGGGTTTAAAAAGCAATTATTGGGCCGGGTTCGGTGGCTCACACCTGTAATCCCAGCACTTTGGGAGGCCAAGGCAGGAGGATCACTTGAGGTCAGGAGTTCAACACCAGCCTGGCCAACATGGCGAAACCCTGTCTCTACCAAAAAACAAAAATTAGCCGGGCATGGTGGTGGGTGCCTATAATCCCAGCTACTTGGGAGACTGAGGCAGGAGAATTGCTTGAACCCGGTAGGTGTAGGCTGCAGTGAGCCGAGATCACGCCACTGCACTCCAGCCCAGGCAATAAGAGCGAAACTCTGTCTCAAAAAAAAAAAAAAATCAATTATTGGCTGGCGAAATGTCTCACACCTGTAATCCCAACACTTTGGGAGGCCAAGGTGGGTAGATCACTTGAGGCCAAGAGTTTGAGACCAGCCTGGGCAACACAGTGAGACAACATCTCTACAAAAAATCAAAAATTAGCTGGGCATGGTGGCATGTGCCTGTGTAGTCCCAGCTACTTGGGAGGCTGAGGCGGGAGGATTGCTTGTGTCCAGGAGGTAGAGGCTGCAGTGCACTATGATGGCACCACTGCACTCCCGCCCAGGCAACAGAGCAAGATCCTGTCTTAAAAAAAAAAGCAATTGTTCCTCTCTCTCTAGGGCATTTTGAGGATCTACAAAGGCAGCATAGTGTAGAGGTTAAGAGCAGAGGCTTTGAAATCTGGCAGGTGTTAGTTACAGCCCCATCTCCACCACCTCCTGGCTGTGTCACCCTCAGACAAGTTACATAAACTTCTCAAGTTTTCCCCATCCATAAAATCAGAAACTATTGAGTAGGAGTGTGAGGATTATACAGGATCATGCTCCTCAAGCCCTTAGCATAGTGCCTAGCATGTGGTGAGCATTCAATCAGCAGTAGCTGCTGTTGTTATTCACTGTGGGGTTATCCTTACACCCCCAGCCTGAAGGGTACTGCATGGAACACTGTGGCTCCCTATGGCTACAAGAAGCTGCCTCCGTGCTTCCTCTGGGTCCCTTGACTCCCTAGGGGTCAGCCAAGCCACTCCCAGCCCTGGAAAGCAGAGGGCCTTTGCTTCGCCTGCAAGGCCCAAAGCTGCTTATAGTTAATGATTTTACAAAACAGGAGGAGACTCAAACTGGGACAGGATTCCAAGGAGCCAGGGGGAAGCATAAAAGGGGCCTGCGTGGAGCGTGGACTCAAGAAATGTGCCAACTACCAACCAACGGCCGCAGGGGAGGGGAGGGGACAGGGGAGAAGGGAGCTTGAGACAGCTGAGCTAGACAAGAAGGGAGTACTATGTAAGGAGTCAGTTTCTGTTGGGTGGGGCTGCACCAAGCTTTCCATAACTAGAAAGATGCCAAGAGCAGTCCAAGAAGGGCACGGTTAGTGCCAGGAGGCCCAGCCCAGCATCACAGGCTGCACTAAGCAGGCAGCTCTTCTGTTGGGCTGGACCAGCTTTTAGACTAGGTCCATAATAAGGGCACATTTTCACACTGAAAGGGTTGGGCTGTGAGGGTGGTGGAGCCTCTCAGCAGCCAACTTTGTCAGAACCGGCTCCCAGATAGCCCCTTCACACAGCTTTAGATCTCACTCCCATTGGTGTCACTAGATCCTGTGAGGGCAAGCGACAGGGCTAGTGCCAGTGAATGCCATGTGGCAAGCTCTTACCCTCACACATCTCACCCCACACACTCCCAGTGGAGAACTCTTAACAGACAACCATATGCCATCATTCAGTGAGAGTTGGCGTATTCTCTGCCCCAGGGGGCCCCCTGAAGACACCTGAGGCTGAGTGTAGTGGCTCACACCTGCAATCGCAGCACTTTGGGAGGCCGAAGTGGGCGGATCTCTTGAGCCTGGGGGGTTTGAGACCAGACTGAGCAACATGGCAAAACCCCATCTCAACAAGAAAAATACAAAAATGAGCCAGGCATGGTGGCGTGAGCCTGTGGTCTCAGCTACTCAGCAGGCTGAGGTGGGAGGATCACCCGAGCCCAAGAGGTTGAGGCTGCAGTGAGCCATGATCTCGCCATTGTACTCCAGCCTGGGTAACAGAGCAAGACACTGTCTCGGCCGGGCGCGGTGGCTCATGCCTGTAATCTCAGCACTTTGGGAGGCCGAGGTGGGTGGATCACGAGGTCAGGAGATGGAGACCATCCTGGCTAACACAGTGAAACCCCGTCTCTACTAAAAATACAAAAAATTAGCCGGGCGTGGTGGCAGGCGCCTGTTGTCCCAGCTACTCCGGAGGCTGAGGCAGGAGAATGGCGTGAACCTGGGAGGCTGAGCTTGCAGTGAGCCGAGATCGAGCCACTGCACCCAGCCTGGGCGACAGAGCGAGACTCCGTCTCAAAAAATAAATAAATAAAGACAGCTGAGCCTCATGAGTGGTTCACATCACTCAAGGCTTTGTTCTACGTTCACCCTTTTCTGCTTCTCCTTCTCATTTCCCCTTCTCTTTATTAAAGCAAACAAAGTAAGATGCAAGATTCCCACTGCTAGTTCTTGGTCCGCAACGCTGCAGGGGAGTCAGGGACATGAGAACTGATATGCTTTCTTTACGGAGCCTCCGACGTAGCAGGCATCGGAAATTGAGGTGGACTCAGAGTTGAGGTTTCCTGAGCCATTTGTTATCACCCCTGGCTGCCTCTTCCGGCCTCCAACAAATTCAGCACCATGAAGCTTCAAGTGCTCCAAAGCCAAAAGGAGAGGAAATGAATTTTCAAACTGAAGACAGTGCTGTAAAGAGCCCTAAACGGCAGAAGAAGGAATTTTCTTTTCTTTCTTTTTTTTTTTTTTTTTTTTTGATAAGGAGTCTCTCCCTGTCTCCCAGGCTGGAGTGCAGTGGCGCGATCTCAGCTCACTGCAACTTCTGCCTCCCGGGTTCAAGCGATTCTCCTGCCTCAGCCTCCCGAGTAGCTGGGTGCCCACCACCACACCCAGCTAATTTTTTGTATATTTTAGTAGAGATGGGGTTTTGCCATGTTGGCCAGGCTGGTCTCGAACTACTGACCTCAGGTGATCCACCCGCCTTGGCCTCCCAAAGTGCTGGGATTACAGGCATGAGCCACCATGCCTGGCCCAAAAGAAATAATTTTCTAAGCCTTAAGAAGCAGAAGTATGGACTTCATTTCCTAAGCAATGGGATTTGGGGGATTTTGAGTGATTTGAGCAGGGAGGGCCATGATACAGGGAGTGTTTTTAAAAGATCACTCCAGCTGCAGGGTGTTTGCTTGATTGGATGGACAGCGAGACTAAGCAGGAAGACATAGGAGGAGATGACTCCAATAATGTTGAGCCAGCAGAGTGACATCCAGGCACTGTGACAATAAATGCTGGTTGGTGTGAACTGACCTGACTTGGGACTCAAAGAGAAGGAACAAATTTGAGAGATCTCTTAAAGAAAGGATGAGCCTCTGCCGGGAGCAGTGGCTCACGCCTGTAATCCCAGCACTTTGGGAGGCTGAGGCGGGCGGATCACGAGGTCAGGAGTTCAAAACTAGCCTGGCCAACATGGTGAAACCCCGTCTCTACTAAAAATACAAAAATTAGACGGCCGTGGTGGCGGGAGCCTGTAATCCCAGCCACTCAGGAGGCTGAGAGGCAGGAGAATCGCTTGAACCCAGGAGGCAGAGTTTGCAGTGAGCCGAGATTGCGCCACTGCACTACAGCCAGCCTGGGGGACAGAGAGAGACTCCGTCTCAAAAATAAATACATTAATTAATTAAAAAAGAAGGGATGAGCCTCAGGGAGTGATTGGGCAGAGGGAGCAATTGCAAGGGTCTAAGCCCGGGAGCTCGGATTGACAGCACCATGGAGACACATGGGAAAGCCAGGAAAAGACGCTTGTTTAATGGGGACGATGAGGAGACTGGTTTTAAATTAGATGTTACTAAAAAAATTACATTTATCAGATTTTTTATTTTGTGGAAGTAATCAATGTTCACTGTAGAAATTTTAGAACATACAGATAATAATAAAGAAGAAAATCAAAATCAACCATAATATCACTCTCCAGAGATAAACACTGTTAATTTTATTTATTTATTTATTTATTTATTTATTTATTTATTTATTTATTCGAGATGGAATTTCTCTCTTGTTGTCCAGGCTGGAGTGCAGTGGCACAATCTCGGCCCATGGGTTCAAGCGATTCTCCTGCCTCAGCCTCCGGAGTAGCTGGGACTACAGGTGTGCACCACCACGCCCAGCTAATTTTTGTATTTTTAGTAGAGACGGGGTTTCACCTTGTTGGCCAGGCTGGTCTTGAACTCCTGACCTCAAATGATCCGGCCACCTCGGCCTCCCAAAGTGCTGGGATTACAGGAGTGAGTCACCACGCCCAGCCACTGGTGACTTTTAGAATCCTTATTTCTTTTGTATCTGTTACCCAGTGTCCAATACACCTAAATTAACTGAGGAGTTTGGGAAAGAAGGGACATGGAACCTGGTCAATGTGTTTTTCTTGCTAACTGGGATTTAAGCAGCAAACTTTTTGTCTCAATCTCTGTAGCTAAGAAAGCTTCAAAAATGTATTTGTGGCAGGGCGCGATGGCTCACGCCTGTAATCCCAGCACTTTGGGAGGCTGAGGCGGGTGGATCATGAGGTCAGGAGTTCAAGACCAGCCTGGCCAACATGGTGAAACCCCATCTCTACTAAAAATACAAAAATTGGCTGTGCGCGGTGGCAGATGCCTGTAGTCCCAGCTACTCGGGAGGCTGAGTTAGGAGAATTACCTGAACCCGGGAGGCAGAGGTTGCACTGAGCCGAGATCACGCCACTGCACTCCAGGCTGGGCGACAGAGTGAGACTCTGTCTCAAAAAAAAAAAAAAAAAATGTATTTGTATAGTTCCTACTTTAGGAAATCCTGTCTGGCAAACACTATGCACCCTTGCTTTGATGAATCTTATAAGATGTCAAGGTCATCATTATGAGTATCAGTCCACATTGTTCAGAGTTAAATACGCAAAGGTAGGAAGGACAGAAGGACACGACATTGAACTGAACGTACACTGACCCCAGCACAGCCCCTGGAAGTTTCTCCCCTCCTCTCTCACTAAATCTCTGATAACTTATCTCTTTCCTCTTTCTCCTTAAGGTGGCCTGATTAATTGAGGGCCTGATTACTTTGATTGCAGTTAATTGAATGTTCCTTGACTACAATGTGCACGAGAGGAGATGGAACCGGCAACTTGGCCCAGCATGTCTGACACTAAATCTCGTTTTCATCTTTAGTAGCAGGTGGTGCCATATTACCATACTGAAGGCCTGAACTGAGATGCTGGAATGGCCAAAGTCACCATTTTAAATTGCACTTCTCTCATAACCCTGCAACCTCCTCTCAGAATCTGTACAAAGATTTATTACAAGGAAATTTATTACAGCACAGTTTATAATGCTGAAAAAAAAACCCAACCTAAATGTCCAACAATAGGAAAATATTTAACCAAATTATGGTACACGCATATTCTGGAATATTCTACATCCATTAAGAAGCATGTGGGTAGTTCTGTATGTACTGATGTGAGTATCTCCAAGACATATTATAAAACAGAAAACAGAAGTTATAGGGAGACTGTAATAAAACAGAAGAAAATGGAAGTTATTACATGACTGTAATCCCAGCATTTTGGGAGGTCGAGGCAGGTGGCTCGCTTGAGCCCAGGAGTTTGAGACCAGCCTGGGCAACAGAGCAGAATCCCGTCTCTACAAAAAATACAAAAATTAGCCAGGTGTGTTAGCACACACCTGTAGTCCCAGCTACTCAGGAGGCTGATGTGGGAGGATTGCTTGAGCCCGGTAGGTCGAGGATGTAGTGGGCCAAGATTGTGCCACTGCACTCCAGCCTGGGCAACAGAGTGAGACCCTGTCTCAAAAAAAAGAAAATAGAAGTTGTAAACTATAAGCACAATATGAGCCCATATATGCCCCAGAAGCCCTGTATATGTGTATTTGCACGTAAATGTATGTGGATGCATAGAAAGAGGACTGAAAATACAGCCACCAAACCCACAATCATGGCTACCTCAGGGGAGGGGGATGGAAATAGGGGCTCAGTCAAGGGAGTAGTCGGTATGCTTCCCTATTGTTTGACTCTTTTATAGTACGAATGTATTCGCACGTTACCCATGTAATTTTAAAACATTTTTAATATAAGAAAGAAGGGTTCTCACTCAGCTTTGCAGCAGGGGTAATTAGGATGCAGAGAGTCTGAGAGGAGCTAAAAGGAAGGCAAAATGAAAGAGTGCTCCTGAGAACTGGGAGAGTGCCCCACTCCCCTCCCCAATTACATTTCCTGTTTTCTCCTCATCTGCAGTCACCTGTGGTTTTTAAATACGTTATACCACATTTCACATCACAGGCAGAAACGCCGCTCTCTTTCTCTTCCGCCTCCTCTCCTGAGGACACACCAATTTCGTTTTTAAATTGAATATTCGTAAGGTTCATATTATCAAGAACAAGTTATGGTGGTTCCAGCTGCGCATCTTTCTGTCATTGCCGTTACTGAAAATAAAGAGTCCCTTAAGCACCCAAGTAGGCCACCTCTGTCCCCCACTCCCCTTGGCCCCTCTTCCAACCTCTGTGATAGTAAGCAAGCCGTATTTGAGGCCTCTGGGAACTGAGGGTGCATCTGTGTCAATGGAGAATTTCCCGCCTCTGTTTCAAACCAGGGTGGCTAAGTTAGTAGCTGTCGTTCTAAAGAATAAAAGCAAAAAGTTTGAAACTCATTGCTGATGACTAGGCTGTCCCTAAACTTTCTCCTCTGGCCATTCCCATCCAAATGCTAGGAAAGTGGCCAGGTGCGGTGGCTCATGCCTATAATCCCAGCACTTTGGGAGGCCAAGGCGGGCAGATTACTTGGGGCCAGGAGTTTGAAACCAGCCTGGCCAACATTGGGAAAACCCATCTCTACTAAAAATACAAAAATTAGCCGGGCTTGGTGGCTCATGCCTGTAGTCCCAGCCAGTTGGGAGGCTGAGGCAGGAGAATCGCTTGAACATGGGAGGCGGAGGTTGCAATGAGCTGAGATCGCACCACTGCACTCCAGTCTGGGCAACAGAGGGAGACTCTGTCTCAAAACAAACAAACAAACAAACAACAACAACAAAAATGCTAGGAAAGAAAAGAAACACTGAAACCGGACTCTCTTCAGTCACCTACTGGTGGGCCCAAGCTCTCACACCTCCCTTTTCTCCATTTCCACTCTCAGCCCTGAACACTGATCTCTGAAAGACCGTGCAAATCTCCAAGGCTATGAATCATCGGTTCAGTGATACATGATGGAATATTAAGCAGCTGAGAAAAATGTTTTCTAAGAATATTTAATGACAAAAGGAAATGCTCACCAAAGGCAAACAACAACAGGAAAACCAACCTGTATACACAGGGTCATCCCAATGACGGGGGAAAATACGCATTTTTTAAAAGATTAGAAGAACACACGCCAAAATAATGTCAGTGATTTCTTTTGGGTAGAGAGGTTGTAGGTGATGTTGCTTTTCTGGGTTTTCCAAATGTTCTACAATAGGCATATTTTACTTTTATAAACAGCGAAAATGTTACTTTTTTAAAAGAGATTCTATGATGATACTTTCCTGGGTAGGAAAGTGGCCTCAGGTATTTTAGAAAAATATTGAACTACAACCAAAAAGGTGCTTGACAATTTGGGTCATCAGAGCATTTAGCTTTCAGGCAGTTTTATTGTATATAAAACATTTATTTTACCAGCAATACAATAAAACCCTATTAGTCTCCTTATTATAACTTCTTTTTTTTTTTTTTTTTTTTTTTTTTGAGACAGTGTCTCACTCTGTCAACCAGGCTGGAGTGCAGTGGCGCGATCTCGGCTCACTGCAACCTCCCCCTCCTGGTTTCAAGCGATTCTCCTGCCTCAGCTTCCTGAGCAGCTGGGATTACAGGTGTGCACCACCACACCCAGCTAATTTTTGTATTTTTAGTTTAGTAGAGACGGGGTTTCACCATGTTGGCCAGGCTGGTCTAGAACTCCTGACTTCAGGTGATCCACCCGCCTCGGCCTCCCAAAGTCCTGGGATTATAGGTGTGAGCCACTGTGCCCAGCCCCCTTATTATAACTTATTATTACATATTATATATATAACTTATTGTCATACAGTATAATTTCTTATTATAATGATTCATGTGAACCAGAAGTCAAATCATATATCCTGAAACATGTAGCAAAAAGTCTTGAAGAAACAATCAGGTAGCTGATAGCTTCCTCTGCTGCCTCCAATGCTGCCAAGGATGCTGCTGTATTATGTTATAAGAACCACAAAAGCACTGATAAGTTCCCAGAGGGTTTTTTTTTTTTTTTTTTTTTTCTGAGATGGAGTCTCACTCTGTCTCTCTCAGGCTGGAGTGCAGTGGCACGATCTCAGCTCATTGCAACCTCCATCTCCAGGGTTCAAGCGATTCTCCTACCTCAGCCTCCCAAGTAGGTGGGATTACAGGCGCCCGCCACCACATCTAGCTAATGTTTGTATTTTTAGTAGAGACGGGGTTTTGCCATGTTGGCCAGGCTGGTCTCGAACTCCTAACCTCAGGTGATCTGCCCACCTCAGCCTCCTAAAGTGCTGGGATTACAGGCGTGAGCCCCCGCACATGGCCAAGTTCCCACAGGTTTTAAAAACAATTCTCAAATGCATCCAACACATCAAATATCAGAATGTCCCTCATGCTAATTAAGCCAGGCTAAGAGGAAACTGAGTAGTAGCGATGCCCTATCCTGGGAAAGAGAAATGTGGGGGCTGTTCTAAGGAGAAATAAGGCCTGCAAAAGCTGGCAGCACCCCCAAGGGGCCTCAGAAATGCCCTTCAGTTGGGGAGCAGTTGTGCTGAAGAAGCACAAGACAGACTATCCTTACCAGACAGAGGAGGAGGCCCATTTTTGGCAAATCCAATAGATGAAACTGATTTTAATACACAAGATAAATTCCAGAGTGGCTTTTCATTCTATAAAAGGATTCACAGCAGGATTCCATTAAGTAGCCGGCTCTCCTACTGCATTGAAAGCAGGATTCAATAGACAAACATTCAGCTGTCATGTACCTTTATAGGAAGACAATAGCTATCTACACCTACATGGACAGGCAATATCTGAAGGGTTGTTTCGTTCCACTTACCGAGAGCCTGCTGAGCTAAAAGCATAGCTCGACCTTTCCTACAATTCTCTCCCCACCCAGCTCAAGGGGTCAAAGCAGGGAAGGGGTGGGGTTCAATTCTGCCACTTCATTCGGAAGCAGACGCAGGCAAGGACCTAAAAGAAATGAGGCTGGAGAAAAAGGAAACATAAGCACCATACAATGTTAGAGCTGGAAACGCCCTTAAAGATCACCTAATCCAGCCCTTTCGTTTCACAAAAGGGGAAACAGAGACTCACAGAGAGGAAGTGACTTGGCCCACGTCACAGACTGATTTAGTGACAGAGAATAGTGCTAGGATCCAGGCCCCTGTCGAGCCAATGGCCACTCTCAAATGGAAAAGCTGACTCAAGTGGCACATGTGTTTCTTTTTTATACTGGTAAAATTCCGGGACATTGAGCTTCTGGCTTGATGCTGGTCAGGGGCAGAAGGGTCAAGGAACCGAATCTGGAAACCCGTGAGCTCCCCAAGGTGGTTCTGGCCCACAGAAGGCAACTGAAGCAGTCAATGCGGTGGAAGGCACTCATCGTGTGTTCCTGCTCTCTACTCCCCCACTTTTTCCTCCTGTTTCCCTCTCTTTTGACTGCGGCCTAAGCCTCAGCCTGGCCAGCTGCCCAGTTCTGCTGAAGAACCCCAAGGCTAACACAAGCCTAAGTCTAGGTCAAATATCCCCACCTCAGGCCAGGGGTGAACCCTGCTCGGGGTGAGTGAAACTTTCCCACAAAAGCCAGCCAGATTCCCTGGAAGCCAGACAATTGAAAGAGAGTTTTCTAGGTGTTCTGGCTATTGTTACCTCTAATCTGCTAAAAAAGAAAAGGTTTACCCACAGGCCTCTGGGTGAATGCCCAACTGCCCTCTGGGGAGCCTGAATTTGCCTCTGCCTCCATCTGGTCTTGTTTAATGGGGATCTGAAAAAAACCAGTTCCTGCCTCAGCGCCAGTGTTCAGAGCTGGGGGCCTCCAATGTGAAAGGAAACCGAAGACGACCTCACACCTCATCAGGGCCGGGAAAACAGAGTTCTGCCCCTGTTACCCCAGGGCCTTCATTCCGGGTCAGAGAGGGCCATGGCAGGGGAAACCTGAGCCCTGAGGCCTCTCGCTGAGAAGGCCTGCAGATCTTTTTCCTGGTCACCTTTAAGTGAGTGGAAGGGCCAGCTGAGAGCGCGCTGCATCATTCAGCAGATGGCTGCCTCTAATGAGAAGACACTGAAGAAGAGGATAACATTATTTCTCACCCTCCTGAGCATGTGGCCTCCTTCCTCTGTGCAGGCAGCAGAGAAACCCACGGTTTCAAATCCCAGCAGCAGAAGCCTCCTCCTGCCAAACCGAGGAGGAAGGGTCTGTGTTTCTAATTTATTCTGCGCCCCCCCCTCCAGTTGTTACTTAAAATAATCCATCATTAC
The DNA here is from genome assembly GCF_028885655.2 of Pongo abelii. NCBI lineage: Eukaryota > Metazoa > Chordata > Mammalia > Primates > Hominidae > Pongo > Pongo abelii. The sequence continues at coordinate 125,437,450 of NC_072008.2, forward strand.
ATGGCTGGTGGCTCCAAGATTTTTATTTAAAGCAATATGGAGAAGAAAAAATAAAAAAGAAAACCCACACAACCCGTGACTGTGCTATATTGGATTTAAGCTGAGAATCTTTTTAATATCAGAGAGTCTCCGAATCACCCTAGTATACTTTTCCCTGGGCCCTATGGGGGTGCTGAGGGAGGGTAGTGAAAAGAGGGGGAAGAGAAGTCATGGCAGGACTTTGATTTCTTAGAAACATCATGAAAAGACGAGTGTTTTTAAACAAGGAATCTGTGTCATCTGGTGGGTGTTTAATTGTGTCACCCACTGATCAGCAATAGCACTTCAGACTAAGTAACTTGGTCTCCCTACACCCATTAAATAAAGAGAACAGTAATACTTGTCCAGGAAGCCATTGGGGAAAATGAAATCATACAGATGGAAGCATTTTGAGATAGTTGAAAGAAACATGTTACATATATCCATGGCTTTCCTTCTTTCCTTCTTTTTCCTTCTTTCTTTCTTTCATCTCTTTTTTTTTTTTTTCTTTTTTCTTTTTTGAGATGGAGTCTTCCTCTGTCGCCCAGGCTGGAGTGCAGTGGCGCAATCTCGGCTCACTGCAAGCTCCGCCTCCCGGGTTCACGCCATTCTCCTGCCTCAGCCTCCAGAGTAGCTGGGACTACAGGCGCCCGCCACCACGCCCGGCTAATTTTTTTATTTTTAGTAGAGATGGGGTTTCACCGTGTTAGCCAAAATGGTCTGGATCTCCTAACCTCATGATCTGCCCGCCTCGGCCTCCCAAAGTGCTGGGATTATAGACGCGAGCCACCACACCTGGCCTCATCTGTCTTGAATGTAGTTTTAATGCACATGCAACTAAAAGCCCTTCCCAATTGTTCATGCTAATATTAAACCATGGCTCTGATCATCCAAAAACCCAGGCAAGTCCAGAAATCAGCCCTACTTAGTTTGGGAATACCTTTTTCCAGAGGACTTATCTTCCTAATTAGTTTTGCTCAGGCTAATGCAATAGGTTTGCTCCCTTATAGCACACAAAGGCAGGGGCCATGCTTGGTAACAAAGCCAGCAATTAATAGAAATTTTACAGCAGAGACTCCACAAAGTAAATGCTATGCACATGACTGCAGATCAAAATCTCATTAGATGATACAGACAAATCACTCTGCTGTAATGTAGTTTTGTATTAAGAACACCGCTAACACTCACATTTCCAGGATTTAGGATGTAAAAAGGAAACAGGGCTTATTCCTGCCTTTCATCTGGAAGCTCTGAGAGGGCAGAGTTCCTGCGTGCCTTGGCCACCACTATATCCCCAGCACCTGGCACAGGGCCTGGCCGATCAGTGCCCAGTGAATATGTGCTGAAGGAATGAATGAAAATAAAAGTGGGTAAACTGGCAAATGAAATGTTCCCAACCCAGTAGCAGATGTGATATCTCACCCACCTTCACACCTACCCATTTCCTATTTGAAGCCCTCAGGAAGCCCTTCCTGTCATCCTCTGCCTCCATTCATTGCTGAGTTAGGTTCCTTTAGTAATGAAATCTCATGGCAGGCAGTCACTCTCCTGTGTAGCACTTATCACAAAGATAATTAGATAGTGATTTGCGTCTGCCTCCACTGGTTCCTTGAAAGAAGGGACCATGTGCATTTGGGGGACATTGTCATTCTGCCTGCTTTTTATTTTGAAAAATTCCAGGCCGGGCGTTGTGGCTTACACCTGTAATCCCAGGACTTTGAGAGGCCAAGGCGGGCAGATCACGAGGTCAGGAGTTCGAGACCAGCCTGGCCAACATGGTGAAACCCTGTTTCTACTAAAAATACAAAAATTAACCGGGCATGGTGGTGCACACCTGTAATCCCAGCTACTCGGGAGGCTGAGGCAGGATAATTGCTTGAACCCAGGAGGCGGAGGTTGCAGTGAGCTGAGATCGCGCCACTGCATTCCAGCCTGGGCGACAGAGCAAGACTCCATCTCGGGAAAAAAAAAAAAAGGAAAAGAAGAAAAGAAACATCCCAAACACACAGAAAAGTTAGAAAATAATGTAATGACTGTCCAAAAAACCCTCAAATTTAGAATCAACATTTTTAAATATTTAGGGCCATGTAAACTTTCTTCCGTGTTGTATCACCAATAGAGCTAGGTAATAGGATTTTGTTTTCTGTGTTTGAGGTACGATACTACCTTTAGTGGGTGGTGGTAGGAACGCCTGAAGCAGAGACCTCAAAGGGAATCAAAGGGTAACTGCCATGTGATGATAGCAAAACCAGAGTGCAGCAGCAATCTTTTCCCCACCTGAAGACAGTTGCTCTGAGACAGTTGACCCAGACCAACCCCAGCTAACTTTGTAGGGCAAAGTTAGCCCCTGAAAGTTCATTTGGGAGAACGACCACTACCTAGATTGCCACCGGAGAAAGCTTCATTGTTCACATTGTGGGACTAGTTCAAGCCAGAATCATCCAGATGCTCTTTGTATGGGCCAGCATTTACGGTCTGGATCCCAGAATGCAACATTGAAAGGAACAGCTCATTAAAAGAGCCAGCACATGCAGCTTTTGGGGCCTGCCCTGTGCCTTGGTTACCTTGGACAAGTCATGGAACCTCTCGAAGTATATATTAATAGCCCAAGCCACCTCATAGTCAGGGGGTGAGGTGGGGCATCCCAAGGATCTTCTATAGTTCTTTAATTATTTCACAGTGTCCACAATTTGTCATTCCAACTAGACTATAAGCTTAAAAGCCACGAACTTTGTTTTGTTTTGTTTTTTGAGACGGATTCTTGCTCTGTCTCCCAGGCTGGAGTGTAGTGGCACGATCTCGGCTCACTGCAAGTGCCGCCTCCCAGGTTCACGCCCTCAGCCTCCAGAGTAGCTGGGACTACAGGTGCCCGCCACCACGCCCGGCTAATTTTTTGTATTTTTAGTAGAGATGAGGTTTAACCATGTTAGCCAGGCTGGTCTCGATCTCCTGACCTCGTGATCCACCCACCTCGGCCTCTTTTTTTTCTTTTTTGAGATGGAGTCTCGCTCTGTTGCCCAGGCTGGAGTGCAGTGGCACGATCTTGGCTCACTGCAACCTCTGCCTCCAGGGTTCGAGTGATTCTTCTGCCTCAGCCTCCTGAGTAGCTGTGATTACAGGCACGCGCCACCACGCCCGGCTAATTTTTGTATTTTTAGTAGATACGGGGTTTCACCATGTTGGCCAGGCTGGTCTCGAACTCCTGACCTCATGATCCGCCCACCTCAGCCTCCCAAAGTGCTGGGATTACAGGCGTGAGCCACCGAGCCCAGTCCGATCACGAACGTTTTTTAAAGCCTGCTACCTTTTTTTGTCCAGTTGACAAGGGCTAACCATAGTGCTGGCCACATATCAGTCAATCAAATAAATATGGACACAGTGGAGAAATGGTGTTGTCACACCAAACCGTTTGTGGTGTTCATTCAAATGGGATGGACTTGTATTATGTGCACCAGAATTGAACTTCCAAGTTGGCTGCGTGCAATATAAGCCCTACCCAACAACTTGAAGGCTTGTTTTAGTCAATAAGGATGTTTACCTACAGTGACTCTCACTGATTCTAGAAAGAACACACCCCCCACATACATACACACACACACACACACACACACACACACACACACACACACACTAGGGCACTTACTCGCATAGTACCACGTCTCAGAGCTCATTAAAAAGAATTCCTGGCCGGGAGCAGTGGCTCATGCCTGTAATCCCAACACTTTGGGAGGCTGAGGCAGGTGGATCACAAGGTCAGGAGTTCGAGACCAGCCTGGCCAACATGGTGAAAACCCATCTCTAATAAAAATACCAAAACTAGCCAGGCGTGGTGGCGGGTGCCTGTAATCCCAGCTACTCAGGAGGCTGAGGCAGGAGAATCGCTTGAACCCGGGAGGCTGAGGTTGCAGTGAGCCGAGATCATGCCACTTGCACTCCAGCCTGGGCAACAGAGCAAGACTTCATCTCAAAAAAAAGAAAAAAAAAAAAAAAAAAGAATTCCTAAGCTAGCCACACTTAGGTTTATTCTCTAGTCTTCTGTTCCCAAACCCTGAATACATGTTCCTTGGAGGAAACAAGCAGCAACCAGATGTCCAAGGTCTCCTGAGTTAATTCCGTCTTCCCTGGTGAATTACAACTTATTGCAGACACAAAGGAGAACAGAGAGACAAATGACACATAAACAGGAGCTTCACTGGCTGGGGGAGGGGGGCATGGAGAGTGACGTCAGTTTTCCCAGAAACCCATTTATCACGATAACAAGGTCTCAAGTGCTTAGGCTGCTCTTTCAGCTTCAGAATCTGGCGTACAATTATGTTCTTCATCATACAGTATGGCAAGGCCAGCCAGAGCAAACTGGAGCCATGCAAAGCAAACCAAGTGGCCCTAAACCACCCTCTCACCCCCATCTGCAGAACAAAGGGCATCTCTAGGTTGTCTGAGTTGTGCCTGAGGTGAAACACACACAACCTTCTGGAATGTTCCCCATTGAAACATCTACCCTGCAATCCTAATCCAGGCAAGAGAAACTGGTGAGAGTATGGAGGACAGGTCGATGCAAATTCATTAGCTGACATGAAAAATCATTAGCGTCATTTTTGGATGGAGCTAGTGTAATCCGAGAGATTAATTCCTCTACTTCAGCTATACCATCTCTGAAATGCAGGTAACCAGGAGCAGAAAAGCCACAGCAGAAAAGAGGGAGCCCTCAAAACACTAAGGCAATAAACAACGAGAGTGCCAATCTTGGGGGAAGAAAATTCTCTCAAATTCCATCATCACAGAGAATGTCTCCTATCTACTCCTGGTCCTTCCACATCATGACTGCATAAAGTGCTCTGTGCTAGGGTGTGCAGGGGGTGGAGGAGGTTCCGAAGAAATGATCCTGCCCTTCCAAACAGGGACAAAAGAGACATTAATACATATTCTGTAGAGATAATACTACCAGATTCTGGCTTCAGATTTTGAAAAATCAATTTCAATTACACCAAATACCTAGAGGCTTTTTTTTGTACTGTAGTTGCATTGCATGAACTATTTTCCTAAATAATTAAGCTACAAGGTTGAAAAACATTTTTATGTGGTTCAGAGATTTTTGTCAAGTAGTATTTGGTGTCATGGGATTTGACCTGCCTCTGTCTCCCACTCCTTCCTCACCTCGGTGTGCTGGTGGGCTTGTTAAAGTCCCAGATACCCATGGATGAATAGAATAGCTAGGGTGTCCCCCCCAAATGGAATTCATCGCCCTTTGCAACCAAACTTCTGGTTTAAAAAACAAACATGGAGCCTCAGGTCACTTCAACATGGTTTCTCTGCACATCCCAGGCTGGAAAACTTCAGTTCTTTAAATGAAGATTTTTTTTTTTTCGCAGAGTCAGTCGCCAACAAAAAAAGAGACGGCACCGCTTTTGCGAGTCTCACACTTATTTTCCTGAGTCTCCATAGAAATAAGCCAGCTCCACAGGTTTTGGCACACAAGCCCAGTTACACTGAACATGCACCCGAGACAGATCCTCAGAGGCCCGCTCCAAAACATGCCAAAATACGCAGCCAGCCACCTACAGGCCAGCCAACTGCACCCCACTCTGACGCACAAATGAGACCCAGAGGCACACAGCACAAGCAGACAGAGAGGCGTTCGGACACACACCACAGAGGTGAGCACACTCAGAGAAACAGGCGGACTTCTTTGGGTCACAGAACCCCGGCGCCGCCGCCGCCCGCCCGGGAAGACACGAGCGCGCGCGCGTGCACACCGATACACACACAGACGCAGTCACATATGTAATGCATATAGAGAAACCCTATCCCAGCCAGTCACCTCCCCGCCCCCCTCGCCACTCACCGCCTTCTTCCCCAGGCTAACCCCAGCCCCACGCCTCTTTGCCTGTGCGGTCGGTCCCGGGTCACAACGGGCAGCCGTGCGCAGGGGCGCGGCAAGGCCAGGGTGCCAGGGACCCGGAGGGCTCGGCGGCTCCTACGGCCATTCATTCGGCAACGCCCCAGCCGTGGGGCCGCAGCTGCAGCGAGGGAGGCGGCGGCGCTCACTGCTGCTCTTGGGCAATGCAAGTTCAGCCGCCGGCCCGCAGGCTTTGCCAGCCCCCTGCTGCCCCCCGCCCCCCGCGCGCCACCACCGTTTTCCGGGACAGGCTGGGGGACTGAGCTGCTGACCCCGGGAGCAGAAGTCCCACCGTGCCCTCGGCTCCTAGATGCTGCCCACTGCCCTCCTCGCGATGTGGCGGCGGCGGCCAGGTCTCCTTGACCCTCCCCAGGCCCTTGGCCCTGGCCCTGGCACCCAAGCTCTGCACTTACCACCTGGCGAGCTATATCGGTCGCTGCCATCGCTCCTGCGTCCGCCAGGGCTGCCACGGGTGCCTCCGCAACGGGAGCTACTGCACAGGAAACAGAGGAGCTCCTCCGACAAAGAGAAAGTGTTACACTTCGGGCGCGACCAAGTCCGGTGGGGGGAGGTGCAAGGGAGGGGCCCCCTCGCCGCTGCTCCAACCCCAACCTCCCCTCTACCGCCCACCCCTTGAAAGTAGGGTATGGAGAGGGGGCGGATTTAACGCGCCGCTTCCCCCTATGGCCAGCCCAGTTCCAGTTCTTCCTGCAACACCAGCCGTAGGCTTCTGCGAAGGGGGGCGGGGGCTCCCCTCGGTGACCACGTCCTCTGCCCCCCCCCGCCACTTGGCTCCATGGTACGTCCCGACCTCTGCTGAATTGTCACACCCCCCTGCTCTCCTTTACATCCTAAGTCCCCAGACCCCGAAGGCTGGAAGGGAGCCCCCGCCCCTCCCCCCACCATACTCTGCTCAGCGGCCGAGCTCTGCAGTTCTCCTCCCGGCCCCCGTTACCCCACTTCCTTTCCACCGAGATCCCAACGTGCTTAGATGGGTGCGCCTTGGCCGCTGGAGTCTCGATGCCCCACTGTCGTGTCTCCCTCCCCCCATGGCCCGGGAGCGCAGCTGCGGCCGAGGTACTGGGGAGGCCTGCGGCACCTGCCGCTCCACAGTAGAGCTTAGAAAGGGGGCCCGTGGGGGGAGCCGCACTGCATGCAGCCCGGCAACTGAGCTGAGCTGTGGCATGTGGGGTCCGAGGCTAGAGATCTTGAGACGCTGCTTCTGCCCTGGGGTTTCCAAGCCTTGGGTGCTGTGGGCTGTAATTTCGTGGAGCCAAGCTCACCACCTTTGGGTACCTGGTACAGACGGAACCCACGCCTCATCTCTCCGACCCAGCCCTAGACGCTCAGCAAGACCAGAGACTCAGACCACCCACCCCTTCTAGTACCAGAGGAGGGGCTGGGGTTGAAGGTTCTCAGCTCTATGGAGCGAAATGGAGGGGCGGGTGACGGGGAGCGGCCTCTAGTCACTCTGTCCCGCCCCCTGATTTCTCCTTGACCCTCATTCAGCCCGGGACAAGGCGGCCAATAGGGCGCAGAGGAGAGAACTTCCGAAGGCAGGGGTGTGCCCGCCCGCCCTCCTTATCCCCGTGGCCCACCTCCGCGGATCCTCTCTCGTGGGCACCTCTCCACTTCTCCGGCCTTGGCGCCCTCCCCTCTCTCCTGGGACTGGCCTCTTGCTAGCTCCCTGTCACTGGAGCACGCTGGCAGATTTGGCATGCCCGAGGCCCCAGCAGGAGGGACAGTACATTCCACTCCTCAAAAGGGCAGGTTCCCTGGTGTGGGAGAGAGACCTGGGCCCGCCAGAGGGACCCCAGATGGGGGAGGGGATGATAAGCCTATGGAGGAAACCCGGGCCCAAGACGTGGCCCCAGTGGAGCATGGAAGATGACCCCGTAGAGGCTCAAGGCTGGAGCAGCTGAGGAGGAGGCAGGAGAGAGGGAAAAAGAAAAGAAGGAACCAGGGAGAGAGAGGAAGAAGGGACTCGATCCAGAGGCCCTGGTCTCGGAGAAGTCAGGGAAGACAAGAAAATGGAGTGGCCAAAGAAGAGCATGCCTGGCACTTGGTTCCACCTGCTGGATGGAGCTTCTCACATTCTCTTGGGAAGCCCTTTATGTATGTACCCTGTGCGCCTGGAGAACAAGGACTCAGCAAACGCATCCCAGGGCCGAGTGCAGGGCCTCGCAGCCAGGAGGCGCTCCATTAAGCTGAGGGCAGAGAACTCGGATGCGTGCGTGGGGGGCGGGGAGAAGAAAGAAGAGACACAGTGAGGGAATAGCAGTAAGGACAGTCATGAAGAGCCAAGTATTCAGGGAGCGCCACTGTGCGCCTTCATTGTGCTGGAGACCCAGGAGCGGCCTAAAGAGAAGAGCCTGGCACAATCAGGGATCAGCGCAGAGGAGCTCCGCGAGACAGAAGGCGCAGGCCACAGGGCGGATGGCGGTGACAAGGAAGAGGGGCAGCTGGAGTCTTTCAGACTCTCTGGAGCTTTGGGGCAGGGCCTGAGCCCTGGATTGGGTTGGCAGTGACACGGGGGACCAGGGCTATATCTGAGGAACCACGGTGAGGCTTGGGCCCCAACCGCATGGGGGCGGGGAGTCAGAGGTGACTGGCGGCTTCCAGGCTGGGTGTCTGGGACAGGGCTCTTCCCTGGCAAAGGCTAGGGCGAGGTGGACTGAAAGGGCCCGAGGTCACTAGCCCCGATCTGGACTTGGGGTTTGGGTGGTGGTGGGACAAAAGGGGAGAATTTGGAAGCCAGAGCAGAAAGCTGCTGCCGGAACGGGAGGGGACTGGAGGGCTGCGGGTCTCCCGGGAGAATCCCCCACGCACTGCCCCGCCCGCCTTAGCACTCCTGGCGGACTGAAGCTCCGTACTTACCGGCCCAGCGCTGGGGGCACCTGAGCACGGAATCCTTGGTGTCTCATCCATATGCCCCATTCGGCCCTCCTGTCCCTAGAGACTACCAGAACCTCACTGCGGCCTCCTCTTCCAAAACGCTGAACCTCGAAGACCTGAACTAAGTGCTTAATTCAAGTCTCCTGGGACCCTTTGGTTCCTCCAATACCTGCCCCCCTGCGGCTACAAGTCCCTCCTGGGGCCTGGGCCTCCAGCCTCCTTCGGTGGGATGTGGGTCAGTGTGTGTGTTGGTCTTGATGTGTGAGTAGATGTGTCGGTGTGTTCGTGTGTATTGTCAGTGTGTGTTAGCTGTATGTCTGTACATCTGCGTGTCAATGTGTGTGTTGGCATGGGTTTACTTGTGTTTGTATTTGTGATTGTGTCTGCCGGTGTGTGTCAGTATGTGTCCATGTGTGCACGTTGGTGTGTTCTCCGGTGTGTGTTTCAGTGTGTCAGTGTGTGTTTTGGCATGTGTTGGTTTGTCAGTGTATTTCAATGCATGGTGAGTATATGTGTGTCAATATGTAGAGAGGTGTTAGCTCACTAGCTTTACATACCTTATCTCACTCAGTGCAGTGGGCCAACAACTGAGACGTGTGAATCAGAGCATTCATTTCAATAAAGAGGTTTGGAAACTCTCTGGGATCATGCCTTTCTTTTTTTTTTCCTTTTTTTTTTTTTTTTTTTTGAGACGGAGTCTTGCTCTGTCATCCAGGCTGCAGTGCAGTGGCGTGATCTCTACTCACTGCAACCTCTGCCTCCTGGGTTCAAGCAATTCTCTGCTGCAGCTGGGACTACAGGCGCCCACCACCACTCCAAGCTTTTTTTTTTTTTTTTTTTTTTGTATTTGCAGTAGAGACAGGGTTTCACCATCTTGGCCAGGCTGGTCTTGAACTCCTGACCTCGTGATCCACCTGCCTCAGCCTTGCAAAGTGCTGGGATTACAGGTGTGAGCCACCGCACCCGGCCTGAAATCATGCCTTTCAGTCTTTGTCCCAGGTCACCTTCCCAGGAACAGGGGAGATGGAAGGGCTGAGGAGGCAAGAGGGCTCATGAGTGGTCAGTTCGTGAGTTTTCTTCCTTGAATGTCTGTCCTCGTTGATGAGTGAGGCCAAAAGATTCCCCTTTATGAAGAGTCATTTGGGACTCCCAGGCGCTGCCATGAACATGTATGTGCTCATGTTTGATGTGTCCTTGTGGGGTCCCTTGGGCCCAGCATGGTGTCTGGCAGGTGTTCAATCAATGTTTGTTGAGTAAAGGAATGAACAGAAGCATGTAAATGAGGTGGCTTCAGTATTTCCATGTCCTTAAAGAAGCTGGAACAAACAGAGACTTCCCAGGGGCAAGCAGGTGGCTGTCATTAGCATGCCAATGTTTGTGGAGCCAGACTCTACTGCCTGGGAGCAGAAATGGCTACCCCTGCTAGATAAGAGTGGGCATAATTGGAGCCCAGCTTTCCACAGGTCACTGCTGGAGTTGGGGGTGCTAATACTGGATAGAGGAGCAGCAAGCAACTCAGGGGCAGGGAGGGAGAAGAGGGCACTGAAATGGAGCTAAGAGGTCAGGAAAGGGCTTTGTCCTGAAACTGTGGCTTTGTGATAGGAGAACGAGAAAGATGGTAGAGTCAGTCTCAAGTGGAGAAGCCCTGAGAACCATCTGAAAAATAAGATCAGAAAGTTGGAGGAGGGGCCGGGCGCGGCGGCTCATGCCTGTAATCCCAACATTTTGGGAGGCTGAGGCAGGTGGATCACTTGAGGTCAGGAATTCGAGACCAGCCTAGCCAACATGGTGAAACCCCCGTCTCTACTAAAAATACAAAAATTAGCCGGGTGTGGTGGCGCATGCCTGTAGTCCCACCTACTTGAGGCAGGAGAATTGCTTGAACCTGGGAGGTGAAGGTTGCAGTGAGCCGAGATTGTGCCACTGTACTCCAGCCTGGGTGACAGTGCAAGACTCCGTCAAAAAAAAGAAAGAAAGAGAGAGAGAGAGAAAAGAAAAAAGAAAAGAAAAGGAAGAGAAGAATGTTGGAGAAGGAAGACAAGGTGAAGCAGGGAAAATGATCCGGGATTCACCAAATCCACACAGTGCCAATTAAATCAGAAACTCTGTGAAGGGGCTGAGTCAAAATGAACTAAGGATCACTTTCCTCAATTCAGCATTATCACCTGCTGCCCCTGGTTTTGCTTTAGTTTCTTTCCAGTGTTTCTTAAAATGTGGCCTTTGAAGCATCAGCAGCATATGGGAAGTTATAAAAAATGCAAATTATCGGGCCCCACCCTAGACCTACTGAATCAGAACTTCTAGGATGGAACCCAGGAATCTGTGTTTTAACAAGTGCTCCAGTGGATTCTGATTTATGCTGAAGTTTGAAGACCACTGGTTTATCTTGAAAATCTAGCCCTGATGGGATGGGATACAGGACTGGTAAGGTTTGGTAGGATGTTGAAGGAGAAGTTTGAAGCCTGGGCCATTGCCAATAATTGTAGATCCTGTTGGATTTCTATGGTGGGAGGAGTGAGAGTATGGGAAAGGGGGTGCCAAAAAAGTAATAGAAGAGAACCCAGCAGGAGCTAGCTCACTAGAAGAGTTAGAAAGATAAACTTTGCCTCCTGATATGGTTAGGCTTTTTGTCCCCACCCAAATCTCATCTTGGATTGTAATCCCCATAATCCCTTTGTGTCAAGGGAGACACCAGGTGGAGGTAGGGAAAGACCAGGTGGAGATAATTGAATCATAAGGTGGTTTCCCCCATGCTGTTATCATGATAGTGAGTGAGTTCTCACGAGATCTGATGGGTTTTTTTTTTTTTTTTTTGAGATGGAGTCTCACCCTGTCACCCAGGGTGGAGTGCAGTGGCACAATCTTGGCTCACTGCAACCTCTGCCTCCTGGGTTCAAGCGATTCTCATGCTTCAGCCTCCCGAGTAGCTGGGATTACAGACGAGCGTCACCACGCCCAGCTAATTTTTGTATTTTTAGTAGAAAGAGTGTTTCACCATGTTGACCAGCCTGGTCTCGAACTCCTGACCTCAAGTGATCCGCCCACCTCAGCTTCCCAAAGTGCTGGGATTATAGGTGTAAGCCACTGTGCCTAGCCAGACCTCATGGTTTTATAAGGGACTCTTCCCCCTTCGCCTGGCCCTTCTCCTTCCTGATGCCTTGTAAAGAATGTGCCTTGCTTCCCATTCACTTTTGGCCATGATTGTAAGTTTCCTGAGGCTTCCCCAGCCCTGCTGAACTGCGTTAAACCTCTTTAAATTACCCAGTCTCAGGCAGTTCTTTATAGCAGTATGAAAATGACTAATACACCTTCTTTGCAATTTTCATTCATTCCACAAATACTCACTGAATCTCAACTGCCAATTGCTAAGTGCCAGAGGACTCAAGAAAGAATGAGTGACAAGAACTCCTACCTTCACCTTAAGGCACTCCCAGGACAGTTGCCAGATAGCTCTACAAACAACCAGTAATGTGATAAGTGATATAATTGGTCAGGAGCAACACCCTGGGGAGGAAGACACCCAGAGAGGTGAGGGAAGTTATCTCAAAGAAGAGCCATTTGGATTGAATCTTGAAGAATGAGTGGTGGTTTATCTGGCAGTCAAGGGGGGACAGCAGAGAGAATAGCATGAGTAAAACCAGAAAGAAAGGGCAGAGAGCATTTCAGGAATTTTAAGTCTTGGCCAGAGGGAGTGGTAGGAGGAGGGGACAGTGGCTATAAATGAGACTGGAAGATAAGATGGGGCTGGATCTGCAAGGATCAGGTTGGTCATACCAAGTTGCTTACACTTTTTGCTCCAGAATAGGGGTTCTCAAGCTCTGCTCTCCAGACAACGCCTGGAACTACGCCCAATGTAAATGGGATGCTCACAGTGAAAAAAAAAAAAAAAAAAAAAACAGTTAATGGGTAGAAATTTCTCTATTTTAACTTTTTTTAACCATAAATTTTCCTAAATCTTTGACAGATGCTCCTGCTTATCTGCTAGCAAGTAACAAAAATGAATGAACAAGTTGCCAATAATTTAAAACAGACAAATGCAGTACTAATCATGCTTAATTCAACAGTTTATTTTTTCATGGACATCTGTACTTGTGGCTATGATTTTATATTGCACACACATAATGTGGACATATTTTTAGCTAGCAGAAGTGTTCTTTTGAAAAGCGTTTTATTTCATATGGCATGATTTAATATATCAATTATTTCATGACATTCTGGAAAAAGCACCACCACATCCAGATGCTGTGCCACCTGAACCAGTTGGAGGAACTATCCCTTAAATAGTGAGGAGACGCTGAAGAGTTTTGAGCAGGAGAGTGACTTGAACATATTTGCAATTTTTTTTTTCTTGAGATGGAGTCTCGCTCTCTCACCCAGGCTGGAGTGCAGTTGCACGATCTCTACTCATTGCAACTTCCGCCTCCTGGGTTCAAGCAATTCTCCTGCCTCAGCCTCCCGAGTAGCTGGGACTACAGGCTTGTGCCATCAGGTCCAGCTAATTTTTGTATTTTTAGTAGAGATGGGGTTTCACCAAGTTGGTCAGGCTGGTCTCGAACTCCCGACCTCAGGTGATCCACCCACCTTGGCCTCCCAAAGTGCTGGGATTACAGGTGTGAGCCACCATGCCTAGCCCATATTTGCAATTCTGAAAGGTCACTCTGGCTCCAGCTTGGGAAAAAGATTGGAGCAGAAGGCGATTAAAGCAGTTAGGGGCCAGGTGCAGTGGCTCATGCCTATAATCCCAGCACTTTGGGAGGCTGAGACAGGAGGATCACTTGAGCTCAGACGTTCAAGGCTGCAGTGAGCTATGATTGCACCACTGCACTGCCTGGGTAACAGAGTGAGACCTCAACTCTAAAAAAGAAAAACATGCAAGACTTGGGAGTGAGGACACTGCTGTAGCAGTTCAAGCAAGAAATGCTGGTGACAGTGACATGAGAGTGGAGCGACATGAGAGTGGAGTGGCATGGAAGGAATAGACTTAGCATTACAAGGGGCCACCCATTAAAGGTCTTGTGTGCCATTCTAAGGATGCTGAAGTTTCAACGTGTAGGGAACAAAAGAGCCTTTGAATCCCTGTTTCTTAATGGGTGGTACCCAACCAGCTGCATCAGAATCACCTCTAGTGTTCCTAACAGATGCAGAGACCTAAAGCCCGCCTCAGATCTGCTGAATCAGAATCTCTGTATGAGAGAAAGAATGTGGATTTGTTCCAGGCGGCTCTGAGGCACATCAAAGTTGGAGAACTGCTGTGTGAATGGTTATTGAGCAGTGGCATGATAGAGTGAGATCTATGTTTATGCGGATCACTTGAGTCACCACATGAAGAACTGATTGAATGAAGGTAAGACTAGAGGCAGGAGGCCGGGCGCGGTGACTTACACCTGTAATCCTAGCACTTTGGGAGGCCGAGGCAGGTGGATCACAAGGTCAGGAGATCAAGACCATCCTGGCCAACACAGTGAAACCCCATCTCTATTAAAAATACAAAAAAATTAGCCAGGCATGGTGGCACGCGCCAGTAATCCCAGCTACTTGGGAGGCTGAGGCAGGAGAATCGCTTGAACCCGGGAGTCGGAGGTTGCAGTGAGCCAAGATCGCGCCACTGCACTCCACCCTGGGTGACAGAGCAAGACTCCGTCTCAAAAAAAAAAAAAAAAAACTAGAGGGAGACTAGTTAGCAGGGTACTGCAATAGTCCTCAGCTGGGCAAGACCTGGAACTCAAGAGAAGGCTGGGCTTCCCACCCACATCATGACATACTAGTTATCCTTTTACCCTGGTTTATACACACTGATTTAGACAAACGATATAATTTTGTATTCCCCCAAACAACTGTTGTTTGCTCAGCAGTATTCCCAGAGCCATAGAGTACGATCTTGTAGAAAGTATTGAGCATCTGCCATATCTAGGACCCTCCACTAGGTACTGTAGTATGTATAAAGAAATATAAAGTCTAGGCCAGCGCAGTGGTTCACGCCTGTAATCCCAGCACTTTGGGAGGCTGAGGCGGGCGGATCACATGAGGTCAGGAGTTTGAGACCAGCCTGGCCAACATGGTGAAACCCTGTCTCTACTAAAAATACAAAAATTACCTGGGCGTGGTGGTGCATACCTATAATCTCAGCTACTTGGGAGGCAGAGGCAGGCGAATCACTTGAACCCAGCAGGGACAGAGGTTGCAGTGAGCCGAGATGGTGCCACTGCATTCCAGCCTGGGAGACAGAGCAAGACTCCATCTCAAAAAAAAAAAAAAAAAAAGAAAAAAAAAAAAAGAAATATAAAGTCTAGTTTCTCATGCAACACTCCCATGTAACAAACCTATACATGTACCCCTGAACCTAAAAAAGGAATGGTGGGGTATATCCAGAAAAAATATAGTTTTGTTCTGAAAGAGCTTGGTGTCTAACTGGGGAGACTACACACACACACACACACACACACACACACACACACACACACACACACACATACACACAAAGTCAAATAGCAAATACTAAATACATCATAAGGCAGTATCCAAGGTGTAGTACAGACAATAAATACCAATGTTCTACTTCCCGGTGGTCTTTACATGGGTGTTTGCTTTATCAATATTGATTCTGCTGTATCTTTATGCTTTAGGAACTCTTCTGGATGTATGTTATATTTCACAAGAAAAAAAAGTTTACAAAGACACCGAGTTCTGCAAGTTGAGTGATACTGATCAACAACCCATAGATATGGTAGAGAATTGAGAGAAACAAGGTCTCTACCCAGTGGCCTCACAGTTCTCCACAGACAAGCCACAAAGACTGGGAGAGGATTGAAATAAGACACAGAAAAATAAGAGACAGATAGAAAAAGATGGTAACGAGCCGGGCGTGGTGGCTCACGCCTGTAATCCCAGCACTTTGGGAGGCCAAAGCGGGTGGATCATGAGGTCAGAAGATTGAGATCATCCTGGCTAACATGGTGAAACCCTGTCTCTACTAAAAATACAAAAAATTAGCTGGGCATGGTGGCATACTCCTGTAGTCCCAGCTACTCGGGAAGCTGAGGCAGGAGAATCGCTTGAACCCAGGAGGCGGAGGTTGCAGTGAGCCGAGATCACACCATTGCACTCCAGCCTGGGCGACAGAGCAAGAGTCTGTCAAAAAAAAAAAAAAAAAGCCAAGCACAGTGGCTCACGCCTGTAATTCCAGCACTTTGTGAGCCAAGGCGGGCGGATCACTAGGTCAAGAGATCGAGACCATTCTGGCCAACATGGTAAAACCCTGTCTCTACTAAAAGTACAAAAATTAGCTGGGCGTGGTGGCACTCGCCTGTAGTCCCAGCTACTCGGGAGGCTGAGGCAGGAGAATTGTTTGAACCTGGGAGGCGGAGGTTGCAGTGAGTCAAGATCGCGCAACTGCACTCCAGCCTGGTGACAGAGCAAGACTCCGTCTCAAAAAAAAAAAAAAAGAAAGAAAAAGATGATAATGACACCTTGGTGAGACATTGGCTTTACCATCACCACCATTACTCATTGATCAAGATGAGATATCCATTTTATATCAAGCTCTCAATACTTTGCATTTATGTACTGATTTCTCTTTGTACCCATACACTGTGTACACATAGATACATGTGCACACCCATGCACACACACACGCACATCTCATTCCAAAACAGATTTTATGGGTACATCAGGATCAAAACAGAGAATTCAAATATGCTATTTCTAGTGGGTTGTTATAATTGCTATGATTCAGCTTTGTATTACACTGGAGTCTCCAGAGAAACAGAATATATGTACATTAATTTTATATACTTATTATATTAACATATATGATATTTATTATAAAGAATTGGCCCACATGATTATGGAGTCTGAGAAGCCCAACGATTTACCATCTGCAACCTGGAGACCAGGAAAGTCAGGGGCACAAAATTCCAGTTCAAATCCAAAGGCCTGAGAACCAGGGGATCTGATGGTGTAAGTGCCAGCCCAAGAGTCCAAGGAGGCCGGGCATGGTAGCTCACACCTGTAATCCCAGCACTTTGGGAGTCCGAGGCTGGTGGATCACATGAGGCCAGGAGTTCGAGACCAGCCTGGCCAACATGGTGAAACCCCATCTCTACTAATTATACAAAAATTAGCCGGGCGTGATGGCAGGTGCCTGTAATCCCAGCTACTCGGGAGGCTGAGGCATGAGAATCACTTGAACCCAGGAGGCGGAGGTTGTAGTGGGCTGAGATCATGCCACTGCACTCCAGCCTGGGCCACAGAGTGAGATTCTGTCTTTAAAAAAACAAAAAAGAGTCCAAGGACAGGAGAAGAGAAATGCCTCAGATCAACAGTCAGGGAAAGAAAGGCAACTCAATCTTCCACTGCATTTTTTTAAGAGATGGGATCTTACTCTGTCCCCAAGGCTGGAGTGCAGTGGCACAATCATAGCTCACTGACTGCAGCCTCAAAATCCTGGGCTCATAAGCTCAAGAACTCCTTCTGCCTCGGGCTCCCAAGTAGCTGGAACTACAGGCACTTGCCACCATGCCCAGCTAATTTTTTTTTATTTTTAGTAGCTACAGGGTCTCACTTTGTTGTGCAGGCTGATCTTGAACCCCTGGTCTGAAACAATCCTCCTGCCTCAGCCTCCTAAAGCACTGGGATTACAGGCGTAAGTCACTGGGCCCAGCTTCATCTGTTTTTTCCTTCTATTCAGGCCCTCAGCAGATTAGATGATGCCCACATTGGGGAAGGCCATCTGCTTTACTCAATCTACCAGGTCAAATGCTAATCTCTTCCAGAAACATGTTCACAGACACATCCTATTTCTGGGAATCCCTTGGCCCAGTCAAGTTGACATATAAAATTAACCATCACAAGCTTTAAATATGATTTTTAGCTTTCTGGAAGGCATAGCAAAGGGAAAAATACTAGCTTGCATAGTTTTATGTATTTCCTATACACAAAGGTCACTATGTGATTCATTAATCACACAAATATTTATTGAGTACCTACCATGTGTCAAGTCCTAGACTAAATGCTGGAGATTAACAGTGAGCAAAAGCAGACTTGGTCCCTGACTTCATGGAGCTTACAGTCTAATAGGGAAGACAGATAGCAAACAATATCACACACATTAATGAAAAAATAAAACTGCAATAAGAGCACCTAGGAGATACTTATGGTGCCCTGAGAGCCTATAATGGTGGTGGGGTGGGATGGGGACAGATTTGACTTAGTCTAGCAGTCTAGTGTGTCCATCTATGAGGCTTCATGGTGGAAGTGATGTCTGAATTCAGATCAGAAGATTAAATGGGTGTGAGCAAGGTAAAGGGAGGATGGGAGTAGGAAGAGCATTCCAAGCAAAGGAAAGAGCATGTATGAAAACTCTATGCAAGAAACAGAGGCTGGGAGTGGTGATGCACACCTGTAATCCTAGCACTTTGGGAGGCCAAGGCAGGAGGATTGCTTGGGGCCAGGAGTTTGAGACCAGCCTGAGCAACATAGTGAGACCTCATCTCTACAAAAAAAAAAAAAAAAGGTTAAAAAATTAGCCAGGCATAGTGGAACATACCTGTAGTCCCAGCTACTTGGGAGGCTGAAGTGGAAGGATTGCTTGAGTCTGGAGGTGGAGACTGCAGTGAGCTGTGATTGCACCATTGCACTCTGGCCTGGGCAACAGAGCGAAACCCTATCTCAAAAAAAAAAAAAAAAAAAAGAAAGAAAGAGAGAAAGAAACAAAAAGAAAAGAAAACTGATGTGGCTGAAGTGCACAGGGACCAGAGCAGGATGAAATGAGACTGAAGAGGTGAGCATAAAGCAAGATCACACAGGGCCCTAGACCAACATTAAGGGAGATATTTTTACCCAACAATATAAAAAGCAAACAGGAAGCCACTGAGAGTCTTAAGACAGGAGAGTGACATAATCAGATCCATGTTCTGAAAAGTTCCCTTGTCTTCAGTGTGGACAGTGTATTGAAAGGCAAAAAGAGTGGAGGCAGGAAGGTCAATTAGGAGGCTATTGCAGTGGTCCAGCTGAGAGATCATGCAGGCTTGTACTAGGGTGTTGGAAGTGGAGATGGAGAGAAGAGAACTTCTTTGGGAGATATTTAGGAGGGAAAGACAACCCAGACTTGGTGATGGGAGGTGGAGGATGAGGAAGACAGAGATGCCAAGGACAACTTTGAGGTTTCTGGCTTATGTGGTGGTACATTTTGTTGAGACGGGGAGCACTGGAGAACCTCTGATTTGGGGAGGAAGGAGAAAGTCTTTGGCACCAGTTTGGGACATGTTGAGTTTGAGAAGCTTTTGATGCATTGAAGGGGAAGATGTCAAGTAGGCAACTGCAGCTGAGAGGAGAGATAAAAGTATAGGAGTCATTGGTTTGCAGGTGGTATTTAAACCCATGGGAATAGATGAAATGACCTAGAGGACTCAAGACTAATCCCTGGAAAACTTCAACATTAAGAGATGGAAAATAGGAGGAAGAACCTGGAAAGGAGAAGCCAGAGAGGTTGGAGGAAAATGCAGACCACCATGTGCCACTGAAACCCAAGGACAAGAGGATTTCAAGAAGGTAATGGTCAACAGAACTGAATCCTGGCTGGGCGCATTGGCTCATGCCTGTGATCCCAGCACTTTGGGAGGCCAAGGCAGGAGGATCACTTGAGCCCAGGAGTTTGAAACCAGCCTGGGCAACATAGAAAGACCCCATCTCTTAAAAAAAAAAAAAAAAAAGAGCTGAGCTGAATATTGCCAACTGCCAAGAGGTCAAGGGAGATAAGGGAAAACTGTCCATAGAATTTAGGGTTCATGGAGCTCATTGAGCTAATCAAGAGCTGTTTTGGGAGTGTGATGGTGGCAAAAAAAGGCTCAAGTATGCTGAAGAATGATTGGGAAATGAGCAAATGGATTCAGCAAGTACTATATAGCCAATTTGAAAAAACAACATGGCTGTAAAGGAAAACAGAGATGGTATGGTAACTGGAGAAGGATGTAGAGGTCAGAGTTTCTTTAAAGATAGCAGGCTGGGCGTGGTGGCTTACGCCTGTAATCCCAGCACATTGAGAGGCCAAGGCAGGCAGATCACTTGAGGTCAGAAGTTTGAGACCAGCCTAGCCAACCTGGTGAAACCCCATCTCTACTAAAACCACAAAAAGTAGCCAGGCATGGTTGTGGGCACCTGTAATCCCAGCTACTTGGGAGGCTGAGGCAGGAGAATTGCTTGAAACCAGGAGGCAGAGGTTGCAGTGATCCAAGATCGCACCATAGCACTCCAGCCTGAGTGACAGAGTGAGACCCTGTTTCAAAAAATAGACAATAATAATAATAAAAGAAAGATGGCAGAAAAGACATGAGAATGTTAAATGTTGTTGGAAAGGATTCCGGTGAAAGGTAGTGATTGAATACACAGAGTACTGGGCTGGTAAATGTTTAGTAACTGGCTTCCCAAGAAAAAAACAAACAACCCTGCTGTGTATCATTTGCCGATTTCCATGGTGTAAATACTCTCACTATGACTGATTTCAAGCTATCTATGTGACGTTTCAAGCCCTGCAAGCAGGCTGTAGCACACTGCTGACAGGAGAAAGAAGAATTGAAATTCGTAGTTATCAGCCAATTGTATCTTCTCTTTTATAAATTTCCTGTACATGTCCTTAGCCCACTTTTATACTGAAACACTTATCTTTCTCTTGGGAATTCACAGAGGTCTTTATGTATATATGAATATTAATCCTTTCTCATTTATTTATGGTGGATTTTTGTATAAGAGTTTTAAAATATTTATGCAGTCAAATCTATCAATACTTCCCTTTATGATATTTCCCTTAGTGTTCTTCATTTTATTGTAAATTACTAAATTGTCACTCTGCTTTGATTAATGTGAATTTGGCTAGCATGAATTGTCTTTCAGAAGCTGAGGTGTTTTAAATTGCAAAGATGAGGAACAAACTGTAGATCTTAGTATATTCACCAAGGTATTAGCATTCTGTGTGGTCTTTCGGTGGCCAGGTAACACTCCTAATTTCATCTTTTTTTTGAGATGGAATCTCGCTCTGTCTCCCAGGCTGGAGTGCAGTAGCACGATCTCGGCTCAGTGCAACCTCTGCCTCCCAGGTTCAAGTGATTTTCCTGCCTCAGCCTCCTGATCAGCTGGAATTACAGGCGAGTGCCACCATGCCCGGCTAATTTTTGTATTTTTAGTAGAGACAGGGTTTCACCATGTTGGCCAGGCTGGTCTCGAACTCCTGACCTCGTGATCTGACTGCCTCGGCCTCCCAAAGTGCTGGGATTACAGGCGTGAGCCACCGTGCCCAGCTAATTTCATCTTTTCAACTAAGTATTTAAAATATCATAATAGGAGAGAAAACACTTGCAAAGGGCCTGCTCCCTTCTTTTTACATTTTTTTCTTTTCTTTTCTTTTGGAGATGGGCTGGAGTGCAGTGGCTCAATCATGGCTCACTGCAGCCTCAACCTCCTGGGCTCAGCTGGTCCTCCCACCTCAGCCTCCCAAGTAGCGGGGACCACAGGCATACGCCACCATGCCTGGCTACGTTTTTTTGTTTATTTTTTGTAAAGACTGTCTCTCTATGTTGCCCAGGCTGGTCTCGAACTCCTGGCCTCAAGTGATCCACCCACCTCCACCTCCCAAAGTGCTGGGATTATAGGTATGAGACACTGCACCCAGCACCTCCCTTTTTTTTTTTTGACAGGGTCTTTCTCTGTCACCCAGGCTGTAGTGCAGTGGAGCAATGATCACAGCTCACTGTAGCCTTGACCTCCCGGGTTCAAATGATCCTCCCACTTCAGCCTCTCCAGTATCTGAGACTACAGGCTCACACCACTATGCCCAGCTAGTTTTTTGTATAGACAGGGATTTCCCTATGTTGCCCAGGCTGGTGTCTAACTCCTGGCCTCAAGCAATCCTCTCACCTTGGCCTCCCAAAGTGCTGGGATTTCAGGCATGAGTCACCCCTCCCCACCCTTCTTTTTAAATTTCTACTCCAGTGATTTGAATGTGTGTTTCAATCACCTGGACAGATATTTTCCCTGCCATGGCAAATACACATTCAGGGACCTTTAGGAAGCTGGTGACAAGGTTTTATCATTACCTGCCAAGAGAGACCTCAAAAGATAATCAGTCATGGTATTTTACTCCTGTTAGAAGTAATCAAGATAAAATTGTAACCCTTGACTTTGGCATATATTTTCTGTAACTCAATTGGTCAATATTAAATAACTTTATAAAATAGATTCAGTCACCTGAGGGCATATTGACTTGCAGCTAATTCAACGAAGCAGACTCATGGAGAAGTCATGTTACTTAAAATCAGACATTCCACAGTGTCAGCCTTCAGCTGAGGGACCAAGTCAAGGATACAGTCAGGGTTTAAAGGGGTGAATAAACTGGTGGAACACATTCATTCATTCATTTATTCAATAGAGATTTATAGAACATTTTGTGTGTGCTGAGACCTGTACATGACATTGGGAAACAGTGGTGAACAAGTGCATTATGGAATTTACAGTCTGGGTGGGAGTTGGGGGATGAAAAGGCACATAGGTTATTACAATACAGAGTGGTGAAGAAAAGAATGGGGTCCTCAGGATGGGTACCTAATTGAGACTCAGGTAATTAAGGAAGGCTTTACAGATGCGTTGATACCTAAGTTGATGCCTGAATGGCAGTAGGAAGTGGCTGGGTAAAATAGGCACAGGAAATTATCAAATTATCAGAATGAGGTCTAAAAATAAAACACTGGTAACCAGAAATGGATTGGGAAATGCCAGATGTCAACAAAAGCACAGGGGTGGATTCCAATAGTGTGAATCTATTATCTTGAACTGGAGTCAAAACTGAGGGTGAGTAGGGATGTGTATGTGGAGGAGGAAGGGGTAGTTCTTTCTGCGGAGACATGGGGCATGGGGGTTTTGAAGACATCTCTAAAGCAAGGCAGAAATTTCTTGGCTTAAGTGTGGATGGGATCTTGTCAGAAAGGATAAAACACCCTTCATCTAAGCTCACTTTTTTTTTTTTTTGAGACAAAATATCGCTTTGTCACCCAGGCTGGAGTGCAATGGTGTGAACTCAGCTCACTGCAACCTCCGTCTCCCGGGTTCAAGTGATTCTCCGGTCTCAGCCTCCTGAGTAGCTGGGATTACAGGCGCACACCACCATGCCTGGCTAATTTTTCTATTTTTAGTAGAGACGGGGTTTCACCATGTTGGTCAGGCTGGTTTTGAACTCCTGACCTCGTGATCTGCCAGCCTCAGTCTCCCAAAGTGCTGGGATTACAGGTGTGAGCCACCATGCCTGGCCTAAGCTTGCTTTTGAATGATAAGCACCACCCCAACTTCTCAAAGGGGTCCTTCATGTGGCCTTTGCAGTGCTGCAATAGTATTGAGGTTTTTCTATGACCATGGAAAGTGACTGATTAATGCTCTGCTCTGTATTATGGAACATGGGGACTCAATGAAGCATTTTTTGACATGTTGGCAAAGGGCCAAAACTGTTTCCTGAGAAAGATCTGGGCTTCACTGCAAGTAGCTTCATGGCCCACCTCCATGAGAGCTCCTACGACCTCCCATTCAGGCAAGACCAGAGGTCGAGCTTCTCAATTTTTATAATAGAATATCTACAAAGCACCTCTGCTATTGGTTTCTAAAATATATGCATTAGCCTTCAATAAACATTTTTAATTTAGAGATAAAATACTAGCTCTCTAAGCCCTTGTCAGAGATTCCAGTTTTAAATAACCTACCATGGAGTTCTGATCACAAATCTAGCCATGAGACCTGAAATTTTAGAGAAGTTTGTTTAAGGCAATGTTTCTCCATTGTAGGTTCCATAATAAAAGGTGTAGATATGTAGGGGCCACATAAATCAATAATAATGGTGAAATATGGCTTGTTGTTTATTTAACAATATGTATTGTGGAGACAGTAATACAAAAGCATCCCCAAAAGTTGTATCAATTGTATTCACTCAAAAGTGCATATTCATAGGCCTACTGTTGGTCATTGGTCAAGTCTGACTGATCCAATAATAAGAATAGAACATTGGTATTTAACAAAATAAACTGGAACAGCGGGAGCTATTCAGCCTGGGCCTGTCTCATGCTGGCTCTGGAGACAGACTCCTGATGGAAGCTTCATTCTGGAAGTTGTCAGAAAGAGAATGCACTTTCAGCTGCATCACGAAGACCCTAATCTCGTCTAGAGTTTGGCCATCTAGCCTGAGCAATTGGGATAAAGGTCACCTGCAAAATCCTGGGGGATGGTGGCCAGGCAAGGTGACTCATGCCTGTAATCCCAGCACTTTGGGAGGCTGAGGCGGGCGGATCACGAGGTCAGGAGATAGAGACCATTCTGGCTGACATGGTGAAACCCTGTCCCTACTAAAAATGCAAAAAATTAGCTGGGCGTGGCAGCATATGCCTGTAGTCCCAGCTACTCGGGAGGCTGAGGCAGGAGAATCGCTTGAACCCGGGAGGCAGAGCTTGCAGTGAGCGGAGATCGAGCCACTGCACTCCAGCCTGGGCGACACAGCGAGAGTCCATCTCAAAAAAGAAAAAAAAAAACCTGGGGGATGGTGTACTTCTTGGTTGCTCCAGTTCACTGAGCTGAATGTTGATACACTCTAGTAGTGGGTTTCATAATTTAGTTGCAGGCAGGGTATAAATAAATAAAAGGGCCAGACGCAGTGGCTCACACCTGTAATCCCAGCACTTTGGGAGGCTGAGGCGGGCAGATCACAAGACCAAGTACAAAAATTAGCTGGGCATGGTGGCACACACCTGTGATCCCAGCTACTAAGGAGGCTGAGGCAGGAGAATCGCTTGAACCTGGGAGGCGGAGGTTGCAGTGAGCAGAGATTGTACCACTGCACTCCAGCCTTGGCAACAGAGAAAGACTCCCTCTGAAAACAAACAAACAAACAAACAAACAAAGGTCTGTACTTCCAAGTCAATCATAAAAATGTCTTTAAAATTATATTCTTTATGAAAATAAAACATTGTTTATACTCATCAAAACCTATGAGGTGAATTTAGTGGTATGTGGATTATAACTCAATAAGGTGTTATATAAAAAGAAGAAAAACCGTCTGGGTGCGGTGGCTCATGCCTGTAATCCTAGCATTTTGGGAGGCTGAGGAGGGCATATCACAAGGTCAGGAGTTCAACACCAGCCTGGCCAACATAGTGAAACCCTGTCTCTACTAAAAATACAAAAATTAGCTGGGCGTGGGGGTACGGGCCTGTAATCCCAGCAACTCAGGAGGCTGAGGCAGGAGAATTGCTTGAACCTGGCAGGCAGAGGTTGCAATAAGCTGAGACCGTGCTATTGCACTCTAGCCAGGGCAACAGAGCAAGACTCCGTCTCAAAAAAGAAAGAAAGAGAGAGAGAGAAAGAAAAAGAAGGAAGGAAGGAAGGAAGGAAGGAAAGAAGGAAGGAAGGAAGGAAGGAAGGAAGGAAGGAAGGAAAGAAAGAAAGAAAGAAAGAAAGAAAGAAAGAAAGAAAGAAAGAAAGAAAGAAAGAAAGAAAGAAAGAAAGAAAGAGAAAGAGAAAAAGAAAGGAAAAGGGAAAAAACCTATGAGTCTCTTCTGACCATCCCATCACTATGCCTTAAACTCACCTGGACCTTCTGCACCATACCAAGGCTGCTACAGGAAACGCAAGGCAATCAAGCAAGCCTGGCCCAAGCCTGAGGACTGGCTCTGACCTCCTGTGACTGCTTTGGTCTTTTTGGCTTGCAGGTTCTTGGCTCTGCATATTTTGCCTAAGTGAGAGAAGCTCCTTCCTCATGTCCTGGGCTCTCAGGGCCCTGTGGTTGAAACTCTCTTCTGCACCCCTCCTCCTGCATCCAGGGAAAAGAATCCTCATGCAACTGTGACTTATTTCCTACCAAATATAGTGCAGCATTCTTCAAAATCTATGAGTGCACTGAACCCAAGACAGTTTGGCAATGGAAAATGAGAGGTTTCCAGTCATCATCTGCCCAATCCGCATGTCCAGCTGGGGGTCTGCATTTCCATGAACAAATCAACAGAGCTTTTGTTTGTCTCTTGCAGTTTCAAGTTCAATGTGTTCAGATGTCTTGTCACATCCATAAGAAAATACAATCTTGTGAATCACGGAAGGTCTAACAAATTAGATTTGGTGGCTCCTTTATTGCAAAAAGTCCTTGATTAGAGGTGACAGCTCGATAAATCTACATACTTGTGATCAGTCTCTTCTAAATAGCTCATAAACTGGTCATGGTTAAAGGCATGAACACAGAGAAAATTAATAATTTTCATTGCTTTCTCCATCAACAGTATGTGGTAAACTGGACTTGCAAAGTCCATGAGGTGAAGCATGAGGCAATGACAGCTGGGTCCACCAAATTTCTCTTGGCTTGAATACATGGTGGTTTTTTTGTTTGTTTTGTTTTGTTTTTTTTGAGACGGAGTCTAGCTGTCTTGCCCAGGCTGGAGTGCAGTGGCGCGATCTCGGCTCACTGCAAGCTCCGCCTCCCGGGTTCACGCCATTCTCCTGCCTCAGCCTCCCGAGTAGCTGGGACTACAGGCGCCCACCACCACACCTGGCTAATTTTTTTGTGTGTATTTTTAGTAGAGATGGGGTTTCACCATGTTAGCCAGGATGATCTCGATCTCCTGACCTCATGATCCACCTGCCTCGGCCTCCCAAAGTGCTGGTATTACAGGCGTGAGCCACCGCGCCAGGCCTTTTTTTTTTTTTTTTTTTGTCTTTTTGAGACGAAGTCTCGCTCTGTCACCAGGCTGGAGTGCAGTGGCCTGATCTCAGCTCACTGCAACCTCTGCCTCCCGGGTTCAAGCAATTCCCCTGTCTCAACCTCCCGAGTATCTGGGACTATAGGCGCGCACCACCACGCCCAGCTAATTTTTTGTATTTTAGTAGAGACAAAGTTTCACCATGTTGGCCAGGATGGTCTCGATCTCCTGACCTCGTGATCTGCCTGCCTCGGCCTCCCAAAGTGCTGGGATTACAAGCATGAGCCACCACGCCTGGCTGACAGATACCTTTTTTTTTTTTTTTTTGAGACAGAGTCTCCCGCTGTCACCCAGGCTGGAGTGCAATGGTGCAATCTCGGCTCACTGCAACCTCCGCCTCCCAGGTTCAAGCAATTCTCTTTGCCTCAGCCTCCCAAGTAGCTGGGATTACAGGTGCCCGCCACCGCCACCACGCCCGGCTAATTTTTTTGTATTTTTAGTAGAGATGAGGTTTCACCAGATTGGCCAGGCTGGTCTCGAACTTCTGATCTTGTGATCCGCCTGCCTCAACAGATACATTTTCTTTTCTTTTTTTTTTTTTTTGAGACGGAGTCTCACTCTGTCACCCAGGCTGGACAGATCTGCACTGGTGCTATCTTGGCTCATTGCAACCTTCACCTCCCTGGTACAAGCAATTCTCTGCCTCAGCCTCCCGAGTACCTGGGATTACAGGCGCCCACTATCACGACCAGCTAATTTTTGTATTTTTAGTAAAGATGGGGTTTCACCATTTTGGCCAGGCTGGTCTTGAACTCCTGACCTCGTGATCCGCCCGCCTCAGCCTCCCAAAGTGCTGCGATTACGGGCGTGAGCCACCGCGCCTGGCCGACAGATACATTTTCAATTCCTTTTTTTAAGGCAGGGTTTCATTCTTTCACCCAGACTGGAGTGTAGCTGCACAATCACAGCTCACTGCAGCCTGGACCTCCCAGGCTTAAGTGATCCTCCTGCCTCAGGCTCCAGAGTAGCTGGGACCACAGGGGCATGCTGCCATTCCCGGCTATTTTTTTTTTTTTTTTGTAGAGATAGGGGTCTCACTATGTTGCCCAGGCTGGTCTTGAACTCCTGGCCTCAAGTGATCCTTCCACCTCAACCTCCCAAAGTGCTGGGATTACAGGTGTGAGCCACCGTGCCCTACTCCAGTTCCTTTTAAGGGGAGAAGTGCTATGCAGTAAGCACAGGGTACTGAGAGACCACAGAACAGCAAGTTAACCAGATGTGGGTTTGGAAAGACTTCCTAGGCCTTGAAGGATGAGTAAGAGTTAGCTGGGGAAGGGGGAGTCGAGATTAGATACAGTCTAGGCAAAAGGAATAGTATGTACAAAGACAAGAAGGAAGAAAGAACATGGTATGTTCAAGGAACTCTAAGATATTGTGTGACTGGAAGTCAGAGTTCGAAGATACTGGATACAGTATCCAGTACTGGAAGATACTGGATACAGTATCCAGTACTGGAAGGTACTGGATACAGTATCCAGTACTGGAAGGTACTGGATACAGTATCCAGTACTGGAAGGTACTGGATACAGTATCCAGTACTGGAAGGTACTGGATACAGTATCCAGTACTGGAAGGTACTGGATACAGTATCCAGTACTGGAAGGTACTGGATACCAGTATCAGAAGATACTGGTATACAGTAGCCATACCATTGCCTTGGGTGCCATATTGAGGAGCTTTCTCCATACTGTGGTGAATGAGAATTCAAAATATTCAAATAGAGGATAAACACAGTCAGATATGAATATTAAAAGGATATCTGTGTGTACCTAACAGAAAACCCCCAAGGGTTAGAATGAATAGGAAAAAGACATTTAAAAGGAAATATAAGATTTGAACAGCATTATAAACTAACTAGGCCTAAAGACATCTATAGAACACTCTACCCAACAGTAACAGAATGCATATTCTTCTCAAGTGCCCATGGATCATTCTACAGGATAGGCCACATGCCAGGCCGTAAAAGAAGCCTTAATAAATTTAAAAGTATTGAAATCATACAAAGTATGTTCTCCAACCACAATGGAGTGAAATTAGAGATAAGTTAGGCAAAATTTTAGGAATTTTGCAAATATGTAGAAATTAGACATGGAGTTGGCTATCCTGTAGGAAAAAAAAAGAAATTAAACATACTCATATATAACCAATGAGTCAAAGAAGAAATCATAAGTTAGAAAATGCTTTGAGATGAATGCAAATTATGACACAATATACCAAAATATGCCAATATACTAATATACCCTAGTTTATGGGATGAAACTAGGCTGGGTGCGGTGCCTCACACCTGCAATCTCAGCAATTTGGGAGGCTGAGGCAGGAGGATTGCTTGAGCCCAGGAGTCTGAGACCAGCCTGGGCAGCGTAGTGAGACCCTGTCTTTAAAAAAAATTTTTTAAGTAAATAAAAATAAAATAGAAACTAAAGCAGTGCTTTGAAGGAAACATATAGCTGTAGACCCCTAAAAAAAAAAAGAAAAGAAAATTAAACCCAAAGCCATCAAAGGAAGGATTAACAAAGATTAGAGCAAAAATTAATGAAGTGGGGAACAGAAAAACAATAGAGAAAATCAATGAAACCAAAAGTTGGTTCTTTGGAAAAAAAAAATCAACATTGATGAACATTTACCTAAACGGACTAAGAAAAAAGAGAACGCACTCAAATTACTAAAATCAAAAATGAAAGAAGGGAAATAAGGACTGACTTTACAGAAATAAAAAGGTTTATAAGAGAATACAATGAAAAACTGCATATCAACAAATTAGATAATTTGGATGAAATGGAAAAAAAAATTTTTTTTTTTTTTGAGACGGAATCTCATTTTGTCACCCAGGCTGGAGTGCAGTGGCGTGATCTCGGCTCACTGCAACCTCTGCCTCCCGGATTCAAACAATTCTTCTGCCTCAGCCTCCCAAGTAGCTGGGATTACAGGCATGTGCCACCATGCCCAGCTAATTTTTTGGTACTTTTAGTAGAGATGAGGTTTCACCATATTGGCCAGGCTGGTCTCGAACTCCTGACCTTGTGATCCACCCACCTCGACCTCCCAAAGTGCTGGGATTACAGGCGTGAGCCACCGCGTCCGGCCAGAAACATTCTTAGAAAGGCACAAACTATAGGAATTGACTCAAGAAGAAATAGGAACTCTGAAGAGATATGTAACAAATAGTTTGTGCCAGTAGTCAGTAACTTCCAACTAAGAAAAGCCCAGGACTAGATGGTATCACTGGTGAATTATACCAACATTTAAAGAGGAATTAACATCAATCCTTCTCAAATTCTCCCAAAAAATAGAAGAGGATATAACACTTCCAAACTCATTCTGTGAGGTGAGCATTACCCTAATACTAAAGCCAGACAAAGATACTACAAGGAAAGAAAAGTACAGCCCAATATTCCTTATGCATACAGATGCAAAAATCTTCAACAAAATACCAGCAGCTGAATTCAACGGCATATTAAAAGGATTATACACCATGACCAAGTGATTTATTCCTGGAATGCAAGGATGATTCAACACATGAAAATCAATCAATTTAATGCATCACGTTAACAAAGTATTTGATAATAAAACCAGATGAAGACATAAAAAAGAAAACCGGCCGGGCACAGTGGCTCATGCATGTAATCCCAGCACTTTGGGAGGCAGAGGCGAGAGAACTGTTTCAACCTGAAAGTTCGTGACCAGCCTGGGCAACATAGCAAGACCTCGTCTCTACAAAAAGAAAAAGAAAAAGAAAAAGAAAATCGTATCTCTTATGAACATAAGCGTAAAAATCCTCAACAAAATACTAGCAAACTGGATCTGGCAGTATATAAAAAGGTTATTCTCCATTACAAAGTGGAATTTACCCAGGGATGCAAGGTTGGCTTAACATCTGAAAAATCAATAATGCGATACACTATATCAATAGAATAAAAAACAAAAAGCAAAACAATCATTTCAACAGATGCAGAAAAAAGCATTTGACAAAATTCAACACCTCTTCATGATATAATAAATAAATAAACTTAGAAGGAAACATTCTCATCCTGACAGGGAGTGTCTATGAAAAAATCCACAGCTAACATCATACTTAATAGTGAAAAACTGAATGCTTTTCTCTTAAGATCAGGAAAAAGGCAAAAATGTCCACTCTCAACACTTCTCTTCAACATTGTGCTGGAAGTTCTAGCCAGGGCAAGTAAGCAAGGAAATGAAATAAAACACATGCAGATTGGAAAATAAAAAGAAAAACTATATTTGCAGGTGACATAATTTCATACACAGAAAATCCTAAGGAATTTACTAAAAACTATTAGAACTAATAAATGAGGCTGGGCACAGTGGCCCACGCCTGTAATCTCAGCACTTTGGGAGGCCAAGGTGTGTGGATCACTTGAGGTCAGCAGTTCGAGACCAGCCTGGCCAAAGTGGTGAAACCCCATCTCTACTGAAAATGCAAAAATTAGCTGGGCATGATGGCACAAACCTGTAATACCAGCTACTCAGGAGGCTGAGGCAAGAGAATTGTTTGAACCCGGGAGACGAAGGTTGCAGTGAGCCAAGATCGCGCCACTGCAATCTGGCCTGAGCAACAGAGCAAGACACTGTCTCAAAAAAAAAAAAAAAAAAAAAAAGAACAATGTATTTAGAAATAAACTTAACAAAAAGAGTGCAAGATTTATACACTAAAAACAAAACATTATTGAAAGAAGCACGGGAAAGACATTCTGTGTTCATGAATTGGAAGACTAATACTGTTAAAATGACAATAATCTCCAAACTAGATAAGATAGATGCAATCTCTATCAAAATCCAAGGTACCTTTTCTTTCCAGAAATTGACAAGCTGATCCTAAAATTAATATGGAAATTCAAATGACCCAGAATAGTCTTGAAAAACAAAGTTGGAGGACTCACAGTTCCCCATTTCAAAACTTACTACAAAGCTACAGTAATCAAGACAGTGTGGTCCTAGCATAAGGATAGACATAGATCAATGGAATCGATTTAACAGTCCAGAAATAAACCTTGTAGTTTACAGTCAATCGATTTTCAACAAGAGTGTTGTCTTACTCCATTCAGGCTGCTATAACAAAATGCCATAAACTGGGTAGCTTATAAACAACAAAAATTTATTTCTCACAGTTCTAAAGGCTAGCAAGTCCACAGCGAAGGTGCTGGTAGATTTGTCAGAACCCACTTTCTGGTTCACAAATGGCGCTTTCTCACTATGTTCTCATGTGGAAGGGTCTAGCTACCTCTCTGGGGTCTCTTTTATAAGAGCACTAAACTCCCAAAGGTCCTACCTCCTAATACCATCACTTTGTTAGGATTTCAACACATGGCTTGGGGACGAAGGAGACACGAATATTCAGACCATAGCAGGTGTCAAGACAATTCAATGGGGAAAGAATGGTCTTTTCAACAAATGATGCTGGGACAACTGGATATTCACATGCAAAAGAATGAAACTGGACCCCTACTACATACCATATATAAAAATGAAAATGGGCCAGGCACGGTGGGTGACTCATGCCTGTAATCCCAGTGCTTTGAGAGGCCAAGGTGGAAGGATCACTTGGGCCCAGGAGTTCAAGACCAGCCTGCACAACATAGCTAGACCCCATCTCTACAAAAAATGATAATAAAAATTAGCCAGGTGTGGTGGCACACACTTGTAGTCCTAGTCTTAGCTACTGAGGAGGGTGAGGTGGGAGGATTGCTTGAGCCCAGGAGTTAGAGGCTGCAGTGAGCTTTGATCATGCCACTATGCTCTAGCCTGGGCAGCAGAGTGAGAGAACTCATCCCCCCCACCCCCAAAATAAAAATTAATAAAAATTTCAATGGACGGGCTTGATGGTTCATGCCTGTAATCCCAGAACTTTAGGAGGCCAAGGCAGGAGGATCGCTTGAGTCAGGAGTTCAAGACCAGCCTAGGCAACATATTGAGACCTTGTCTCTACAAAAAATTGTACAAATTAGCCAGGTATGGTGGTGCACACCTGCAGTCTCAGCTACTTGGGAGGGTGAGGTGAGAGGATCACTTGAGCCCAGGAGGTTGAGGCTGCTGTAAGCCATGATCACACCACTGCACTCCAGCCTAGGTGACAGAGTGAGACCCTGTCGCTCAAAAAAAAAAAAAAAAAAATTAAAATGAATCAAAGACCTCATTGTAAGAACTAAAATTTGAAAACTCTTAGAAGAAAACAAGAGTAAACCTTCATGACCATGTATTAAGCAATGAATTATTAGATGTGACACCAAAGACACAAGCAAGAAAAGAAAAAACAGATAAATTGGACTTCATTAGAATTTTTGTTCCTTATAGGATACCAGCAATAAAGTGAGAAGACATCCCACAGAGTCGGGGAGAAATATTTACAAATCATATATCTAATAAGAGACTTATTAATGAAAATATATGAAAAACTCTTACAACTCAAAAATAAAAAGCAAAATAACTCAATTTTTAAAACGGGCAAAAGATCTGAATAGACATTTCTCCAAGGAAGACAGACAAGTGGCCAATAAGCTTATGAAAAGATGCTCAATACCACTGGGCCATCAGGGAAATGCAAATCAAAACTACAGTGAGATACCACTTTATACCCACCAGAATGGCTATAATAAAAAAAAGAAATATAATAACAAGAGTTGGCAAGAATACAGAGACATTAGAACACTCGTTCACAACTGCTGGTAATGTAAAATGGTGCAACCATTTAGGAAAATAGTTTGGCAGTTCCCCAAATGTTAAAAATAGTTACCATATGACCCAGCAATTCCACCCCTCTCAAACTAGGTACCTACCCAAGAGAAATGAAAGTATATATCCACAGAAAACCTTGTACACGAATGCTCACAGCAGCACTAATCATAATAGTCAAAGAGTGGAAATACCCAAATATCCATCAATGGATAAATGAATAAATAAAATGTAGTATATCCATACAAGGGAATATTATTCTGCAATATAAAGGAATGAAGGGCTGGGTGCAGTGGCTCACGCCTGTAATCTTAGCACTTTGGGAGGCTGAGGTAGGTGGATCACCTGAGGTCAGGAGTTCGAGACCAGCCTGGCCAACATGTTGAATCCCTGTCTCTACTAAAAATACAAAAATTAGCCGGGCGTGGTGGCATGTGTCTGTAATCCCAGCTACTCAGAAAGCTGAGAAAAGAGAATCTCTTGAAGCCAGGAAGCAGAGGTTGCAGTGAGCTGAGATTGCGCCACTGCACTCCAGCCTGGGCGACAGAGCAAGACTCCATCTTAAAAAAATAAAAAATAAAAATAAAGGAATGAAGTTCTGATACATGCTACAACATGGATTAACCTTGAAAACACGATGCTAAGTGAAGGAAGCCAGTCACAAAAAAAACACATATTGTATGATTCTAATTTTATGAAATGTTTAGAATAGAGAAATCTATAGAGAGAGAAAGTAGATTTAGTACTGTCCTAGGGCTGGAAGAATTAGGAAGGAAATGAAAAGTAATCACTAAGGGGTATGGAGTTTCTTTCTGAGGCAGTGAAAATGTTCTAAAATTAGATAGTTGTGATAGTTGCACATACCTGTGAAATACTGAAAGCCATTGAATTGTACATTTTAAAAATGTCAATTATGGCCCAGAGCAGTGGTTCACACCTGTAATCGCAGCATTTTGGGAGGCCGAGGTGGGAGGATCACCTGAGGTTAGGAGTTTGAGACCAGCCTGACCAACATGCAGAAACCCCGTCTCTACTAAAAATACAAAATTAGCCGGGTGTGGTGGTGCACTTCTGTAATCCCAGCTACTTGGGAGCCTGAGGCAGGAGAATCGCTTGAACCCGGGAGGCGGAGGTTGCAGTGAGCGAGATCACACCATTGCATGCCAGCCTGGGCAATAAGAGTGAAACTCCGTCTCAAAAAAAAAAAAAAAGTCAATGGAAAGATGTGAATTATATGTCAATAAAGCTGTTTTTTAAATAAATCTTTGTGGTGGCTGGTATGGAAAAGAAAGTGGAGGAGGTGAAACTGGAGGCCACAGAAATGACTGGTGCATGGTCCAAGCAGGAGAAGATGAGGCCTGAGCTGGAATAGGGTTTGTGGACTAGATTCAAGAGAGATTCAGGATAGAGGTAGGCCAGGACTTGGTGTCAATTCATTTTTGGCATGATTCCTGTTTCCATAGTGTCTTGATCCATTTTGTGTTGCTATCAAGAAATACCTGGCTGGGCGCAGTGGCTCACACCTGTAATCCCAGCACTTCGGGAGGCCAGGCATTCGAGACCAACTTGACTAACGTGGCAAAATCCCACCTCTACTAAAAAAAAAATACAAAAAATTAGCTGGGCGTGGTGGCATGCACTTGTAATCCCAGCTAAACGGGAGGCTGAGGCAGGAGAATCGCTTGAACCCCGGAGGTGGAGGTTGCAGTGGGCCGAGATCGCGCCACTGCACTCCAGCCTGGGTGACAGAGCAAGACTCTGTCTCAAAAAAAAAAAAAAATACCTGAGCCTGGGTAATTTATAAAGAAATGATGTTTATTTAGCTCATGGCTCTGCAGGCTGGGAAGTATGAGAAGCATGGTGTCAGCATCTGCTGGGTTTCTGGTGAGAGCCTTGTGCTAGGTCAAAACGTGGCAGAGAGGGTCAAAGGGGAAGCAGACGTGGGGAAAGAGAGAAACCTGAGGGGCATCCTGGCTTTATAACAAGCCACTTGTGTGGAAACTAATCCTGTCTTGCCAGAGTGAGAACTCACTATCCCGAAAATGGCACCAAGCCATTGATGAGCAATCTGTCCCCGTGACTCAAAAACCTCCCACGAGACCCCACCTCCCAACACCACCACTTTCAGAATCAAATTTCAATGTGAGTTTTGGTGGGGACAAACAAACCATAAAAACCATAGCACACAGTGGCTGTCCTGACACTACCAGAGTCTGTATCCATGCACTGCTCTCCATCTCCACAACTATTGCACTAATCCAAGCCATTGTCATCACTCATGTCAACTACTGCCCTTTTGGATGATCTGCCTGCATTGACTCATGTTTCCTGCCAATCTATTCTCTACACTGGAGCCACAATGATCTTTCCACACTGTAAGTCTGATCATGTCCTTCCCGTGCTTTAAACTCTTCAATGATTTCCCTTTGCACCTAGAATAAAGACCAAAATTCTTGACCCACTTAACTGTCCCTGTATGTCCTGGCCCCTGCCTACCTCTCTTACCTCTCCCTTACTCTCTGTACTCTAAGTACACTGCAATGCTTTCAAATGCCTCACCTACCACAGGATCTTTGCACATGCTGTCCTCGCTATGGAATGCTTCCATCTCTGCTTCACCTGTTGACTCCAACTCTCCTTTCAGTCATCACCTCAATCATCATTTCTTCCTGGAAGCCTTCCCTGATGGCTCCAGTTCCCCTACTTTTTTTTTTGTTTGTTTTTGATACAGACTCTCGCTGTGTTGCCCAGGCTGGAGTGCAGTGACGCAATCTCAGCTCACTGCAACCTCTGCTTCCTGAGTTCAAGCGATTCTCCTGCCTTAGCTTCCCAAGTAGCTGGGATTACAAGTGCCCACCATCATGCCCGGCTAATTTTTGTATTTTTAGTAGAGATGGGTTTTCATCATGTTGGCCAGGTTGGTCTTGAACTCCTGACCTCAGGTGATCCACCTGCCTCAGCCTCCCAAAGTGCTGGGATTACAGGCGTGAGCCACCGCACCCAACGGCCCTTATTTTATGCTCTCAGAGCTCTTTCTACTTTTCCTTCACGGCCCTTATCACAGTTGCAGTTTCACCTTTATTTATCGTATCATTTGATTATTGTCTGTCTCTCTCCTTAGGTCATAAGCCCCATAAGAACAATATCTGTGGCCATTTTGTTGAACGTTGTATCTCTGATGCCTAAGACACCATTTGGCACATAGCAGATCCTGAATTATATTTGTTAAGGAAATGAATTAACCTAAGGGACGATTTTAAATGCTAATTAAAGCAACAATGATCTATCCTATTGTGCTCATAAATTGGCAAAGATTAAAAAGATTGAAAATACCTAGTGTGGGCAAGGGTTGAAGAAAATGAGCACTCCCATACGCCGGGTGGTGGGTGTGTAGGCCAATTGGACCTTCATATGTTCACATTGTTTGACCCTGTAATTCTACCTATGAGACTTTATTCCAAGAAAATGATTACTCGTGCATAATGATATACACAGGAAGATGTTTAGTGAAGCACCATTTGTAATAAGAGAAAGTTGGAAACAACCTAAATCTTCAACAATAGGATACGGCGTGGCATAGTGGCTCACACTTGTAATCCCAGCAGTTTGGGAGGCTGAGGTAGGAGGATCCCATGAAGCCAGGAGTTTGAGACCAGCCTGGCCAACACAGCGAGACTCCATCTCTACAAAATAATTTTTTTTTTTTGAGATGGAGTCTCCTCTGTCTCCTCCCAGGCTGGAGTGCAGTGGCACAACCTTGGCTCACTGCAACCTCTGCCTCCCAAGTTCAAGCGATTCTGTTGCCTCAGCCTCCAGAGTAGCTGGGACTACAGGCATGTGCCACTATGCCCGGGTAAGTTTTATATTTTTAGTAGAGAAGAGGTTTCACCACAGTGGTCAGGCTGCTCTCGAACTCCTGACCTTGTGATCTGCCTGCCTCGGCCTTCCAAAGTGCTGAGATTACAGGCGTGAGCCACTGTGCCTGGCCAAAAGAATTTATTTTTATTTACTTTTTTTTTTTGTGTGTGTGGAGATGAGGCCTCACTATGTTGCCCAGGCTGGTCTCAAACTCTCTTAAGCTCAAGTGATCCTCATGCCTCAGCCTTCCAAAGTGCTGGGATTACAGGTGTGAGCCACTGTGCCTGGCCTACACATTTTTTTTTTCAGTTAGCTGGGGCTGAGCTCGGTGGCTCAGGACTGTAATCCCAGCACTTTGGGAGGCCGAGGAGAGTGGATCATCTAAAGTCAGAAGTTCGAGACCAGCCTGGCCAACATGGTGAAAAACCCTGTCTCTACTAAAACTACAAAAATTAGCCAGACACACTGGTGGGTGCCTATAATCCCAGCTACTCAGGAGGCTGAGGCAGGAGAATCACTTGAATTCGGGAGGCAGAGGTTGCAGTGAGCCAAGATGAGGCCACTGCACTTCAGCCTAGGAGACAGATCGAAACACTGTGTCAAAAAAAAAATTAGCTGGGCATGGTGGCATGTGCCTGTAGTTGTAGCTCTTCAGGAGGCTGAAGCAGGAGGATCTCTTGGGCCCAGGAGTTCAAGGCTGCAGTGAGTGCCACTGCACTCCAGCCTGAGTGGCAGAACAAGACCTTGTCTCAAAAAATAAAAATAAAAAATAAAAAATTAGGATATTAGTTGTATTAGGCCATTCTTGTGTTGCTATAAAGAAATACCTGAAACTGGGTAATTTATATTAAAAAAGAGGTCTTACTGGCTCACAGTTCTGCAGGCTGTACAGGAAGTGTGGCACTGGCATCTGCTAGGCTTTGGGAAAGCTTTAGGGAGCATTTTAACTCATGGAAAAAGGCAAAGTGGGAGCAGGTGTCTCACATGGCGGGAGCAGGAGTGAGGAAATAGAAAGGGCAGGGGGAGGTGCCACACTTTACAACAACCAGCTCTTGTGAGAACTCACTATCGCAAGGACAGCACCAAGCCATGAAGGGATCCACCCCATAACCCAAACACCCCACCAGGCCCCACCTCCAACACTGGGGATTAAAATTCAACATAAGATTTGGGTGGGGACAAATTTCCAAACTATATCATTAATTAAATAAATCAGGGTAGGGCGTGGTGGCTCACGCCTGTAATCCCAGCACTTTGGGAGGCCGAGGTGGGCGGATCATGAGGTCTGGAGTTGAAGACCATCCTGGCCAACATGGTGAAACCCTGTCTCTACTAAAAATACAAAAAATGAGCCAGACGTGGTGGCACGCACCTGTAGTCCCAGCTACTCGGGAGGCTAAGGCAGGAGAATCACTTGAACCTTGGAGGCGGAGGTTGTTGCAGTGAGCCGAGATCACGCCACTGCACTCCAGCCTGGTGACAGCACGAGACTCCATCTCAAAAAATAAATAAATAAATAAATCATGGTGCATTCATACAATAGAATACTGTGTGGCCTTTAAAAATGATAATGTAAATTGTATTTATTTATGTGATTAGATGTTCATCATAGAATCTTTAGTAAAAATAGGCAGTTACTAAAAAGTATGATGGGGCCAGGCGCAGTGGCTCACGCCAGTAATCCCAGCATTTTCGGAGGCCAAGGCAGGCAGATCACCTGAGGTCAAGAGTTCGAAACCAGCCTGGCCAACATGGTGAAACCCCGTCTCTACTAAAAATACAAAAATTAGCCAGGTGTGATGGTGGGTGCCTGTAATCCCCGTTACTCAGGAGGCTGAGGCAGGAGAATCGCTTGAACCCAGGAGGGGGAGGTTGCAGTGAGCCAAGATCACACCACTACACTCCAGCCTGGCAACAGAGCGAGACTCCATCTCAAAAAAAAAAAAAAATTTTTTTTTAAAGTATGATGGTAAGATACTAGGTCTTCTATTTTAATAGTATGTAATATTGATATATAAATGCATTAAAAAAACTGCAAGGATAAATACAAAGCTATTTACTATGAGTTGTTTTGGAGGTCCTTAATATTTTACTCTACATAATTCTATATTATCTTAAAATTTTGCCAGGCCATGGTGATACACACCTGCAATCCCAGCTGCTTGGGAAGCTATGGTGGGAGGATTGCTTGAGCCCAGGAGTTCGAAACCAGTCTGGGCAACAACAGCAAGACCCACACCCCTCTTAATTAAAATATTTTTTAAAGTATTTTATGAAAATGTACTCATAAGCTGGGCGCAGTGTCTCACGCCTGGAATCCCAGCAGTTTGGGAGGCTGAGGCAGGCAGATCACCTGAGGTCAGAAGTTCGAGACCAGCCTGACCTACATGGAGTAACCCTGTCTGTACTAAAAATACAAAAAATTAGCCCGGTGTGGTGGAGCATGCCTGTAATCCTAGCTACTCAGGAGGCTGAGGCAGGAGAATCCCTTGAACCCAGGAGGCGGAGGTTGTGGTGAGCCGAGATCGCGCCATTGCACTCCAGCCTGGGCAACAAGGGCAAAACTCCGTCTCAAAAAAAAAAAAAAAAGAAAGAAAGAAAATATACTCAGGTATCATTGCATAATTGAAGAAGTTTTAAATCAAAAAAAGGAAAAGATAGAATACCAAAAGTAAATATGTGTATATGACCATACGTATACGTGCTATAGGTAAATATACATATAAGAAGGATCGGCCAGGCATGGTGGCTCACGCCTGTAATCCCAGCACTTTGGGAGGCCAAGGCAGGTGGATCATCTGAGGTCAGGAGTTCGAGACCAGCCTGGCCAACATGGTGAAACCCCATCTCTACTAAAAATACAAAAAATAGCCAGGTGTGGTGACACATGCCTGTAATCCCAGCTACTAGGGGGTGCTGAGGCAGGATAATTGCTTGAACCCGGGAGGCGGAGGTTGCAGTGAGCTGAGATCATGCCACTACACTCCAGCCTGGGCGACAGAGCGAGACTTGTCTTAAAAAAAAAAAAAAGCATCTTGTCAGGAGCAGTGGCTCACGCCTGTAATCCCAGCACTTTGAGAGGCCGAGGCGGGTGGATCACTTGAGGCCAGGAGTTGAAGACCAGCCTGGCCAACATGGTGAGACTTTGTGTCTACTAAAAATACAAAGGAAATTAGCCAAGCATGGTGGTACGTGCCTGTAGTCCCAGCTACTCTGGAGGCTGAGGCAGGAGAATCACTTGAACCCGGGAAGCAGAGGTTGCAGTTACCTGAGATCACACCACTGCATGCCAGCCTGGGTGACAGCAAGATCCTGTCACAAAACAAAACAAAACAAAACAAAAAAACAACTAATATGAAGCTCTTAACAGTAGTTGTTCTGGATTGGAAGATTATAGATGATCTTTATGCTCCCTTTTTGCCTGTCTATATTTTCTATAATTAGCATATATTGCTTTTGTAATAAGAGAATGTAATCAAGTATATTTCATTTTGAGAAAACATTACAGTGAGAAATAAAGGCCAGGAGAGAAGGACTACTCATGCTGGCTAGCCAGCCCATTATCTCTCAGTAAAGCACATCTACGTGGGAGGCCACATTTTAATCAAGAAGTTGCTTAGTGACCATAGAACCAGAGCAAAGTGCCTAGCTGGATGGCTCTAATGTCGAAAGACAGCAAGCAATGATAGCCTGATGTATCATCTCCACTGCAGTGCTAAACTGCCTGCCCTGAATGCAGACTTTAAAACACCCCAACACACCTAAAGCCCCAAGAACCCGCCCTAAGATTGTTTGATCGCATTGCCCTGGACCTTCCTTGCTTGTGTATGACTTACATTCGCCTGACTGTGTCTCTGGCTGACAATAAACTCTCAGCTTCATAGCCTAGCTTTGCATCCGTTTGTGGTCTAGTGTCTGACTCTCTGTTTTAGCATTTGCCCTTGGTCTCCTTGAGGTTTAATTTGCAGCTTCTCTCTAATGAATTTCAGTTTGGACTTGCTCCTTGACTCATCCTGCTAAGCTCCTCTAGTTGCAGGAGCCCAGGTAGGGGCCCTGCCTCTCCTTGTTCCACTGCTGGGCAGGGGTAGGACTTGGGAATTCAGACTTAAACCTGACAAGGCTAACTTCAGACACATTTTTTCTTTAGCTTATAACTTCAGATAACTTACAATCAATTCTTTTTTTTTTTTTTTTTTTAAGACGGAGTCTCGCCCTGTCGCCCAGGCTGGAGTGCAGTGGCGCAATCTCGGCTCACTGCAAGCTCTGCCTCCCGGGTTCACGCCATTCTCCTGCCTCAGCCTCTCCCAGTAGCTGGGACTTACAGGCGCCTGCCACCGCGCCTGGCTAATTTTTTTTTTTTTTTTTTTTTTTTTTTAGTAGAGACAGGGTTTCACCGTAGTCTCAATCTCTTGACCTCGTGATCTGCCCGCCTCAGCCTCTCAAAGTGCTGGGATTACAAGCATGAGCCACTGCGCCCAGCCTTTTTTTTTTTTTTGAGACAGAGTCTTGCTCTGTTGCCCAGGCTGGAGTGCAGTGGTGCAATCTTGGCTCACTGCAACCTCCGCCTCCTGGGCTCAAGCAATTCTCCTGCCTCAGCCTCCCAACTAAGCTGGGACTACAGGCGCACACCACCACACCCAGCTAATTTTTGTATTTTTAGTAGAGACGAGGTTTCACTATATTGGCCAGGCTGGTCGCGAACTCCTGACCTCGTGATCTGCCCACCTCGGCCTCCCAAAGTGCTGGGATTACAGGCGTGAGCCACCGTGTCCGGCCTTAAAATCAATTTCTTATTCTTGGCTGGGCACAGTGGCCCACATCTGTACTCCCAGCACTTTGGGAAGCCGAGGAGAGCAGATCACCTGAGGTCAGGAGTTCGAGACCAGCCCGGCCAACATGGCAAAAATCCGTCTCTACTAAAAATACAAAAATTAGCTGGGCATGGTGGCACTCGCCTATAATCCCAGCTACTTGGGAGGCTGAGACATGAGAATCGTTTGAACCCAGGAGGCGGAGATTGCAGTGAGCCACAAAGAAAGTGCAGTTATGATGGGGAAGAGGGAGAAACCAGTGGCTGAAGAGGGGCGTAGTGGGGTTGAGGTGGGGGAGTGTTGGTTTTGTTTTTCAACAGTCTGGAGCAGGCTTTGAGGCAAGCTAGTTTCAAAGCAGCCTAGGGTGGTGAAAAGGGCTTGAGTTTTTCCTCATCTTGACCGTGACAAGCTTTTCCTCAGCTTGATCTCATCTCCGCCAGGTGGCAGGGCAGCGAGAGCCCTGGCTCAGGAGCCAGACTGCCTCCACTCTTAGCCCAGCTCCACACTCCACAGTGTGACTTTAGCCCAGTTATTTGTGCCTCAGTCTTCTTTCAAATGGGCATAATAAGGGTACCTACTCCTTAGGATTGTCGACCTAAAAAGAAGCAGCTTGGGCAAAATTAATGTAAGTAGAGAGTTTATGTGGGCCAAGCTTGAAGATTGCAACCTGAGAGCAGAAAGTCAAGTTTCCCTGAATGTACACTTCAGTTACTAGCAGTTACAGGTGGAGTTTTGAAGGCAAAAGTGGGGGACAAGGATTGGACTGATGCGAAGTTGTTTGTCAGGAATTCTCATTGGTTTACAGAAATAACATTGTTAAGCTACAGACTGTGGGTTGTAGTGTCTGATGTGGCATTATTGGGTTAATTTATAGCTATTTATGGCAATAGCAAGCAATTTCAAGAGATGAATACAGAGTTCAAAGTGGGGAGTAGGGCCTGATTTCAGTCTCATTTTAATGTCTCTCCCTGCCTGACTTGCATTCTTCAGATAAAAATTCTTTTCTCAGGATCATTGTAAGAAGGGAGATAACTCCCAGCCTGAGCAACATGGCGAAACGCCATCTCTACAAAAGATACTAAAAAATGAGCCAGGCATAGTGGCAAGTGTCTGTGGTCCCAGCTACTCGGGAGGCTGAGGTGGGAGGATTACTTGAGTCCAGGAGGCAGAGGTTGCAGTGATCTGAGATCGCACCCCTGCACGCCATCCTGGGAGACAGAGTGAGACCCTGTCTCAAAAAAAAAAAAAAAAAAAGAAATTGCTCATGCAAAGATGCAAAGTACTTAGAACTGTGATTGCCTGGCATGGCACATAGTAAGTACCTGCTAGGTGTGAACCGCTTTTTTTGTTGCTAGCTGTGTGGCCTTGGGCATGTCACTTAACCTCTCACTTTGTCATTCAACCTCTCATTTAACTTCTCATCATTCATCACTTGATTAAGGATTCAAAGTGCCTTTGCCCGTACTAGGTATTCAGCAACACTCAGTTCCCTTGGTTCTTTATATGGTAATAATAGTATTTTACATATGAACACTTACTACACTCCAGGCAGCTCATCTATTACCTTCATCATCCCAGTTAATTATCAAGACAACCATATGAGGAAGTGACATTCGGAAGCAGGTATCCCTAGTTTACAGATGAGGAAACCAGGGTCAAATAGATTGCGACTGGCCCAAGGGCATATACGAAATGGCTGAGCTGAGATTTTATAATCCTATTTCTTTTTCAAATACTGACACTGGAGTGGGTGATGACCAGTTGTTACTAAATCCAGTGGCTAATCCTTTATTGCTACATGGTTTAAACCCATTGTTGCTGCTAGCTGATGATGAAAGGCTTTGTAGTCTTCCTCCAAGTGGGAACACTTTGCTGCCCCCTTGTGACTCAACAAGTTTCTGCCTCCAGGTTCCACGTTATTTGAAAAAATAAACAAATAAAAGGCCCGGTGCTGTGACACACGCCTGTAATCCCAGCACTTTGGGAGGCTGAGGCGGGCGGATCATGAGATCAGGAGTTCGAGACCAGCCTGGCCAACATAGTGAAACCCTGTCTCTAATAAAAATACAAAAATTAGCTGGGCGTGGTGGCACACACCTGTAGTCCCAGCTACTTGAGACGCTGAGGCAGGAGAATTGCTTGAACCCAGGAGGTGCAGGGTGCAGTGAGCTGAGATTGCACCACTGCACTCCAGCCTAGCGACACAGCGAGACTCTGTCTCAAAAAAAAAACTT
Organism: Pongo abelii; assembly: GCF_028885655.2. NCBI lineage: Eukaryota > Metazoa > Chordata > Mammalia > Primates > Hominidae > Pongo > Pongo abelii. Next base: position 125,481,617 of record NC_072008.2, read on the forward strand.
TTTTTTTTAATTAACTATCTTTTCTGGTACAGTAATTTCCCTGGGAGAGGCAAGGGAAACATGATTGGAGTTGAATTTTGTTTTGTTTTGTTTTTAATATAGAGGAGAAAATATAGGTGTCTCTCTTTTTTATTCTTTCTTTCTTTCTTTTTTCTTTTCTTTTTTTTTTTTTTTTTTGAGATGGAGTTTTGCTCTTGTTTCCCAGGCTGGAGTGCAATGGTGTAATCTTGGCTCACTGCAACCTCCACCTCCTGGGTTCAAGCGATTCTCCTGCCTCAGCCTCCTGAGTAGCTGGGATTACAAGCATGCGCCACCACACCCAGGTAATTTTGTATTTTTAGTAGAGACAGGGTTTCTTCATGTTGGTCAGGCTGGTCTCAAATTCCCGACCTCAGGTGATCCACCCACCTCAGCCTCCCAAAGTGCTGGGATTACAGGCATGAGCCACCGTGCCCGGCCTAAATATAGGTGTCTCTTACAGCAACTAGGGGCTTCACAAAGGTGGTGACAGTGGGCTCTGCTCTTGAGGGATGACTAAAAGTTTTCCAGGCAGGCTAGGAGGGGGAAGGGCATTCTGAGCAGAGGGAACAGCATGGGCAAAAGCACGGAGATGTGATGGAACATCTCGGGATTTTAAGCGAGGAGAGCAACATGCTTAGATTCATTCATTCTCTGATTCAACATATATGTGTCACATACTGTGCTGGGTGGTGACAATGATGGTAGTGAAAAACACCAAGTCCCTAAAATTATGGAGCTTACTTTCTAGGGAGGTAGATTTGAAGCAAATGCAGGTACGAGATGCTTCTGGATAAAAACAAAGCAGGGGATGGGAACAGAGAGGGACCAGAGGGCGTTATTTTCAACAGGGTGGTCAGGGAGGCCTTCCCTGAGCAGGTGACATTGGAGCAGGACTGAATGAAGTGGGGGAGCCTGCTTCATGAGTGAATTGGGAAAGATCACACTAGGCAGAGGGAACTACAGGTGCAAAGGCCCTGAGGTGGGAGAGTGTTTGGTGTGATCAAGGAGCCAGAGGCGGGGTGGTGGAGGACTGAAGCATCCTCAGTGCAGGTCGGGGTGGGGATGAAGTTGGTGGGAGATGGAGGAGATGAGGTAGCAGAAGACTCAGTCATGTTTTCATGGAGGACCTTGTGGGCCATGGCAAGGAGTGGGGATCTCATTCTAAGAAGGGCAGGAAGTGTTTGCTGAGATTGTGTTGAGATGTGACAGGAAACAGAGGAATTTAGATGGCTAGCAGATTTTCACCCAAGCAACTAGGAAGACTTCGCTATGGATGGGCTAAGTTTGAGAAGCTTATTAGAGCTCCAAGGGGAGCTGTCAGCAGGCTGCTGGACAGCAGCTGGATCTGTGTGTCTGGAATTCAGAGGAGGGATCGGAGCAGCAGGCGTCTGTGCAGAGGGGTCATTGAAAGACCTGGATGAGATGAGATTCTCAAGGGAGCGAGTACATAGAGACAAGTGGATGAGGTCCGAGCCCCATGGCTCCCCAACCTCCAGACTCTAGAGGATGGAGCCAGCAGGACCAGCAGAAGGAAGGCACTGATGAATGACTGACTGGCTAGGGAGCTCAAAGGAAAACCAGGAGAGCTGGGTGTCCCAGAAGCCAAGGGAAGCAGGAGTTGCAAGGAGGATGGGGTGATCGACGATGTCCAACGCTGCTGAGAGGGTCCAGTAAGGTGAGGACTCAGACCCAACTGCTGGATTTGACAGCAGAAAGGGAGGGCATGGATGATCTCGGTACACTCTAGCTTCATGGGCATGTGACCTGTGTAGTGGGACAGGGCCCCACTCTTAGCAGGGTCCTGCAATTGGTCTAATGCACTTCTGAGACCCTGCTGAATTTTTTTTTTTAAGACAGAGTCTCACTCTGTCGCCCAGGCCGGAGTGCAGTGGAGCAATCTCAGCTCACTGCAACCTCCACCTCCCAGGTTCAAGCGATTCTCCTGCCTCAGCCTCCTGAGTAGCTGGGATTACAGGCATGTGCCACCAGACCCAGCTAATTTTTGTATTTTTAGTAGAGACAGGGTTTCACCATCTTGGCCAGACTGATCTTGAACTCTTGACCTCGTGATCCACCTGCCTCGGCCTCCCAAAGTGCTGGGATTACAGGAGTGAGCCACCACACCTGGCCCTGTTGAAATTCTTAATACGTTTCTGCAGTGAGTTGAATATGGAACCTCTCTCAAAACATATATTCATCCAGAATGTGACCTTATTTGGAAAAGGGGTCTTTGCAGATATAATTAAGGTAAAAATCTTATGACGAGATTGTATTGGATTAGGGCAAGCCCTAAATCCAATGACAGGTGTCCTAATAAGGGAAGAGAAGGGGAAAAGACACAGAGAGGTGACATAAAGACATAGGCAGAGGCCGAGCACCGTGGCTCACGCCTGTATTCCCACCACTTTGGGAGACTGAGGTGGGCGGATCATCTGAGGTCAGGAGTTCGAAAACAGCCGGGCCAACATGGTGAAACCCCGTCTCTACTAAAAATACAAAAACTTAGCCAGGCGTGGGGGTGGGTGCCTGTAGTCCCAGCTACTCAGGAGGCTGAGGCAGGAGAATGAAGTGAACCCGGGAGGCAGAGCTTGCAGTGAGACGAGATCGTGCCACTACACTACAGCCTGGGTGACTCCATCTCAAAAACAAAAACAAAAAAAACAAAACAAAAAAAAACAAAAAAATTAGCTGTGCGTGGTGGCACATGCCTGTAATCACAGCTACTCGGGGGGCTGAGACAGGAGAATCACTTGAACCCTGGAGGCGAAGGTTGCAGTGAACTGAGATCGTACCATTGCACTCCGGTCTGGGCGACAGAGTGAGACTTTGTCTCAAAAAAAAAAAAAAAAGACAAAGGCAGAGATTGGAGTGATGCATCTAGAAGCCAAGGAGCATGAAGGATTGCTTGCAGCCATCAGAAGTTTGAAAGGAGGCCGGGCACGGTGGCTCACACCTGTAATCCCAGCACTTTGAGAGACCAAGGCGGGTAGATCACTTGAGGTCAAGAGTTCGAGGCCAGTCTGGCCAATATGGTGAAACTCTGTCTTTACTAAAAATACAAAAATTAGCTGGGCGTGACGGCACATGCCTGTAATCCCAGCTATTCGGGACGCTGAGGCAGGAGAATCGCTTGAAGCTGGGAGGCGGAGGTTGCAGTGAGCCGAGATCCTGCTATTGCACTCCAGCCTGGGTAAGAGAGGGAGACTCTGTCGCAAAGAAAAAAAAAAAAAGAGGCCGGATGCAGTGGCTCGCGCCTGTAATCCCAGCCCTTTGGGAGGCCGAGGTGGGCAAATCACGAGGTCAGGAGATCGAGACCATCCTGGCTGACACGGTGAAACCCCGTCTCTACTAAAAATACAAAAAAAAAATTAGCCGGGCATAGTGGCGGGCGCCTGTAGTCCCAGCTACTCGGGAGGCTGAGGCAGGAGAATGGCAGGAGAACTGGGGAGGTGGATCTTGCAGTGAGTCAAGATTGCACCCGCGCCACTGCACTCCAGCCTGGGTGACAGAGCGAGACTATGTCTTAAAAAAAAAAAAAAAAAAAAAAGGCCGTGCGCGGTGGTAATCCCAGCACTTTGGGAGGCCTAGACGGGCGGATCATGAGGTCAGGAGATCCAGACCATCCTGGCTAACACGGTGAAACCCCGTCTCTACTGAAAATACAAAACAATTAGCCGGGCGTGGTAGCGGGCGCCTGTAGTCCCAGCTACTCGTTAAGGCTGAAGCAGGAGAATGGCGTGAACCCGGGAGGCAGAGCTTGCAGTGAGCCAAGATTGCGCCACTGCACTCTAGCCTGGGTGACAGAGCGAGACTCCGTTTAAAAAAAAAAAACGGTGTTCACATCCAAGATCTCATCTGATCCTTCCAAAAGGCCTATGAGGTAATAAAGTAATTCCTTTCATGTCCATTTTTCAGATGACAAAATGGAGGTTCAGAGAGGTTAAGTAATCACTCAAGGTCACACAGCCAGTGACCAGCAGACCTAGGACTCCAATCACAATAAGATCTTTACCCCTCTTCGTGGCTGCCCATTTTAGCCAGCTTTTTTTTTTTTTTTTTAGATGGAGTCTCACTCTAGCCCAGGCAGGAGTGCAGTGGCATAACCTCAGCTCACTGCAACCTCCACCTCCCGGGTTCAAGCAATTCTCGTTCCTCAGCCTCCCTAGTAGCTGGGATTACAGGCACACACCATCACGCCCAGCTAATTTTTGTATTTTTAGTAGAGACGGGGTTTCGCTATGTTGGCCAGGCTGGAACTTTTGGCCTCAAGTGATCTGCTTGCCTTGGCCTCCAAAAGTGCTGGGATTACAGGTGTGAGCCACCTCACCCAGCCTTTAGCCAGTTTTTGACATGCAACGAGTGGGAGTAGCAAATTCTTGGGCATGTCCGCTTACGAATGTGGAACCCAATGTTTCTATGGGGGGTGGTGGTGGGGAGGTGGCTGCTCCTCTAGCAACAGTGATCCAGGCCAGCCCTTGGCAGGACTCCCTCACCAGAGTCGGCTGCAAAGCCAGCCAGCTGGCAGCCGGCCAGGCTCATGGAGTGAACCCACTTGGAGCCGAGAGCCCCACAGAAGGCACAGCAGGGGCATGAGGTCCAACAAACTCAGGCTGTGTGTGCTTCTGCCCCAGAGAAGACAACGGCGCTGGGAGAGAAGCACTGGAATCCTAGGAGCGGCTGCCTGGCAGGGGCAGGCAAGGCAGACAGATGGAAGAGTGCCCAGGCTGCATCAGGGTGGCAGTTTGAGGTTCTGTTGAAGGAGGGAAGTGACAAGCTGGGCTGAGTGACAGGCATGGATGAGAGGGCAGACCAGGCTCTGGAGAAAACAGCACATGAACCCATCTTTAGTGACAGTGAACTGAGTAGAGAAATGTCACTTTCAGGCCTGGAAATGGCCAGGGAGGCATAATAGTGACTCCTGCAGGGGGCTTCTCCTCAACCAGGAGCTGGGTGTCCAGGGCAAGGTGGCCAGGCTTGTGCCATCTCAACTACTTGGGAACAAATACACTTGGCACTCGATGTTTAGCCACCAAAGTCAAGACCAGGAGCCCTGAAGTCCCATCCCCCAAGGAGCTGAGGAGCTCAGATGCTAGAAAGGGGGCCACAGAATGGGCAGGGCCAGCAGCTGCCTGGCAGGACATCTGTCACAGCCCATTGGGCAGCAACCAAGAGGAGTGCGGAGGCTACGCGGCCCCATTTGCCGAAGGGGAGGGCTGCAGACTGCTCATCTGGGAGAGGGACAGATGAACCCAGAGCCAGCCAAGGAGGTCACAGCCCAGTCAGATCACAAAACAAAACAAAGCAAACCCAGCTCTCATTAACTGAAGCTTGGCACATGCTGGGCATTGTGTGATGTGCTGTCTTTGGAAGAGCTGCCTTAATTCATAGGGTAGCTAAAGTGTAATTATTATGTGATTAACCTTATTATGTAATTATTAGACAGAACCCACTTGGAGCTGAGAGCCCCACAGAGGGCACAGCAGGGGCGTGAGATCCAACAAGCTCAGGCTGTGTGTGCTTCTGGCCCAGAGAGGACGACAGCACTGGGAGAGACAGCAGCCACAGCTTCTCTAGAAGAACTAGAATCCTAGGAGCAGCTGCTGGGCAGGGACAGATGAGGGGGCAGGTGTCATTATGACCTCCACTTTATAGATGGGGAAGCTCAGGTACAAAGAAGTAAAGTGCCTTATATAAGTCACGTAGTTAAGTCTTCAGGCTGAGATTCAAACCAGTTCTGTCTAACTTTAAAGCCTGTTTTATTCACTCTCCCTGGCAGGGCTATTATAACCATTACATGAAATAAAATATGATATTAGTAATAGTAAAGGCAGCCGGGCATGGTGGCTCACGCCTGTAATCCCAGCACTTTGGGAGGCCGAGATGGGCAGATCACGAGGTCAGGAGATCCAGACCATCCTGGCCAACATGGTGAAACACCATCCCTACTAACATACAAAAAAAAAAAAAAGCCTGGCATGGTGGCACAATCCTGTAGTCCCAGCCACTCAGGAGGCTGAGTGAGGCAGGGGAATCGCTTGAACCCGGGAGGTAGAGGTTGCAGTGAGCCAATATTGCACCATTGCATTCCAGCCTGGCAACACAGCAAGACTCTGTCTCAAATAAATAAATAATAAGACTCTGTCTCAAATAAATAAAATAATAGTGAAGGCCAGGTGCGGTGCCTCACGAGTATAATCCCAGCACTTTGGGAGGCTGAGGCAGGCGGATCATTTGAGGTCAGGAGTTCGAGAGCAGCCTGGCCAACATGGCGAAACCCCATCTCTACTAAAAATACATAACTTAGCCGGACCCCAGGAGATGGAGGTTGCAGTGGGCTGAGATCGCACCACCGCACTCCAGCCTGAGCGACAGAGTGAGACTCCGTCTCAAAAAAATAAAAAAAAAAAAGAAAGAAATGGGCCAGGTGCAGTGGCTCATGTCTGTAATCCCAGCACTTTGGGAGGCTGAGGCAGGCAGACCATTTGAGGCCAGGAGTTCAAGACCAGCCTGGGCAACATGGTGAAACCCCATCTCTACTAAAAATATAAAAATTCGCTGGGTGTGGTCGCGGGTGCCTGTAATCTCAGCTACTCTGGAGGCTGAGGCAGGAGAATCCCTTGAACCTGGTTGGTGGAGGCTGTAGTGAGCCGAGATTGTACCACTCCACTGCACTCCAGCCTGGGTGACAGAGTGATACTCCATCTTAAAAAAAAATGGCAGGGCGCGGTGGCTCATGCTTGTAATCCCAGCACTTTGGGAGGCCGAGGCGGGCAAATTACCTGAGGTCGGGAGTTCAAGACAAGCCTGACCAACATGGAGAAACCCTGTCTCTACTAAAATACAAAAATTAGCTGGGTGTGGTGGCACGCGCCTGTAATCCCAGCTACTCGGCTACTTGGGAGGCTGAGGCAGGAGAATCGCTTGAATCTGGGAGGTGGAGGTTGCGGTGAGCAGAGATCGCACCATTACACTCCAGCCTGAGCAACAAGATCGATACTCTGTCTCAAAAAAAAAAAAAAAAAAAAAAAAAGAATCTTCTAACCTAAAAGTTGGAAAAGCACCTAGAAGTGATGTACTCTAACCCTCTTTTCTATGCAGGAATTCCAAGAAAATACTGATCCAGTCTCTGCTTAAGTATCTCCAGTGATGAGGAACTGAGGAACTTACTATTTCCCAAAGCAGTCATTTACATTTTAAGACTCCTATCATGGTTAGATAGCTCTTAATGAAACTGCGCCAAAATCTGCTGCTTTGTCAATTTCACCCAGGGGACCAGGCTCTGTGCTGTGGGACCACAGAGACTCACAGTAATATCAACTGTCAGGTTCTTTGAAGATTTCAAGCACTCTCTTTTTTTTTTTTTTTTTTTTTTGAGACGGAGTCTCGCCCCAGGCTGGAGTGCAGTGGCGCGCGATCTCCGCTCACTGCAAGCTCCGCCTCCCGGGTTCACAACATTCTCCGGCCTCAGCCTCCCAAGTAGCTGGGACTACAGGCGCCCGCCACTGCGCCCGGCTAATTTTTTTTGTATTTTTAGTAGAGACAGGGTTTCACCATGGTCTCGATCTCCCGACCTTGTGGTCTGCCCGCCTCGGCCTCCCAAAGTGCTGGGATTACAGGCGTGAGCCACCGCACCCCGCCTCAAGCACTCTTTTACAGACCACCCCCCACCACCACTGACCTCACAACACACAGTGAGGAAGGTATTGTCCTCCCCATTGCACCAATGAAGAAATTGAGGCTCAGGGAGATGAGATGACTTACCAAAGGGAGCAGGCCTAGTAAGGTGCAGAACTGTGAATTCAGCTGAGGGTTCCTGAGTCCAAAGCCCACACTCTTTCTACACCTCCTCTCTTCCTTGAGTCCCCTCCCTCTCTCCCATGGGCCAGCTCTTCAGTTTTTTAAAGGCAGCTCTCATGTTCCTCATGAGTCTTCTCCTCCTCAGCTAAACATTCCCAGGGCTTTCAACCATTTCTTATCAGGAGTCCCATCACTCCGAAAGCTGGATGGGCTCCAGAAACTGAGGACAATATTCTAGGTGGAGTCTGGCCGGTCCCGTGCAGAGCAGACCTCTTGTGCCCTCTCCCCTTTGCTCTGGACACTGTACTGCCATTCCTGCAGCCTGTGTTGGTAGGAATCAAATTCCTGGGTTGGTAACAAAGTCTCATCAATCTGTTGACTTACTTATTTTTCACTCATAAATATGAATAATTTGCATGTAAGTTTGGTCTCTTGTTCCTTTGCAAAATCTTCAGTCCCCAGGAGCCCTGAGAAACAAGTGTTATGTGAGCACAGAAGGAGATGCATGAGGCAGCCCGGACACTTAATTATACTTTGAAATGTGTGGAGAAGTGTGAAACCTACCCAGCTTGCTAGATCAGGCATGTGGGCCCTATCTGTCTTTGGAAGGAGTGCATCCTCCCTCTGGATCTCGATGAATGAAACCAAGTTGAGTTATTGCATCCGCATGGATTTCCAGCAGCTCTGAGTGTCTGGCAGACAGGAAACAAATCAAGTGACTATTCTTCCCAGACTACTCTTGCCAAACTGGCTGTCAGGGGCCCTAGGAACAGAACTCCTCATGATGCCAGCTGGCCAAGTGAAACAGTGGCCAGGGGTAGATTGTTCCCTGCACCTTAAGGGAGATGCCAAACTTCCAAAAAAATGGGGAACCACCTTGTGATAGGTACTGCTAAGCGGCAGGTTTCAGGGTCTTAGTATACCCAGTAGGCAGCCCCACTGTCCTGGCGAGGCCAGGCAGGGCTCTCATGCAGAGATGGTGTGCAAATCCATTAACAATGGCACCAGGACCAGCTGCAATGCTCTCTCTCCCTGCTGTTTGTGGGCACCATTGGCCACCCACTGAATGAGCTGACCCATGGATAGTGTCTTCTTTTTTTTTTTTTTTTTTTTTGAGATGGTGTTTCAATCTTGTTTCCCAGGTTGGAGTGCAATGGCACAATCTTGGCTCACTGCAAACTCTGCCTCCCAGGTTCAAGCAATTCTCCTGTCTCAGCCTCCCTAGTAGCCGGGATTACAGGTGCATGCCACCATGCCCGGCTAATTTTTGTATTTTTGGTAGAGATGGGGTTTCATCATATTGGTCAGGCTGGTCTCGAAATCCTGACCTCAGGTGATCCACCTGCCTCGGCCTCCCAAAGTGCTGGGATTACAGGCATGAGCCACCGCACCTGGCCTAGATAGTGTCTTCTCTTGAGAGCCTGTGCTCAGCTTGAGATCCTCCTTGTGCCCTCTACCAACCTGCACAAAACCCCCAGCACATCAAAGGGACCACACTCTTAGCAAACTAATTGTGAGAGACTGCCCACACCTGCCTTGAAAAGTGGAAAAAGAAACAGGGTTTGGCCACAGAATACACAGGTGACAATTAAAGACTCAGTGCCAGAAAAGGCACAGGCCCTTTTTCTTGATTTCCAGATGACAACAAAGTACAATACAAAAATACAACCAACGGCCAGGCACGGTGGCTCACGCCTGTAATCCCAGAACTTTGGGAGGCCGAGGCGGGTGGATCACGAGGTCAGGAGATCGAGACCATCCTGGCTAACACGGTGAAACCCTGTCTTTACTAAAAATACAAAAAATTAGCCGGGCGTGGTGGCAGGCGCCTGTAGTCCCAGCTACTCGGGAGGCTGTGGCAGGAGAATGGCGTGAACCCGGGAGGCGGAGCTTGCAGTGAGCCGAGATAGCACCACTACACTCCAGCCTGGGCGACAGAGCAAGACTCTGCCTCAGAAAAAAAAAAAAAAAAAAAAAAAAAAAAGCAACTGACAATGTTTCATATTGAAATCTCTCCAGACTCTGCCCATTTTAAGTGTGAACAATGTTCACATGAACCCAGCCCATATATGAGTCACTCAAATATGGAGGCTGACAATTGACAAATAGCACCAATCTGGAGGGTTCAGGTAATTTAGAGAGATGCCACAAGCCCAGTTAGAAGGCTATTTTCCTGGCCGGGTGCAGTGGCTAACGCCTCTAATCCCAGCACTTTGGGAGGCCGAGGCAGGCGGATCACCCGAGGTCATGAGTTTGAGACCAGCCTGGTCAACATGGTGAAACCCCATCTCTATTAGAAAAACAATTAAAAAAAAAGAAAAAATTAGCCGGGCATGGTGGCAGGTGCCTGTAGTCACAGCTACTTGGGAGGCTGAGGCAGGAGAATCACTTGAACCTGGGAGGTGGATGTTGCAGCGAGCTGAGATCGCACCACTGCACTCCAGCCTGGGAGGCAGAGTGAAACTCCATCTCAAAAAAAAAAAAGGGCCTGGTGTAGTGGCTCACACCTGTAATCTCAGCACTTTGAGAGGCCAAGGTGGGCGGATCATGAGGTCAGAAGTTCGAGACCAGCCTGGCCAACATAGTGTAACCCCGTCTCTACTAAAAAGTATAAAAATTAGCCTGGCATGGTGGTGCATACCTGTAGTCCCAGCTACTAGGGAGGCTGAGGCAGGAGAATCGCTTGAACCTGGGAGGTGGAAGTTGTGGTGAGCTGGGATCACGTCACTGCACTCCAGCCTGGGCAACAGAGCGAGACTCCATCTCAAAAAAAAAAAAAAATACTATTTTCCCTTGTTTATTTCACACAAGAAGGGCTACCATGAAACGTAACGCTCAGATGGCAGAGTTGAGTGTGCCACCAGGAAAAGTCTCCAAGATAAGAATCCTCACTACTATCAGGCTCCCTCATGTCTGAGATCCCTACCATTAGAACCACTCCTTTGGGTTAAAGCATTGAAGGCCCCAATCACAAGACAAATATTTCAGTGTATGAGCTATTGGCTCAACATGTGACTCTTGAGCCACACTGCCTGGGGTTGAATCCCAACTCTACCAGATACTAGTTGTGCAATCTTGAGCAAGTCACTTAACCTCTCAAATTCTTTGAGCCTTAATCTTCTCATCTGTAAAATAGAGGTAATAAGGGAACCTACCCATAAGGCTATTTTGAGGAGTGATATGATTTGGCTGTGTCCCCACCCAAATCTCATCTTGAATTGTACCTCCTACAATTCCCATGTGTCGTGGGAAGAACCTAGTGGGAGGTAATTGAATCATAGGGGCAGGTGTTTCCCGTGCTGTTCTCATGATAGTGAATAAGTCTCATGAGATCTGATGGTTTTAAAGATAGGAGTTTCCCTGCACAAGCTCTCTTCTCCTGTCTGCTGCCATGTGAGACATGCCTTTCACCTTCCACCATGATTGTGAGGCTTCCCCAGCCATGTGGAACTGTAGGTCCATTAAACCTCTTTCTTCTTTTTCTTTTTTCTTTTTTTTTTTTTTAGATGGAGTCTCACTCTGTCACCCAGGCTGGAGTGCAGTGGCGTGATCCTGGCTCACTACGACCTCCACCTCCACCTCCCAGGTTCAAGCAATTCTCCTGCCTCAGCTTCCTGAGTAGCTGGGATCACAGGCATGTACCACCACACCCTACTAATTTTTGTATTTTTAATAGAGATGGGGTTTTGCCATGTTGGCCAGGGTGGTCTCAAACTCTTGATCTCAGGTAATCCTTCCACCTCGGCCTCCCAAAGTGCTGGGATTACAGGTGTGAGCTACCACGCCTGGCCTAAACATCTTTTTCTTCTCAGTCTCAAGTATGTCTTTATCAGCAGCGTGAAAATGGACTAATAAAAGGAATTAATGGGTTAATACATATAAATACAAATGAGTTAATGAATTAATACATATAATACATATAAACTTGGAGCAGTAGCTGGCACACAGAAAGCTGTTATCAGGCTGGGCACAGTGGCTCACACCTGTAATCTCAGCACTTTGGGAGGCCGAGGTGGGCAGATCACGAGGTCAAGAGATGGAGACCATCTTGGCCAACATGGGGAAACCTCCTCTTTACTAAAAATACAAAAATTAGCTGGGCGTAGTGACACATGCCTGTAATCCCAGTTACTCAGGAGACTGAGGCATGATAATTGCTTGAACCTGGGAAGTGGAGGTTGCATGAGCCAAGATAGTGCCAGTGCACTACAGCCTGGGTGAAGAGCGAAACCCTGTCTCAAAAAAAATAAAAAAGAAAAAGACGGCCAGGTGTGGTGGCTCATGCTTGTAATCCCAGCACTTTGAGAGGCCGAGGCGGGCGGATCACGAGGTCAGGAGAATGAGACCATCCTGGCTAACACGGTGAAACCCCGTCTCTACTAAAAATACAAAAATGTAGCTGGGCGTGGTGGCGGGCACCTGTAGTCCCAGCTACTCCAGAGGCTGAGGCAGGAGAATGGTGTGAACCCGGGAGGTGGACCTTGCAGTGAGCCAAGATTGTGCACTCCAGCCTGGGCGACAGAGCGAGACTCCGTCTCAAAAAAAAAAAAAAAAGAAAGAAAAAGAAATCAGGAATCAGGCTGAGTGCAGTGGCTCATGCCTGTAATCCTAGCACTTTGGGAGGCCAAGGCAGGAGGATCCCTTGGACCCAGGAGTTTAAGACAACCCTGGGTGACATAGTGAGACCCTTGTCTCTACAAAACAATTTAAAAATTAGCCGGGCCTGGTAGCTCAAGCCTATTGACTCAGCTACTCGGGAGGCTGAGATTTGAGGATTGCTTGAGCCCAGGAGGTTGAGGCTGCAGTGAGCCACGATGTATCACTGCACTCCAGCCTGAGTGACAGAGAAAGACCCTGTCTCAAAAAAAGAAAAAAGAAATCAGCACCCCCTCACCAAAAAAAAAAAAAAAGAAAGCAAATACCACAAAGGCCTACTTAAAGTATGATTCCCATTCACTATTTTGTTTATTTGTTTGTTTGTTGTTTTTTTGTTGTTTTGTTTTTGAGACAGAGTCTCGCTCTGTCGCCCAGGCTGGAGTGCAGTGGCCCGATCTTGGCTCACTGCAAGCTCTGCCTCCCGGGTTCACGCCATTCTCCTGCCTCAGCCTCCCGAGTAGCTGAGACTACAGGTGCCCACCAAGACGCTTGGCTTTTTTTGTTTGTTTGTTTGTTTTGTATTTTTAGTAAAGATGGGGTTTCACCATGTTAGGCAGGATGGTCTCATTCTCCTGACCTCGTGATCCGCCCGCCTCGGCCTCCCAAAGTGCTGGGATTACAGGCGTGAGCCACCGCGCCTGGCCCCATTCACTATTGTTAATAATAAATGCACTTTAAGTGGATAATTTGCCTTGAGAGATTAGCTAATAATAGTACGAAGCCATTAGGATTAGTGAGAGGTTTAAAATCTAAGCCTCCACAAGGTGGATGCATCACTAATCTACAGTGGGAGATGTCCAGATGATGGCTGCTTTTCGTGGCAGTTTGGAAGCATATCCACAAATTATTTGACACTCCTCCTTTTGAGAGGAGGAATCTATGTGCCATTCCCTCAAATCTGAGCAGCCAACAGAGTATGGTAGAGGAGATACTGCCTAACTTCCAAAGCTATGTCATAAACTGCAGGCAGTGGCTGCCTCAAGTGTCCTGGCCAGCAGCCCTCAGCTGAGGTCCCAGCCAGCAGCCTGCAGCAAATGACAGACATGTGAGGAAATACATCTCCAGAGGATCCCACCCCAGCCAGTGCTAAGTCACCCCCAGCTCTCACATCTTCCCAGTCAATGTGCCAGACATCATGGAGCGGATGCTAGTCATCCCCTTGTGCCCTGTCTAAATTCTTGACCTCCAGAATCCATGAGCATAAGAAAATAGTTATTTTTCACCACTAAGTTTTGGGATGAGGCCGGGCGCAGTGGCTCATGGCTATAATCCTATAACCCCAGCACTTTGGGAGGCCGAGGCATGTGCATCACCTGAAGTCAGGAGTTCGACACCAGCTTTTGCAACATGGTGAAATCTCGTCTCTACTAAAAATACAAAAATTAGCTGGGTGTGGTGGCATGCACCTGTGGTCCCAGTTACTTGCAGGGCTGAGGTGGGGAGGATAACTTGAGCCCGGGAAGTGGAGGTTGCAGTGAGCCGAGATTTTGCCACTGCACTGCATCCTGGGCAACAGAGCAAGATTCTGTCTCAAAAAAAAAAAAAAAAAAAAGTTTTAGGATGATTTGTTACACAGCAGTAGGAACTAGAAGGGTAGTGGCAGAGAGGGGCCACAAAAGAGGCTTCTGGGTGCTGTGATATTCTATTTCTTGATCTGGGTGCTAGTTACACAAGTGTGTTCAATTTGTAACGACCAGCCTGGCCAACATGGTAAAACCTCATCTCTACTAAAAATACAAAAATTAGCTGGGCGTGGTAGTGGGTGCCTGTGATCCCAGCTGCTCGGAAGGCTGAGGCAGGAGAATCACTTGAACCCAGGAGGCAGAGGTTGCAGTAAGCCGAGACTACACCATTGCACTCCAGCCTGGATGACAAGAGCAAAACTCTGTCTCAAAACAAAGCAAAACAAAACACCGTGTCAAGCTATACACTTATTTGTGCATTTTTTTGTATGCACGTCACCATATTTTAAAACTTTACATTAACAAACCCTGGATATACGGAACATAAAGACATGTCTCTGCTATTTTTTCAGCAATGCCAAAAATCATGTGATTTTCAAAACAGTACTTTACTAGATCTCACTGAACAGAAAGATACATGTTTAGAAGCTTCATTCGAAGTTTGTTACTTAATAACAAAAACCAAAAGTTCATAGATCCCCTTGAGGAAGCAGTTGTTTTTCCTGTCTTAGTAAACATGGTCAAAATAGTTCATTTGAGACAAAGTGGTAACAAACTATAACATATTTATTTGTCAGTAAATACCATTGGAAGGCATCTAGGTAACATTGCTGAAGATTTGAACAAACAGTATGAGTAAATGATACAGTGTAGGAAGTTTTCTGTACAGCTGGACAAAACTTTTCCAGCATTTTCAGCTTTGTATTTGCTAGATACTGTTTCAACAATAAAATCCACAAAGAATTTATTTATTTATTTTGAGATAAGAGTCTCCCTCTGTCACCCAGGCTGGAGTATAGTGGCAGCATTGTAGCTCACTGCAGCCTTTAACTCCTGGGCTCAGGCGATCCTCCCACCTGAGCCTTCTGAGTAGTTGGGACCACAGGCGCATGCCACCACTCCAGGCTATTTTTGTTTTTTAATTTTTTGTAGTGACAGGGTCTCGTTTTGTTGCCCAGGCTTATCTCAAACTCTTGGCCACAAGCGATACTCCCACTCCAGCCTCCCAAAGTGTTCGGATTACAGGTGTGAGTCACCATGCCCAGCCAAAAAACTACTTTTTTGTGTGTGGTCTACCAAAGGAAAAAATGTAAAGGAGAAGATACATTATGAACACAAAGTGACTTATTTACTTTTGTAACATCTTTTAGGAAAACTGGAAATAAAGATTTTTATACTGATGAAGTGCTACTCTGACAGGAAACTTTCCAAAAGTGGGGGTGGATTTCAAGGTAACTTTACTGAGAAAGTTGGCGAGCTATCACAGCAAAGATATTGAAGCCTGAAATGTACAAAGTGCTATAGGATTCATTAATCTGGTTAACGGTATAAAAATAAGACTTTTTTTTTTTTTTTTGGAAACAGGGTCTCACTCTGTTGCCAAGGCTGGAGTACAGTAGCACAATGTTGGGTCACTGCAACCTCTGCCTCTGGGTTCAAGTGATTCTCCTGCCTCAGCCTACCAAGTAGCTGAAATTACAGGCACGTGCCACCACGCCCAGCTAATTTTTGTATTTTTAGTTGAGACAGGGTTTCACCTTGTTGGCCAGGCTGGTCTCAAACTCCCGACCTCAAATGATCTACCCTCATCGGCCTCCCAAAGTGCTGGGGTTACAGGCATGAGCCACTGTGCCTGGCAAAATAAGACTTGATATACAGTAATTTTTTTTTTTTTTTAGACAGTCTCACTCTGTCGCCCAGGCTAGAGTTCAGTGGTATGATCTCAGCTCACTGCAACCTCCACCTCCTGGGCTCATGCAATTCTCCTGCCTCAGTCTCCCAAGTAGCTGGGACTACAGGTGCGTGTCACCAGGCCCAGCTTTTTTTGTTGTTGTTGTTTTGTATTTTTAGTAGAGATGGGGTTTCACCATGTTGGCCAGGCTGGTCTCGAACTCCTGACCTCAGGTGATCCTCCCTCCTCGGCCTCCCAAAGTGCTGGGATTACAGGTGTGAGC
This sequence comes from Pongo abelii, assembly GCF_028885655.2. Lineage (NCBI taxonomy): Eukaryota > Metazoa > Chordata > Mammalia > Primates > Hominidae > Pongo > Pongo abelii. Next base: position 125,497,728 of record NC_072008.2, read on the forward strand.
CACCATGCCCAGCCAATATACCAGTAAAATCTTTACAGAATTCTATTATGTAAGTCCTTAAAAGAGTTTTCAAACTAAAAGATGCACTTTTTTTCCACATACAGATATGCATTTCAAATTTACTGACATTTTCACGGGTGTCTTAGAGTAGTCAGAAGACTTTTTTTTTTTTTTTTTTTTTTTGCAATGGAGTTTTGCTCTTGTTGTCCAGGCTGGAGTGCAATGGCACAACCTCGGCTCACTGCAACTTCCGCCTCTCAGGTTCAAGCGATTCTCCTGCCTCAGCCTCCTGAGTAGCTGGGATTACAGGCGCCTGCCACCATGCCCGGCTAATTTTTTTGTATTTTTAGTAGAGACAGAGTTTTGCCATGTTGGCCAGCCTGGTCTCAAACTCCTGGTCTCAGGTGATCCGCCAGCCTCGGCCTCCCAAAGTGCTAGGATTACAGGTGTGAGCCACCACGCCTGGCCAGGAGACTTTTAAAAAAAAATCATAATAAACACACCCCATCCAGTTCTTCAAGATAAAGTTGATATTTTAACAATGAGTGAGAAAGTAACTGCTTTGGAAGGAAATGCAGAACAGGCAGAGAACATTTGGAAAATGGATGTTTGTGTTTTCATTGTTATGTAATTTTGTGGCCAAAAATGATGTAAGTAGCATACCTAGAAAACCTATCATATCTGCACATTTTAAAACTTCAGAATAAAAATTCCTAACCTGCTTTTTAAACATATTTCAAATGTAGAGTTTTTTGTGGGTTTTCGACACATTTGTTAAAAACACAAAGGTGCAACAAGTACTTACCGTTTTGCAAGAACAAATGATTGCCATCAGCAAAAACGACCGTTTACCAGCTGAATTTCATCAGAAACCTTTGCATAATTGGTGCGTGGAATTGAAAAACAAGAATTATGATGTACTAAGCCCAGCCAATTAAATTTTTCTTCCATTTGGAGCTGTGTGTCTTTGTGAGACATCTTGCTTATGTGTGACATCCACTAAAATCGAGTGCTGCAATAAAGTAAGATCCGCACCTTCAAAGAGCTGCATTATAGTGTTAACCCAAGAATGGTCATAGTAGCCTAGCACTTTTTTTTTTTTTGAGACGGACTCTTGCTCTGTTGCCCAGGCTAGAGTGCAGTGGCAAGATCTCGGCTCACTACACCTCCACCTCCTGAGTTCAAGTAATTCTCCTGCCTCAGCCTCCCGAGTAGCTGGGACAACAGGCGTGTGCCACCACACCCAGCTAATTTTTTATTTTTAGTAGAGATGGTTTTTCAACATGTTGGACAGGCTGGTCTCGAACTTCTGACATCAGGTGATTCACCTGCCTTGGCCTCCCAAAGTGCTGGGATTACAGGTGTGAGCCACCGTACCCAGCCAGCACTTTCTAATAACAATGATGTTCGACTTTTAAAAAATGGCTAAGTAAAGTGGCTCACCCCTGTAATTCCAGTACTTTGGGAGGCCAAGGCAAGTAGATTGCTTGAGCCCAGGAGTTCGAGACCAGCCTGGGCAACATGGTGAAACTCATCTCTACAAAAAATACAAAAATTAGCCTGGCATGGTGACACACGCCTGTAGTCCCAGATACTTGGGGGGCTGGGGGGAGGATCACTTGAGCCCAGGAGGTTGAGGTTGCAGTGAGCTGTATTCTTAACACTGCACTCCAACCTGGGCGACAGAGTGAGACCCTGTCTCAAAAAAAGAAAAAAAAAAGATGTTTTAAAAATGAAGCATATGCAATCACATTCTCTTGTGAAAAAATTAATAATAAAATTTTAATGAATATCCAAATAGTTTTGTACTACAAGCATTATAAAATTGTAAATTATTTAAAACTATATTTTATTTTATCTTTGTCTCATCCTTTTAAAATTTCCTTTTTGTGTATGCTTTATAATATACATATTTAGTAGAGTAATACACACACATCATTTTGAAATTACAAAATATTCACAAATGTTGAGAATATCTGCTCAAAATATTTTTATTATAGGGGCATGCAATTTAAAACGTTGGGACACCAGCCTTGGCAACATGGTGAGATCCCATCTCTAAAACAATTTTTTAAAAATTAGCTGGGACTGGGTGCAGTGGCTCACACCTGTAATCCCAGCACTTTGGGAGGCCAAGGCAGGCAAATCTCCTGAGGTCAGGAGTTTGAGACCAGCCTGCCCAACATGGCGAAACCCTATCTCTACTAAAAATCAAAAAAATTAGCTGGGCGTGGTGGCGGGCACCTGTAATCCCAGCTACTCGGGAGGCTGAGGCAGGAGAATCGCTTGAACCCGGAAGGTGGAGGTTGCAGTGAGCCAAGATGGCGTCATGGCACTCCAGCCTGGGCGACAAGAGCGAAACTCTGTCTCAAAAAACAAACAAACAACAAACAATTAGCTGGGCATGGTGGCACATGCCTGTGGTCCCAGCTACTCAGGAGGCTGAGGTGGGAGGATGGCTTGAGGCCAGAAGTTAGAAGCTGCAGTGAGCTATGATGGTGCCACTGCACTCCAGCCTGGGTGACACAGCCAGATTCCCATCTCAAAAAAAAAAAAAAAATGGAGATTATTGCTTTAATAATATCTACCATAATGCTAAGCATCATGAATGTGATGTGATTAGCATAGTGTTTGGCACATATTAAGCCCTCAATGAGTGTTGGCTTTTACAACATCCTCTATGTAAATGAGGGATGCATTAGACCCAGTGTAACATGATGGTTAAAAGTATGAGCCTTGGAATCAGTTGAAGCTGGATGGGTTTCCTGCCAATTACTAGCTGTGTGAACGTGGTCAATTAACTTCATTGGGCCTCAGTTTCTCATTAGTCTCTTAGAGTTGTTGTAAAGATTAAGGGAGATAATGCACTTTTTGGCAACAGCTTTACTGAGATATAATTCACATACCATATAATTCACCTTTTTTTTTTTTTTTTTGAGACGAAGTTTCACTCTCTTTGCCCAGGCTGGAGTGTAATGATGTGATCTCGGCTCACTGCAACTTCCACCTCCCAGGTTCAAGCGATTCTCCTGCCTCAGCCTCCCGAGTAGCTGGGATTACAGGCATGCACCACCAAGCCGAGCTAATTTTGTATTTTTAGTAGAGACGGGGTTTTATCATGTTGGCCAGACTGGTCTTGAACTCCTGACCTCAGGTGATCTGCCCGCCTCGGCCTCCCAACGTGCTGGGATTACAGTCATGAGCCACTGCGCCCGGCAATTCACCAATTTAAAGTGTAAATTTCTGTGGTTTTTAGTATATTCACAAGGCTGTGCAACCATCACCACTATCTAATTCCAGAATATTTTCAACACCCCCAAAGAAACCCATACCCATTAGCAATCACTCTCTATTCTCCCTCTCCCCTCATGCCTGCCTTGACAACCACTGACCTACTTTCTGTTTGTATGGATTTGCCTCGTCTGGACATCTCCTGTAGAAATCAGAAGAGTCTTTTGTGTCTGGTTCTTTCACTTAGCATAGTATTTTCCACATTCCTCCATGTTGTAGCATGTGTCAGTTATTTCGTTCCTTATTTATTTTTATTTATTTTTTTTTGAGACGGAGTCTTGCTCTGTCGCCCAGGCTGGAGTGCGGTGGCACGATCTCCGTTCACTGCAAGCTCCGCCTCCCGGGTTCACGCCATTCTCCTGCCTCAGCCTCCCGAGTAGCTGGGACTACAGGCGCCCGCCACTACGCCCGGCTAATTTTTTGTATTTTTAGTAGAGACGGGGTTTCACCGTGTTAGCCAGGATGGTCTTGATCTGCTGACCTCGTGATCCGCCCGCCTCGGCCTCCCAAAGTGCTGGGATTACAGCCACCGCGCCCGGCCTTCTTTTTTTTTTTTTTTTTTTTTTTCCTAGACTGAGTCTCGCTTTATCGCCCAGGCTAGAGGGCAGTGGCACAATCTTGGCTCACTGCAACCTCCGCCTCTGGGGTTCAAGCGATTCTCGTGACTCAGCCTCCCAAGTAAGTGGGATTACAGGCGCCTACCACCACGCCCAGCTAATTTTTGGGGTTTGTTGTTGTTGTTGTTTTTGAGATGGAGTCTCGTTCTGTCGCCCAGACTGGAGTGCAGTGGCACAATCTCGGCTCACTGCAACCTTCACCTCCCAGGTTCAAGCAATTCTCCTGTTTCAGCCTCCGGAGTAGCTGGGACTGCGGGCACACACCACCATGCCCAGATAATTTTTGTAGTTTTAGTACAGATGGTGTTTTACCATATTGGTCAGGCTGGTCTCGAACTCCTGACCTCAGGTGATCCACCCACCTCGGCATCCCAAAGTGCTGGGATTACCGGTGTCTGCCACCACATCTGGCAATTTTTGTATTTTTTTTTTTAGTAAAGACAGGGTTTCACCATGTTGGCCAGGCTGGTCTCGAACTCCTGATCTTAGGTGATCTGCCCGACTCAGCCTCCCAAAGTGCTGGGATTACAGGCGTGAGCCACCGTGCGTGGCCTATTTCATCCCTTTGTATGGCCAAATAACATTCCATGGTATGGATATGCTATGGACATCGGGATTGTTTCCACCTTTTGGCTATTGTAAATAGTTCTGCTGTGACCATTCATGTATGAAAATGCATATTTAATGCTTGGCACAGGACCTAAGTCACCAGCCACCTAAGTGCTTAATGAACAGTAGGCAGCTGTAATCACTGTTATTACAGAGTGCTACGTTAGGTGATCTGGGGTACAGGATGCCTGGATGTCAGAAATGGATGGCTGAAGGCACCAAGGACAACATTTACCCACTGCACAATTTTATTAAGAGCTGTTCCTGTCCGCCGTACCCAAATGTACAGTATGGCAGCATGAAACGGTGGCATGAGCACAGACTCTGCTCTACCACTTTTGAGCCGCGTGACCCTGGGCAGGCCACTTAACCTCCCTCAGCCTTGTGTGTGAATTGCATATAAATACTGTCTTCTCTACATATCTCACAAGCTTGCTGTCTGGGTCAAAGAGATAATTAAAAATATGAAAGCACTCTGAAAACTAAGAGTTTATTATTCCAAGCCTTACATATGACAGAAGCCAACTGATAAAGTAAGGAAGGAACCACTTTGTACTGCTCACTGGCCTCCCTCTCTCTCCTGATGGTTCACATTCCTTTCAAGATGAGGCCAGCCCCCTCACCCCTAGGGCTAGTACCTTCTTCCCAGCAACTACTTAAGGGCCAAGGGCCTGCTCCAGGATAGAAGCCTTAATTCATATAAACAAAGGGCTTATTGCTGGGCGCAGTAGCTCACGCCTGTAACCCCAGCACTTTCAGAGGCAGAGGCGGGTGGATCACTTGAGGCCAGGAGTTCAAGACCAGCCTGGCCAACACAGGGGAATGCCATCTCTACTAAAAATACAAAAATTAGCCGGGTGTAATGGTACACACCTGTAATCCCAGCTACTCGGGAGTCTGAGGCAAGAGAATCGCTTGAACCTGGGAGGCAGAGGTTGCAGTGAGCCGAGATCGTGCCACTGCATTCCAGCCTGGGTGACAGAGTGAGACTGTCTCAAAACAAAACAAAACAAAACAAAAGTGCCTGTTGCTGGGTGCGGTAGCTCATGCCTGTAATCCCAGCACTTTGGGAGGCTGAGGTGGGAGGATCGCTTGACCCTAGGAATTCAAGACCAGCCTGGGCAACATAGCGAGACCCTGTCCTAAAAAAAAAAAAAAAATTAAACAAAGGGCCTGCCATGCCTCTTTGGTTGCCTACAGGTTGAAACAGACACAGCCTTTCTACTTTTCTCAGTTGCTAGTTGGTCAGAGCGCCCTCATGTGTTTCCATATGGTAATACCGTGAGTCTTTTACAGGATGTGGCATTCTTTAATCTCAGTATCAATAAAATGTGTAATGGAAATTTTTTTCTCGTCACACTTCAAAGCCCATGTTTGACTCTCGGGCTCCAATTAAGCCGTTCCAGCTTGAGTTTAGGCAGGTTTCCTGCTTCCACTCAGGCCTACAGATTTCTTCCTGCTCCCCGCCCACCCCCTTTCTCCTTAGTCATTTTTAGAAGCCCTGGTGTCAACTTGGTTCTACCACTTTCTACTCTTCCAAGCTCAGTAAGCTCTCAAAATAAGATTGTAAGTAATTTTTTTAACTGGATACATCAGGTCTTACTGCAGGATTGGCGGGGGAGCGGGGTGGGAAGGTGGGGGTAATTCCAAAGTACTAGGAAATAATTTTTAAAGTGTTTACCAAATATGACTTGTTCCATAGTCTAAGGAAAAGGGATTCAAAATGAGATCTCGTGTAAAGGTCTGACATTTGGGAAGGGGAAAGTGATGTTTGGCAGTGTACATACACACAGACACATACACGTGATACACACAACCAGACAGTGATGTCTGGTACACATACATACCACTCAAACATCCATTCTTGCACACACATTCACATGCAAACAGAGAGAAAGGAGCTCTCTCTCTTTCATGGCTTTCTCATTGAGAATCATGATGATATCAGCACAGGTCTTTGGAGGAAAGGAAATTTACATTCCATATCTGGAACCTTAAGAATGTTCCAGCCGGGTGTGGTGGCTCACACCACCGGGTGTGGTGGGAGGCCAAGGTGGGTGGATCACTTGGGGCCAGGAGTTTGAGACCAGCCTGGCCAACATGGTAAAACCCCAACTCTACTAAAAATACAAAATTTAGCTGAGAATGGTGGTGCACGTCTGTAATCCCAGCTACTCAGGAGGCTGAGGCATGAGAATCGCTTGAACCGGAGAGGCGGAGGTTGCAGTGAGCCAAGATCACACCACACTGCACTCCAGCCTAGGCAACAGATGGAGACTCCGTCTCAAAAAAAAAGAAAGAAAAAAAAAAAAAGAATGTTCCCCATTCCCTCCATGACCAAGGGTTATGGAGGCTTGAGGAACTTTACTTCCCATATTCTACACATCTGCCTTTCAACTGTTTTGCACTCATGGATTTTTCTGAATCCATAAGCCCCCGGGGCAAACTCCATCGAGAGCCCAAGGATACATCAGCCTTTGGCTTCGCCCAAGGGGCGTGTCTCTGAGAAGTTTCATGTAAATTAAATTTTTGTAGATCAACTATGATTTCCTACTGACATCCACTAAGATTTCTGAGCTGCTCTCTTCATCAAGATAGATTTTCAATGTACACCTAACACATCAGCTTCTCTGTTCCTCTGCCTTCTGCCATGCTCCCTGAGTTAGTTAAACCTCATCTGGAAAATAAAGGCCAATGAAACATTAAGATCTCTTCTAGTTCTTTTTTTTTTTTTTTTTTTGAGATGGAGTCTCGCTCTGTCACCTACACTGGAGTGCAGTGGCGCAATCTCAGCTCACTGCAAGCTCCGCCTCCCAGGTTCACTCCATTCTCCTGCCTCAGCCTCCTGAGTAGCTGGGACTACCCGCCACCATGGCCGGCTAAGTTTTTGTATTTTTTAGTAGAGACGGGGTTTCACCGTGTTAGCCGGGATGGTCTCGATCTCCTGACCTCGTGATCCGCCTGCATCGGCCTCCCAAAGTGCTGGGATTACAGGCATGAGCACTGCACCCAGCCAATCTCTTCTAGTTCTAATAGTCCAAGATCTAGTTAATAAACCCACAAATATATTAGAGAGGCTGCTATTTGGAAAAGACATCAGTATTATTACAATTTGCAATGCAAATATCTACTCTACCTCCAGCTTTTTGGGAAGTAATTTCCCAGGGTTTGAGGGGTTTTTGCCCCACTCCCTTGGAGGGGTAGCAGATGTTTCAGATAACTGGCATGTTAATTTTAGGTGGGTGGGTACTATCCCTTCTGTTTTCCACTCCGTCTGCCCTACTCCCTGCTATCAAATTCCTGAGACCCTCTCTACTAAAATAGAGATGGGTGTTGCGGTTCTGGGGAGTGGTGTGTGCAGCTGGTGACCTAGGGTAGAAAGCACTTGCTAATTAAAGATGAAACAAGTTGCTAGGGAGGCACCGTGGCTTTGGTCTCTAGCAGCAGAGTTAAGCAAGGGCACATGTATCATGGGTCTGTGGCACTGGTCAGGCGGCTGCCTTTGCAATCTTTGAACTGGAAACAGATATTATTCATGCTGATAGGGAAGAGAGTTGCCTGCTTAGTGGTGACAAAAATTAATACTCCAAGCATTCTTCCATCCTGCATTCTCCATGCTGGCATTTTGACTTAAAAAAAATATTGCTGCAGCTGTTTGCATATTCTGGAAGTGTGTGTGCATGTGTGCGGTTTGGTGTTTACAGATCTGGGGTTGCGGAGAGGAGTCTCCAGAGCAACGGAAATAGCTGCTTGTCAGTCAGGATTCATTTTGAAAATGAAAGCCCGAAAGCTTGGGGCCCATTCTGGGCCTAGGCCTGGTCTCTGAGAAGTCAGCGAAGGCCAGGAGGTGGCTTTGGCCAGTCAACTCAGTGAATAAATCACTGAATCTCTTTTAAAGAAAAATGAATTGACCAAATCTATGAGTTGCTTTTGATGTCCTGCAGATCGGAGTCTGGAGCAGGAATGTGGGAGCAGGCATTGAGGTGCTGGTTGTGGATACATGTCCCCTGCCCCCAACATACACACACACAATCACATTTTCCCAGGCTGCCAAACCAGAACAAGGTAACAAATATTTCTTGGATAACTACTAGGTGCACAAGGATAGTATGACATAGCTGTCCAAGAGTTTATAGTTTAATTGGCATGTGAGAGCAAGGGGAGAGAGATGTAACACAAGGCAGTCTTGGGGCAAAAGAAGTAGCAGAAACACAGGGCTGGGGAAAGAGAGGGATCACTTTGGGCTGGGATAATCAGAGGAGGCTTGCTAGAGGTGGAAACTAAGCGCAACCTTGAAAGAAAAGAACTTCACTACATAGAAGCTCTTCCAGGCAGAGGAGTGTAAGTTATAGATACGCTCACGTTACAAGTCTATCCTTTTGGCTGGAATTTGGGGCTTGTATGTGATTTGCAGTTGATAAG